>NC_030821.1:43352898-43659795 GCF_001704415.2 Capra hircus
GGGTTGTTTACTACTAGAAAGAATCTGCCTGCAATGCAGGAGACATAGGTTCAATTACTGGGTCAGGAAGATCCCTTGGAGAAGGAAATGGCAACCCACTCCAGCATTCATGCCTGAAAAATCCCATGGACAGAGGAGACCGGTGGGCCACAGTCCAGAATCACAAAGAGTAAGTCATGACTGAGAGACTAAGCACATAGCACCATCTGGGAAGTTTTTGACCTTAGAAATGTAGTAAAAAATACTCAGAAGTATTCTTTGATTTTGATTAAAATTCCATCTTGAGACTTTGAGTCATTGCACAGAATTTTCTTGATTTGACTAAGGAGAGAATACCCATCTAGTTTCCAGATTCCATATACTCCTGGCTAGTCATACAAAGTTCCGTGTTCTTTAGTTTGTAAACACAAAAGTCCTTCTGAAAAATAGCAACCTTATTGGAAACATCACTTTCTTTTGTAAAAAATTAATAAGCAGAAGCTTCAATTAAATAGAGTTAGAAGACCAGAAGGGGCAGCTCTCACACCCCCAGTTGATAGCAGAGCCCAAGGAAGAAGACTTCTCTTCTTTCCTGGAAGGAACTCAGTCAATGAAGATTGACTTTGGCTCTTCGAGCCAACATCCATTTATGATAAAAAAACCCTCCAGAAAGCAGGAATAGAAGGAACATACCTCAAAATAATAAAAGCTATATATGACAAACCCACAGCAAACAATATCCTCAGTGGTGAAAAATTGAAAGCATTTCCCCTAAAGTCAGGAACAAGACAAGGATACCCACTCTCACCACTACTATTCAGCATAGTTTTGGAAGTTTTGGTCATAGCAATCAGAGCAGAAAAAGAAATAATAGGAGTCCAGACTGGAAAAGAAGACGTAAAACTCTCACTGTTTGCAGACGCCATGGTCCTCTACATAGAAAACCCTAAAGACTCCACCAGAAAATTACTAGAGTTAATCAATGAATATAGTAAAGTTGCAGGATATAAAATCAACACACAGAAATCCCTTGCATTCTTATACACTAACAATGAGAAAACAGAAAGAGAAATTAAGGAAACAATTCCATTCAACATTACAAAGAAAAGAATAAAATACTTAGGAATATATCTACCTAAAGAAACAAAAGACCTATATACAGTAAACTATAAAACACTGATGAAAGAAATCAAAGAGGACACTAATAGATGGAGAAATATATCATGTTCATGGATTGGAAGAATCAATACAGTGAAATTGAGTATACTACCCAAAGCAATCTATAGATTCAATGCAATCCCTATCAAGCTACCAGCAGTATTTTTCACAGAACTAAAACAAATAATTTCACAATTTGTATGGAAATATATAAAACCTCGAAGAGCCAAAGCAATCTTGAGAAAGAAGAATGGAACTGGAGGAATCAACCTGCCTGACTTTAGGCTCTACTACAAAGCCACAGTCATCAAGACAGTATGGTACTGGCACAAAGACAGAAATATAGATCAATGGAACAAAATAGAAAGCCCAGAGATAAATTCACGCACCTATGGACACCTTATCTTCAACAAAGGAGGCAAGAATATACAATGGAAAAAGACACCCTTTAACAAGTGGTGCTGGGAAAACTGGTCAACCACTTGTAAAAGAATGAAACTAGAACACTTTCTAACACCACACACAAAAATAAACTCAAAATGGATTAAAGATCTAAACATAAGACCAGAAACTATAAAACTCCTAGAGGAAAATGTAGGCAAAACACTCTCCGACATAAATCACAGCAGGATCCTCTATGATCCACCTCCCAGAAAAGCAAAAATAAACAAATGGGACCTAATTAAAATTAAAAGCTTCTGCACAACAAAGGAAACTATAAGCAAGGTGAAAAGACAGCCTTCAGAATGGGAGAAAACAATAGCAAATGAAGCAACTGACAAACAACTAATCTCAAAAATATACAAGCAACTTATGCAGCTCAATTCCAGAAAAATGAACCCACCCAACCAAAAAATGGGCAAAAGAACTAAACAGACATTTCTCCAAAGAAGACATACAGATGGCTAACAAACACATGAAAAGATGTTCAACATCACTCATTATCAGAGAAATACAAATCAAAACCACAATGAAGTACAATTTCATGCCAGTCAGAATGGCTGCTATCCAAAAATCTACAAGTAATAAATGCTGGAGAGGGTGTGGAGAAAAGGGAACCCTCTTACACTGTTGGTAGGAATGCAAACTAGTACAGCCACTATGGGGAACAGTGTGGAGATTCCTTAAAAACTGGAAATAGAACTGCCATATGACCCAGCAACCCCACTGCTGGGCATACACACCGAGGAAACCAGAATTGAAAGAGACACGTATACCCCAATGGTCATCGCAGCACTATTTATAATAGCCAGGACATGGAAGCAACCTAGATGTCCATCAGCAGATGAATGGATAAGTAAGCTGTGGTACATATACACAATGGAATATTACTCAGCCATTAAAGAATACATTTGAATCAGTTCTAATGAAGTGAATGAAACTGGAGCCTATTTTACAGAGTGAAGTAAGCCACCAATACAGTACACTAATTCATATATATGGAATCTAGAAAGATGGTAATGATACCCTGTATGTGAGACACCAAAAGAGACACAGATGTATAGAACAGTCTTGGACTCTGCAGGAGAGGGCGAGGGTGGGATGATTTGGGAGAATGGCATTGAAACATGTATATTATCATATGTGAAATGGATCACCAGTCCAGGTTCGATGCATGAGACAGGGTGCTCGGGGCTGATGCACTGGGATGACCCAGAGGGATGGGATGGGGAGGGAGGTGGGAGGGGGGCTCAGGATGGAGAACACATGTACACCCATGGCATATCCATGTCAATGTATGGCAGAGCCACTATAAAATTGTAAAGTAATTAGCCTCCAATTAAAATAAATAAATTTATGTTTTAAAAAAAACAATAATAAAATAAAAAAAATAAAAATAATCTTAACATCCAACCAGAAAATATAGAGGCAATTACCATCTCTGTGCACTTTTTCAGTTATTTCAATGATAACTGAATCACATGGTGGATATGTCTGCAAAAATCAAACACAGAACTGAAATAATTTTTCAAGATAAATGTTAGTAGAACATTTTCTCAAATTACTTGTACATTTCATTTTGCTATCCAAAAAATTATAGTTCAATGTTCCTACATAGCAGGAAACTCTAGGTTGTAGCAATTGATTTAATTGTTCTCTGGAGCATGCATTACCTGAACATTAATCACTTCTTTGTTGGCACTGTTGAATATGTGTGTGACTAACGATATTAATATTTCATGAAACATTTTTTAAGTATCAATCATTTCCTATCTGTCTAGAACAATGTGATTACCTAGTTACAAATAAATAATATATCTCTAATTAGAGACATATGGAAGAGCTATATGTGATATAACACCTAAGTTTAAAAAAAAGTTCATAAATTTTCTGTTCTCAAAAACTACATTTTATAACAGAAACAGATGCACAGACTTTGAAAACGACCTTATGTTTGCTGGGGGGATGGTTGGAGAGAAGGGATAGTGAGCTTGCGATGGACATGTATACACCGCTACATTTAAAATGAATAACCAACAAGGACCTACTGTAGAGCACAGGGAACTCAGCTCAATAATGTTATGTGGCAGCCTGGATGGGTGGGGAATTTGGGGGAGAATGGATACATGTATATGTAAGGCTGAGTCCCTTCCCTCTTCACCTGAAACTATCACAACATCATCTGTTATTTGGCTATGCTTCAATACAAAATAAAAAGCTTACAAACAAAGAAACAAACTATATTTGGTTTCTCACAAATAGTACAGTTATCTGGTATTAATTTTTTTGGAAGTCTCTTACTGTCACTGTTTCATTACTCTGACGGTTGATATACTTAATTTGGAAGATGAATTATTTGTTTTTTGATGAAATAGAAAATGCATTTGAGGCATATGTTATTTGTGCAAAACAGACAGGCTTGGGAGTTAAATAGGGAAGGAGGGACTCAATACCAGTATTTCATTTTTCATACATGGTTGACAATCTTATGTTGTTCCTTCCAAAATCCTAATGTTTATAGTAACATACATATGTACGAGTGTTTCTAAGCAGTTCACTTTTTGATAGCAGTATGTTCTTATATGATTCCTTTCATTCGGGCAGAAAATGGGTGTTTCAAGATGGCATAGGCAAGGTGCTCCTCAGAGTGCTGGAGACAGAGCAGTGAATAAGGAGGACAAGGCACCTGCTCTCACGGACCTCATTTTTATGAGCAAGAAAGTGAAAATGTTAGTTTCTCAGTTGTGTCTCACTCTTTGAGACTCCATGGACTCTAGACCACCAGGATACTCTGTCCCTGGAATTCTCCGTCCCTGGAATTCTCCAGGCAAGAATGCTAGAGTGAGGTGTCATTCCCTTCTCTAGGGGATCTTCCTGACCCAGGATAGAACTCAGGTCTCCTGCATTGCATGCTGAGGCTTCTGTGTTAGCTCAGTAGGTAAAGAATCTGCCTGTAATGCAGGAGACCCTGGTTTGATCCCTGGGTGGGAAAGATCCGCTGGAGAAGGGATAGGCTACCCACTCCAATATTCTTGAGCTTCCCTGGTGGCTCAGCTGGTAGAGAATCCACCTGCAGTGAAGGAGGCCTGGGTTTGATCCTTGGGTTGGGAAGATCCCCTGGAGAAGGGAAAGGCTACCCAAAAGAGTCGAAAATGACTGAGTGACTTTCACTTTCTCCTGCATTGCAGGCAGATTCTTTATCATAAGGGAAGTCCCGTGAACAAGAGGGGTACTATAAAATCCATATCAAAATATTAGTCCCTACATGGCTTCCCTGGTTGTTCAGTCGGTAAAGAGTCTGCCTGAAATGCAGGAGACCCTGGTTCAGTCCCCGGGTTGGGAGGACGCCCTGGAGAAGGAAATGGTAACCCATTCTGGGAAAGCCCATGGACAGAGGAGCCTGGTGGGCTACAGTCCATGGGGTTGCAAGAGTCGGACACAACTAAGCAACTAAACCTACCTACCTAAATACAACAAAGAGAAATGAAACGATGACATGATAACATGATGAAGGCTATTTTCAATGTAACTAGAGAAAAATTTTACGAATTTTACAATTGGCAAGAGATCTCAGCAAATAACTGGGGAGCAAAGGGCTACTGGAGAGAACTCTTCCCATGGTACGCAGCAGCTGCACTGAAGCAGTGGGAACTTCAGGTAGGCCAAAGTGACTGAAGAACAAGAGGGTCGTTGGCTGGAGTTCTTAGGATGTCCTTGGAAATGTACCCATCATTTTACATTTATCTGAACCTCGGTACCATCCTAGGCGGCATACATTACGTTCCACTTTTTACAAACTAAAACATGAAACACATAGATTAGAAACATGAAATAACTTGCCCATGATTGAGGCGGAACAAGGAACAATTCTAGGAAGTTGAAATTAATCTTATTAGTTCCTATGCTATTCTGCTTCCAGCAAAGAATAAACGCAGTCAGAGTCGACAGTCCTGGAACAAGGACTTGGCTGCAGGTATTAGAACAGCTAGAGTAGAGAAAAGAAAGCTTAAATTGAGGGGGCCTGACATTCTTGCCATTCTGCTGCATGATAGCAAGCCATCATGTCATCTCTAAAATTTAATCTATATAATCATTCATTTCCTTGCTAACTGATTCTAAATGTATCTACTAAAGGGCTAATATAAATTAGGTAATATGGTCAAGAATTATAATGAATGATAATCAAATGTGCCTTCAGAAACTTCATTCAAGTGGAAGACAAATCTATGGATGTATCCTTCAAGATAAAAGTCCAATAAGCAGTTATAAAAAAAAGTGCAATGAAAATGTCAAGCCAGTAACAATGCTGTCTGGCTGTCAGTTTTCTGTAAAATCTCAAAATGAAGCTGTGTGATCACACTAAGCCTTCCTCACCTTTAATATTTTATTCTATCTGTGATTGAGCAACGTTCTATGCATCCTGTGAGAAAGCAATATTATATAAATTCCCATCATAAAGTTTAAAGTTTTTTTGGCAGACATAAGCCTATACTGGGTTCCTCCTTCTCTCCTGCCTATAACAACTATAATTCTAAATGATTTTTTCTAAAAAATATGCTTAGAAATCTTCACAGGTCATGAGTTTCTTCGCTGGTAACAATAACAAGTGGAAAGAATTCCACCTAAGTATATAAGTACTGCTGCTGCTGCAGTTGCTAAATCGCTTCAGTCGTGTCCGACTCCATGCGACCCCATAGACAGAAGCCCACCAGGCTCCCTCGTCCCTGGGTTTCTCCAGGCAAGAACACTGGAGTGGGTTGCCATTTCCTTCTCCAATGTATGAAAGTGAAAAGTGAAAGGGAAGTCACTCAGTAGCGTCCGACTCTTAGCGACCCCATAGACTGCAGCCTACCAGGATCCGCCGCCCATGGGATTTTCCAGGCAAGAATACTGGAGTGGGGTGCCATTGCCTTCTCCAATATAAGTACTGGCCACCACTCAAAAATGAAACATGTCCAAAGGGAAACATTCTGCATATATGACTTTGATTTAACACTTAAAAAGTAAAGTCAGGTTTTCACAATATGATTTTAGAGGAATAAACTTGAGCTCAAACTTAAATAATTGTTGACATGCATTTCTACTAAAAACGACTGTATATACTGTATATCCACCTAGCTTTTAAAGGTTTGAAAAAGCCCAAGAATAATCAAGGAGCCTGACCTGGGAATAGGTATATGCTGGGGCTGACATAATGAAACTCTTGACAAGTTGTAGGAACAAGTCATTAAACCAGAGGGTGAACTAAACTGAACCCAGTAACTCTGTCTTGAAACAGCTTTGTCTTTCTAAAGTATGACACCCCTCTTGAGGAATTAAAATCTCATTTTCTCTCCTACAGTGCTTATAAAACAAAGAGAACATGCAAAACTCTAAGAAATGGATAATCTTGAGCCAGAAAGTTAAAAAATTTAGATAAATTAGGAAGTAAAATGTTAAATTTCAAGTTGGACTTATGACATAAACTTACTAATGCTCCAAATGGAAACAAGAAAAATTACTTCCTGCAACCTCCATCTACTTCAAAATAGGAAAGAATATTACCATTCTAATAGAGAGAATATTCTAATTCTAATTAATACTCTATTAATTCTAATAGAGAGAATATTCTAATTCTAATTAATATTCTATTAATTCTAATAGAGAGAATCAGTAAAATCAAATATTTTAATAGAAATGCTACTAAAAGGGGGTTGTGACTACTTCTTATTAATTGAATAACAAATCTTCCATTTTAACATTAAAATTAAATTTGACTGGTCATACCAACACTTATTATGTTGACCAAGAAAATGACAGACTCTTGTCTAGGATTGCACAAGAAAATGACAGTTTTTGCAAAAACGAAAAAAAGTTAAATTTCATATCTTTTTAAATAATATTTGGTGAGCCATTGTGCAGATGACACCACCCTTATGGCAGAAAGCGAAGAACTAAAGAGCTCCTTAATGAAAGTGAAAGAGGAGAGTGAAAAAGTTGGCTTAAAACTCAACATTCAAAAAACTAAGATCATGGCATCCAGTCTCATCACTTCATGGCAAATAGATGGGGAAATAATGGAAACAGTGACAGACTTTATTTTCTTGCGCTCCAAAATCTTTGCAGGTGGTGACTATAGCCATGAAATTAAAAGACACTTGCTCCTTGGAAGAAAAGCTATGACCAACCTAGACCACATATTAAAAAGCAGAGACATTACTTTGCCTACAAAGCTGCATCTAGTCAAAGCTATGGTTTCTCTAGTAGTAATGTATGGATGTGAGAGCTGGACTATAAAGAAAGCTGAGTACCAAAGAATTGATGCTTTTGAACCGTGGTGTTGGATAAGACTCATGAGAGTCCCCTGGACTGCAAGGAGATCCAACCAGTCCATCCTAAAGGAAATCAGTCCTGAATATTCATTGGAAGGACTGATGTTGAAGCTGAAACTCCAATACTTTGGCCACCTGATGTGAAGAACCAACTCATTTGAAAAGACCCTGATGCTGGGAAAGATTGAAGGCAGGAGAAGAAGTGAATGACAGAGGATGAGATGGTTGGATGGCATCACCAACGCAATGGACATGAGTTTGAGTAGGCTCCGGGAGTTGGTGATTGACAGGGAAGCCTGGAGTGCTGAAGTTCATGGGGTCATGAAAAGTCAGACACGACTGAGAGACTGAACTGAACTGTGTATACTTAAATACCACTGATCCACTCTATTACCAACTAAGATTTGAAAGCTCAGCTAAGGAAGCTGAAATCTTCTTAGTGCTATATTAAACAATACAGCAGAAAGAACTTCAAAGATACGCCCTTTCCTGGCAGAAATTAACACCAAAAACAAAAATATCAATAATATGGCCTAACAATAGGCATATAAGATGAAAAGCTAGCAAAATGGAAACATAAAAAGACATGAAAAGACACATGAAAAGATTTACTTATACCAAGAATATATACTCTTTATATAATTGAAAACATGCCTATATACAAAATGAATCTCATCCAAGTTTAATTTACTTAATCAGTTTTCTAATAATGTTCATTCTTATTTGATTAACAATATTAAGCATTATATTAACACTAAATATTACAGACTTGATAGTCATTTTTACCTGTTAGCACTGATATTTGAATGTAAACAAAAAGTATGACTGTTACTGAAAATTCTATAAAATATAGAAAAGTATAAAGAAAAAATAACCTATAATTTTAACATTCAAATTACAACTCAATATTTTCTCATATTAGACATACACATATTTGTGTATGTATATACATTATATAAATATATGCTATAATAGAATATTCTCTATTTGGAGTTTTTTCCAATTCTTTTCTGTTTGTACTATATTATGTCTTGAGTATTGTCTTATGTCATTATAATATGAAAAATATTTTTCAGTTTCTGGAAAATAAAACTGTAATGACTTTGACTGCATCACTAATTATTTTAAAAGAGGAAATACCCTAGAAACAGAATTATTAAGTTAGATGGTATAAATTTCTGTATAGATTTTGACCTACAGTGTTAATGCACTAGACACAAAAGAGGTCTGATTTCTTATTTTCATTGTACACTAAAGAAGAGAACGGGCTTTGGGACAGGGGTGGCTGCCGTGAAATTATGGCTCCAATGCTTCCTAATTGTCCACTTTAGTCTTTAAACTCTTAAAAACTCACATATTCATTTAGAAAATGGTGATGATAAATGCAACTATCTTCTGAGCACTGTTGTGGATAACAGGATGTGAGGTTGTGTTATGGCTAAAGGGTGTAGGGTACTTATTAAGATACTAATAATTATCTGCTATTATAAAAATTACTAGTAATGGTATAATGCCAATACTAGATATTAAAATTTGTGTTATTTGATAATATTTATTTACATCATTTGTTATAAAATTATGAAGCAATTTTGGATTTATTTGACTACTAGTTTGGGAGACACAACTGGCAAAGATATGTCCCTCCTTCCCCAGCAAGAGGTTTATAACTGGGCACTTTGGCATTAGAGACTATGTTTCCAGGCCACCTTTGCAGCTGGGTAGTGTAGTTATGTTTGCATCAATGGATTGTGATAAAAAATAATGCTAGCTACATATGTGTCTAGGCTTTAAGATACTGTGCATAAAATCCTCCAGGCTCTGTTCCTTGCAATCTGGGATACAAATGTGCCTGTCATTTAGCATCAACCAGGCAGGGCAAGACAAGACAGGGCCCCAAGGCAAGGGTCATAAAACTAAAGAGCAGCCTGGTTTAGTGACTAAAGTTTTACTGGAACATAGTTATACTTGTTTATGTCTCTATGGCCACTTTTACCCTACAATTGCAGAATTGATTAATTACAACAGACATCATATGGCCCCAAATCCTACAATATTTGTTATCTGGCCCTTCACAGAAAAAAAATGCCAACTACTACCCAAGGAGATAACCAAGCAAAAAGAAACCACCAGAGTCTCCCAAATGACCATATGAAACACAAATATCATTCAACTCAGACCAGGGACTTTGGGGTTGTTAAGTGGAAAGCAAACAGATTTTTATTTTAGCTGAGCAACTCCTAAGGGACATTGAGTTCTACCAGCATAATTTTCATACCAAGGAAGATGAGTTTTTATAAAATTGTGGTATTTAAATGTATCAATTTTATTAAAGTTTGAGAAATTTTCTTCTTAATTTATGGAGTTCTTTGTGTGTTAAGGAGTTAAACCCAAACCTGTAATATTTATGGGAAATAATATCCATAACTTGTTTGATTTTTATATTATGATGTTTCTATATAATTTATACAATACTTATCTTCTATCATATCTATCATTGCTTTCTTTTAGTTTCTTATGATGTTTCATGCTTGTATATAAAGTTTTCCTTACCCAAAGACCAGATAGATATTTGCTCTTTTCTCTCCTTTTTCACTATTTTTATATTTCACTAACACTTTTTCATTTCAAATATATCCATAAATACTTTCTGAATAGTTTTCCATAGATATATCATAGTATCTATATATTATATCTACATATTAAGATTTATATCATATAAAATATATGGCCTGGCGTGCTGCAGTCCATGGGGTCACAAAGAGTCGGATACAACTGAGAGACTGAACTGAATGAATTTTTAAACATTAAGATCTGTTTCAGAGCTCTTATATTGTTCCACTGCTCTAGACTTCTTTTCTCAATCAGTAGCACAGAGCTTTAACTATTGTAATTGTAAAATTCAACTAATATCCAACATGGCAAGTCATCTTTTCTAACTTTTCTAACTTTTGCAGGGGATGGAAAGAAGAATGCTTTGTAAAATTTTATCAAGTGATATATATAAAATAAATTTTAATTATTTAAATTCATTATAGCTACAAGGAAAGACTGACATAGATGTTCACAACACGGAAAAAAATCACACTACAATGTTATGAATATCATATTCAAAATAAAACCTGCAAAAAAAACCTTATTTCATAGGATCTTTTATTATCATAAAGGTAAGACAAATACTTTTTGTCTACTAATGTATAATATTAAACATATGTTTTCTCTCAGACTTTCTGCAATAATTCGGAGAAATTTTTAATACTATTGTTCTCTTAATTTTAGATACTAGAAAACCAGATAATGCAGTTAAGTGTTCTGATTAAAATCAGGAAGTCTTACTATGTAGCAGAGTGGAGATTTGGCATCCCTGTGTACAAGCGCAATTTTCAGTCACATGGATCTCAGCATTCATTCTACAAGTGTCTAGCTAACTCACTGAACGTAGACATTATATTTTTTAAATCTCTAAACACCTTAAGAACAAGGTTTTCATGTTGCTGCAATTAAATCCGTACACTGAAACTCAGTATAGAATAATGACCTCTTGTCTCTCACATGCCTTTGGATATTTGTGGGTATTACTTTTTGAATTTTATTTTATTACTTTTCTGACTGGAATTGGGTCAATGTACATATGCACATGGACTCAAAGCTTTATAATTCTGAGCCTTCCCATTCAGGAATATCTTCCTATTTACATGGTTTATAGGTCTCTCAGAAAAGTCCTAATTTAAATCTTGCATATTTACAATTTTAGTAATTTTATATCAAATCTCAATACATACAAAATAAAATTTAAGATCTATTTCTTTTAATAGTAATAATAAAATAAATATACATTTGTCCAATACTGTTTATGATGTAGAACATAAATAGTGACTTTGAAGGCCCCTGGGTATATTTCCTTACGGAATCCCTACCCCTAGAGTTAATTACTGCTGCTGCTAAGTCACTTCAGACTTTGTGCTACCCCATAGATGGTAGCCTACCAGGCTCCTCCATCCCTGGGATTCTCCAGGCAAGAGCACTGGAGTGGCTTGCCATTTCCTTCTCCAATGCATGAAAGTGAAAAGTGAAAGTGAAGTCGCTCAGTCGTGCCCGACTCTTAGCGACCTCATGGACTGCAGGCTCCTCATTCCATGGGAAACATGACTCTAGCATATTCTTTGATCATTTTTTCTGAATATTTTATTTATGAGATTTATCTATGTTGATAGATAGTGATTGATTTACATTTCTTCCAATCCTTGCAAAAAATCCCAATGAAGTTGATTACTTATAAGACAGGTATAGTGAGAAAGAGATAAAGAGATACAGAAGACAGTCTGGCTTCTGTAACTAATCTCCATATATATATATATACATAGTTTTCACTTTTGAAAGCATAATACACATACGGGAAAAAATCAAAGTAAATAAGAATGAAAAGCAGGAAAAAATGAAAAATAAGATGAAACAAATGAAGTTAAACTATATTTCTAATGAATATCATAACCATGTTGAAGGACGAAGAAGGAAGGAAGGAGAGGAAGGGAAAGAAGCAAGGGAGGGAAGGAAGAAGGGAAATTTTTAAAATATGGTTTCTTTGTCCTGATCAGCTTGAGTAGCTCCCCTCAGGTATAATCAGCAGTTGAAGTGCTGGCTGCATCTTATTGCTTAATTTTATCATTAATTTCAAACAGTCTTCTAAAGCATTGTACAATGATACACTTCACCTGTCACAATGTACGCTAGTTCCTGTTGCTCACTAATGCTAATGTGGTTATTTATTCCTGGAAATATGGGGAGGTGTAATAGTCAATGCAGTTTAAATTTGCCCTTCCATTATTAGAGATTGTTGTCAGTATATATACAAATATTCCTTGGTTATTTTTATTTCTATTTTATGAAATGTTATCCATGCCTTATTCCTGCTTTTCTAATGGTAATCTTTTACTTATTAACTGATATTACTTGTATATATTCTAGATTCTAAGTTGAATTGATTATGAGCAGAGCAACCATTTCCTTCCAGCTTTTAGACAACAGTTTTTATAAAAACAGTGCCTTGCCATGGACAAAGCTCATAATTTGAATGAAGTGAAATTTATCAACCTATCTCTTCATGGTTGTGATTCTTTCTAAAAGTAATCTTTTCATGGAAAAGAAGATCAGAAAGATATTCTCTTATGTCTCTTTTCAAAAGTTAATTTATTAATCCAACTGAAATTGATTTTTATGTTAACTATGAGGTGGGATTCACTTTTATCTTTCCCATATGAATTGCCAATTTCCCTAACTCTTGTCCAGAAGACTAAACTTTCATCACTGGTCCACAATGCTGACTAAAAGAAAAAGTTTCTATATATGTGTGGGTTGTTTATAAGCAAAGCATTCTGTTCCAGAAATCTATTCTTGAACTAACACACTGTAATAATTATAATGGGTTTAAAGTAGATCTTGATATTTGATAGAGCAAGAGGCTATTCCTTGTACTTTTTCAGAAATGAATTAGCATTTTTGTCCATTTGATCTACCATATATGTTAAGATGAGCTAGTCAGTCTTCATGAAAAGTCTTGTCGAGACTTGATAGAATTCCATTAACTCATAAACCAATTACGGAAAATTATCATTTTAAAAATAGTGTTTTCATATCCATAATGTGATTTTCCATTTATTTGAGTGTCTTTTAAGGTTTTTCAATACAATTTTATAATTTTAATGAAAAAGCTTACATTTTTTTATTATTCTGAACTGTCTTATAATTCATGTTACTATTTTAATAGAATATTTTTCCAAATTAAACTATTAACCAATTATTAATATATAGAAATGTACTTAACTTTGTTTTTTGATTTTATAGCTGAAAACGATTAATAACTTTTAGATTTTTTTCTAAATAGGAAATCATATCATCTATATAACAAATTAAATTTTAGTTTTTTCATCTTAAAGTTTACTAAACTTTATTCCTTCTGTCTTCTTTTTGCCCTGGCTATAATCTGCAGTACAATATTGAACTGATGTGAAAATAGGCATTATTGACTTCACTCTGGATTTTAATGATTCACCATAGAATGAGATGTTTATTAAAAACTTTTAGTAGCTTCACTTTATAGCGTTTTCTGTACTTATAAGATGATATTGATTAATTAATATGATGAATACATTAACAGATTTCTAATGTTGAATCAACTTTGCATTTCTATAATAAACCCAAGATTGCAACAATGTGTTATATTTTGTAATCATTATTTGGCTGCATGACATTAGTCTTTTAAAATTTGTAAGATTTTCCATATACTAACTGTTTTAGTGACTGGTCAACAGAAGAATTACTAAGACAGTTGTGTTAACTCTTCCCCTCTAATAGTATATTAAAATGCGTATAAATTATGACCTAGTTTATTCTGAAAATATAGTAGGAATCATGAAGGCTTAAAGTTATATTAACTTGTTTAGTCAAATTCTATATTAGTGTGTAAGTTATTGTTGTTATATAATAAATTACTTCCAGATTTAATAGCTTAAGACAACACTGAAAATTATTAGTTCACAGTTTTTCTCAGTCAGGAATTTAGGAGCAGGTTAGCTTGGAGGTTCTGTCTCAGAATCTCTCATGGTTACATTCAAGTTGTCAAGGATGCAAAAAACTGAAGGCTTGACTAGGGAAGAGGATTGTCTTTGAAAATAGCTCACTCTATTGGCTGGTAAATTGGTATTGTCTATTGGGAAAAGGTCACAATTATTTAAACACCTACTTCTCCACAGGGCTGTGTAAATGTCCACAAAGCATTGCAGTTGATTTCCCCAGAGCAGTGCTCTAAGAGAGCAAAGTGGAGAGGTGACACCGTCTTTCATAACCTAATCTCAGAGGTGTTATATTGTGGTTTCTATTGACTAGAATATCTTACTAGGTAAACAGAGCATGTCTATGCATTCTTGGATGAGACTAAACAAAACCATGAATATCCTCACAAGGATCAGTGGGGGCCACCTCAGATACTATCTACTATAAAGAGCAATACTTTTTGCTTTAGAATTTCCTTTCTCTGTTATTTTTAACAGTTTCTGTATTCTTTAGTTTAGGAATATCTCCATAAACAATAGAACTGAGATTTCCTCCCATGGGTTTTGTTTTGTGCCTGATAATTTCTCTTAACTAGAAATTTTAACCCATTTATATTTATTGTGACACTGATACATTTGGATCTATTTCTACCACCTATTACTGCTCTATGTTTTCCTCTTAACGTTTTTCCTCCTTTCTTCACCTTGCACAAAGTTTGGTCATTTCATCACAATATATCAAGGTGTTCTGTGGTTATAATACTATAGTGTATAATTGGCTTGATGTATGTTTTACTTTGTGCATATGAAAACTGATGACTTTCATTAATTCAAAAATCATTTCATCCATTATCCCTTTGAATATTGTCTCACCCCTATTTTTCCCATTCCCTCTTTATGATTCTCCAATTAGATGTGTTGTACTTTCTCTTTCTAACCTCCTTATCTTTTAAAGTCTCTTTCATATTTTCTAGCTTTGTCTCCTGGAGAGGGAAATGGCAACCCACTCCAGTACTCTTGCCTGGAGAATCCCATGGTCTGTCCTATACTCTATGCAACATTTTCAGATCTATCTTCTATTTTAAAAATAATTAATTTTAAATATAGTTAATTTATAGTCTATAAATAAAAGTTCCAATAGCTACCATCTTTTTGGATTTGTTTTTCTAATTACTTAGTGATTATATTTTAAGGCAATCTCAAGGTCTTTGAAATTTTATCTGTGGGAATTAAAGCTGTATTTTAAATTGTTTTCTTTTCCTCCTCACATTTTTGCTTGCTTCTGCCAAGTATATTGGGCTATGACCAACCTTAAAACTGAAATTTTATCTTTAGATGTTTTTACGTTACATGTGAACCTGAATTACATAAGGGTAAGGTTAGGAATTTCATTCTGTTGAAACTTCTTCCACTTTACTCAGAACCAAGACTAAGAAAGTTAACTATTCTCACTCTCTCAATAGCATTTGCTTGCTTGCACTCCTTATCTCTTCTCTCTCTTTCACTCTCTCTATCTTATTTGCTTCATTTAACTCACACTAAGAGTTACCTTCTAAAGACCCTATTTATGCAGAGGATTTCCAGTCTAACCTACCAATTTTTGCCAGCCAAAGCTGTTTTTTCACTTATCAAAAAATGCTCCCTTAAATCCTGAACTTCCGTGAGGAATTGCCAAATATCCCCAAGAAAAATGTCTGTTTCAGTGCTTGCTTACTTTTCCTGATTTGTGATTTCATGCTGTTCACGGACTCTGAGAAGTCCCCTTACTTTCCCACCAACTCAGCTATGCAATTAAATAATTTAACTATACATTTTTTTTCTGAATTATATATCTATGTATATTATATATAGATCTGAAGGTCAAAAGTTACAAACTTCTAGCTATAAGATAACAGGTAACTAGGGATATAATGTACAAAATTATTAATATAAGTGATACTTCTGCAAGTTATAATAAATGTTGTTACAAGAGCTCTCAGCATAGGGGAAAAAAAACAGCTTTTTCTAGATGATACATGGTCACTAAATGTTTTTTGGTCATCATTTCATGATGTATGCAAGCTATAGCTCAATAAAAATTGAAGAGAAAACAAAACAATAAAAATAAATTTTAGAAAATTAAAAATTTATATATAGAAAGCATATAATCCAGTGTACAACATATAGTAGCCAGTTAATTAAATAGTGACTCTATATTTATAATCTAAAAAATCAAAGAAAGAAAGAAAAATATATTCTATCTGGCATTTTTTAGTTTTTACAAATGAGAAAGTTTCTCTAGACATATAATCTACCATATTGTCAGAAATTAAAGAATAACCATAGGATTTCTGGTTGAAAATCAGAACAATGAAATTTTACAATTGTAGCTTGCTTTCTTAAACTCATACTTTTGGTCCTGATCACCCTCTGCTCTTCAGAGGGAAAAACATAGAGCTACCCTTTAAATTATCACACTTCTATGAAATGCTGAGATATTCCTCAATATTGGGACAAGCCTAACACTAGACCTACTACCTTCAGTATTGAGAGAGGGTATTATTTTAATCATGGCGAGCAGCAAAGAACCCCAATAATCCTCTCCTATATTGAATCTAAGTCTGAGATCCCTATGGGTGATGGTTGGAAATTAAAATGAAAGAAAGGAGATAATAAAGACTTCCTTTATATTAATATATTTCTGTCTGTTGTCTAAAAAATAAGAGAAAAACAATGTTCTTACCCCATACTGAAAATTCAGTTCAAGACATAATACAAATATAGAAACATATTTTCAAAAGTCTAACTAGATCACTATCTGCTCTCAGAGGTCTAAAATGCACACACTTAATATGTACAAATCTGAATGAACAGTGTAGCCTATGGCTTCTTCCTATATTCCTTCTCTCAGTTAAGGGTGCCATCAGCCATTCATTTAAGCAATCTAGAAACTCAGAAATCATTTTCGAAGTTATCTCCTGCTGCTGCTGCTAAGTCGCTCTAGTCGTGTCTGACGCTGTGCAACCCCACAGACGGCAGCCCACCAGGCTCCAGTCCCTGGGATTCTCCAGGCAAGAACACTGCCATTTCCTTCTCCAGTGCATGAAAGTGAAAAGTGAAACTGAAATCGCTCAGTCGTGTCCAACTCTTAGCAACCCCATGGACTGCAGCCTTCCAGGCTCCTCCGTCCATGGGATTTCCCAGGCAAGAGTACTGGAGTGGGCTGCCATTGCCTTCTCTGGAAGTATCTCCTACCCACCCCCATATCCAATCCATTACCAAATCCCTTACATTTGTCCTCAAAATTTTTCTGAAATCAATTTGTATCTTATCATCTTTCCTACCAGCACTTTCATCCAAGCTATGTGTTACTGGGACCACCACGTCTCTGGACTGATCTACTCATATCTGGGCTTCCCTAGTGGCTCAGATGGTAAAGAATCTGCCCGCAATGCAGAAGACCAATTCCTAGGTCAGAAAGATCCCCTGGAGAAGGGAATGGCAATCCACTCCAGTATTCTTGTCTGGGAAATCCCATGGGCAGGGGAGCTTGATGCTCTACTGTCCATGGGGTCTCAAAGAGTCAGGCATGACTGGGCAACTAACACACACTCATATCTACCTTTGCTCCAAACCAATCAGACATCACCAACTCAATGGACGTAAATTTGAGCAAGTTCCAGGAGATGGTGAAGGACAGGGAAGGCTGGAATGCTGCAGTCCATAGGGTCACAAAGAGTCAGACATGACTGAGAGACGGAACAACAGTCATTCAACTGCAGCCAGCGACATATTCAAAATGTAAAATTGTTCACATCATCTTTCTACTTGAAACATCTCAACTTCCTCACTCTGAGGAAAAACAAAAACCTTAATATTATCTACAAGATGCCAGTTTTGACACCTACATACCTTTTGAGTAATATTCTTTACAATATTCATTTTTCCCTTTGCAACACTTACAATGATTATGCTTTCTATCTTCATATTCACAGTGCTTCTTCCTGCACCCAAAAGCCTTTGCTTCTATCAGTTTCCCTACAAGGATACTTTTACCTTCCTTCCTTCTTTTCCAAGTTAACTTTGACTTAGTATTTAGATATTAGCTCAATTCTCTCTTTCTCAATGAATCTCTTTCTGCACTTCCTTGATTAGATCACATCGCCTATTTCAGTCTTTTAGTACCACATACTTCTCATTCAGTAAGCCTAGAGTAACTGTAATTATTGAATTAATGTCTGCCTTTACTCTAGCTGAGGCTCCAGAATACAAGGATATTGCCTAACACACTATAGTCTCTAAGAAATAGTTTATTTTATTTTGATTGTAAAATGTATTAGAAAAGGAAGCATGTATATAATTCATGTATTAATATTAACAACAAATCAATGCTATTAATAATTATGTATATAATCCATTCATTAATATTAATAATAAATGAAACTTTGAGTAACAATACCCAAATGAAGAAAGAGAACACTGCCAGTCTGAAAACCTGATTTGTGCTTCTTTCCAAACATACACCCACCTGCCTACTATATACTAAATTACTAAGCATTAACTGGAATTCTGATCACTATTCTAACTCTTCCCTTTACAGAATACAATTAACAATATTAACATTTATGTGTTATGTAGACAGTGTTTATATTTTCTAGCTTTTGAAATCATGTGAAAGGAACAATACTCAATACATCCTTCTCTGATTTGCTTCTTTGTTATGTTTCTGGGATTTAACCATGTTGACGGTGTACCTCTAATTCATTCATTCTTACTAAAATATAGCATTCCACTGTATAAGGCAATGCTTTATTTGTTGTACTAGTGTGGACATCGACACTATTTGTTGATTTCTGCTATTAAGCATTGATGTACATGACTCTTCATTTACATGGGCAAGAGCTTGTCTGGAGTACATGGGTAGGAAAAGAACTGCTGGCTTAAAGTGCTACATAAACCTTCAGAGTTCACCTAAATTGGTAAAGTGTGAGTTATATGCCATACTATGCATCCACTGGAGTGTTATATAAGTTTTACTTATTTTCTATATTCTTTCCAACATAGCCCTGCTATAATCTAAATGGTCAACCTTCCAAAAATTTTCTTATATCCCAAATAGTCATTCATTAATCAAATATTTATTGACACATCCACTAGGTGTTAGGTGCTATTCTAAATGATAAAATATTCTTAATTTCATACATCCTTATTCCAACAGTGAGAATCTGAATGCTTTTTAGATGCTCAGCACCACAACCCACTCACTGATCAGAAGGAAAGGTTCTTTATGATACTAAGAATCAGAGTGTAAGCATGAGTACAGAAATACCTGCAAACAGCCAGTATGTGGTATGTTGTAAATTGCTGATAAAACTGTCCTAAAATAATTACTTTTTATTGCCTCACTTCTCCTGTAATAGCAATATCTTAAAACATTAACTCTAAAGTTTTTTTTTTCAACAACAAAATCACCTAACAGTTTGGAAAAGAAAACAGAGATTTTAAAATGTTTAAATCTGATTTTTGTCTTATTTTGAAAATAAATCATTGCATTTCTCTCCTACCAGCTCCCTTTCCCCTAAAGATGACCCTCCCCCTCCCCACAAGCCTGGAAAGAGCTTTACATGACAGAGTTTGAACAAGAGACTGTAATACTCCCGAGTACTAAAATAAACATTAACACAGTTCGATCAGTGTCAGAGTGTTCCACAGCACTTAATCTTTATCACTTCCCATCTACTGTTTTCTCTTTACATTCTTTTACCTTCCAATAAATAAGAACTGCAATAATGGAAGCATTGTGTGGCCTGCACCTCAACGATATTATTAAGTTTCAAACCGTCACTATAATTTGGGTGTCACAGAGAGAAGATATTCATGGCTGACACACCCTAACAAATAAAAGCTGCTTAATAACAATGCATAAGGCCTGTGTTGAAGGAATTTTTTTGCACTGACTTCCTGATTCAGAGGTTTAAGAGACGATATAAAAGAATCACCAGAATCATTTCGAGAAAATTTGACTATAAGATGAGCAGAATATAAAATTTGTAAGAATAGCTTAAGTTCTTTAAAACTTATTGTTCTCATAACCCTACTTAAATAAAAAGTATGTTTTCAAAATCATGCTCACTAATACCCAATAAAACTCAGGATTTGTGTGTGGCAGTCTCCATGTACGCTGTGTCTGCCTGAACAGTTCTCGTGAACTCTACATTAGACAAGGAGCATGGGTATGGTTTCACTGGGTTCATTAACATAGACAAATACTTACCTGTCAACTGCTGCTGTGCAGTCAGTACTTACTGTGTGTGAAGTGATACACAGAGCACAATGGAGAAACAAACAGAATACTGATGGTGTGATTCTGGGTAGACACAATGGCATGAGCAAAATCCAAGAAGAACAGAAGAAACGGGTATTTACAGCCAATATAGTAATGATAGTTATACATCAATTACATCTCAATAAAAATAGAAACAAAAGTAAAAGTCTAACATTTTAAGGACTTCCCTGGTAGTCCAGTAGTAAGACTCAACCTTTCCACGGCAGGGGACATAGATTTCATCCTTGGTCAGAGAACTAAGATCCCACATGCTGCACAGCAGGAAAAAAAATAATAATAACAGTTTAGAAATTCATTTCATGAGCTAACAGATATACAGTTTCATGTATGATTAAATTAATACAGGAAGAAAAGGAATCAGCAAAGGTAAGTGAAACTTGCTAAGTTTTGCCACCAATGAAAGATGGTGGCAAACCATCTAGACTCGGTTCTGTTACTGCTTCCCTAAATAATTCTCTTTCCTTTTGTATGACAATATAATATTCTGATCAATTTATAATCTAGAAATAGTTTACTAGTATTTTAAATAAATTTTAAACTTTAAGAAGGTTAATATCCTTGATCAGTAATTTCACTCTTGGGAATATACCCTTCAGAAATGAAGGCTCAGGTCCAACAAAAGGCATATAAAGTGCGTTTTAAGGCAGCTTTATTGTAGTAACCCAGAAACATTTGAAAAGAACCCGAATGCCCATCAATAATAGACTTAGTAAACTGTTACATATTCACCCAAAGGCATACAACAGAAAAGCAAGGAAGCAGCAACATACACAGTACACAGTAAAATAGGCACAATTAATCTATGCCTGAGGAGAAGCCTAATGACAGTTTTTAAAAACTGGAAAAATCCTATTTTAGACGGTAATGGTTACAGTTGACATATGTAAAAAAAATTGAGCATACACTTTAAGATTTGCTGCTGCTGCTAAGTCACTTCAGTAGTGTCCGACTCTGTGCGACCCCATAGATGGCAGCCCACCAGGCTCCCCCGTCCCTGGGATTCTCCAGGCAAGAACACTGGAGTGGGCTGCCATTTCCTTCTCCAATGCATGAGAGTGAAAAGTGAAAGTGAACTCGCTCAGTCGTGTCCAACCCTCAGTGACCCCATGGACTGCAGCCTTCCAGGCTCCTCCATCCATGGGATTTTCCTGGTAAGAGCCCTGGAGTAGGTTGTCATTGCCTTCTTCTTAAGATTTGCTTGATTTGCTACAACTCAATAAAAAAATCTTGCCAGTTAAAAGCAAAAGCAATTTAACAGTATGTATCAAAAACTAGAAAAAGGCTGACTGATTGACTTAAATTAATAGTACAAGAATAAATCATTTGTTTAAAATGCTCTGTTCATGCACAAACATTCATTACAAAATTTCAAACAGGAAATGATTAAAATCAACCTTTCAACAGTAGGAAAATGGCTAGGTAGATTGTGTTATTTCAAGTAACAGAATTTTTATGAGATACTACAAAGGTAATTCTAAGGACTGCTCTAAAAAGAAGAAAAAATTTAATCCACTAATCAGTGAAAAAATCCAAACACAAATCACTCATGGTGGGTAAATACAAAATGTATGTGTCCCCACAAAAAAATACGTACAGGAGGCTGGACACTAACATGCAAAAAAAGTAATGTGCATGCATTGAATAATGGGTGGGTGATTTGAATTTCATTTTTAAAATTCTTTGAATGTCGTTATTATTCTGTTTTGATAATTAAGAGCAAGTAGAGTCGGACATGACTGAAGCAACTTAGCAGCAGCAGGAGCAGAAAAATATTGAAGAGTTTCCAGAACTAATTAAGGTAAAATGTTACCAAAGGACAGATATAAAGGAAAAGAAGAGGAATTATACTTTCAGTAAAATGTTACTAAAGGACAGATATAAAGGAAAAGAAGAGGAATTATACTTTCAGAAAAGCTGAATGACACAGAGGAGACACAAAGGGAAGTAAACGTACTGAATGATGTGAAAGAGAAAAAATTCCAGGAAAAAAATTCAAATTGATGTGTAGTTGGATATCAATTTGGATGTGTAGTTGAATATTTTTAAATATTATTAAAAATATATAAAATATATTAAAAATATATTTAAAATATATATATATATTTTTTTAAGAGAATGGAGGAAGATCAACAAATTGAGGACCATGTCTCAAAAGAACAAATTAAGGCAGCTGAATCTCAAAAGAGAAGAGGACATAATACATCAGTTAAGAATTTCAGAATATCATCCTTGCTAACTGACTGTGTAACATCTATCTGTATAATAAGACCAATAATAACAGAATCATTAGGTCATTACAATAACTGAGTTAATACAGGCAAAGCATTTAGATCAATGCATGCCAATAAAAAGAGCTCAGTAAGGATTAAATAATGCAACAGAAAAATTTAACTTTGCAGAGAATAAAGAGACAAGATTAATTTCACTTCATTTTTTAAATAAATTTAGCCTTTAAATTCTTTTTCAAATTAATAGCTTTATTAAGGTTATATTTATTTTTTTAATGTTTTATTTTTTATTTTTATTTTTTTTAATTTTAAAATATTTAGTTTGATAATAATTTCTCTCATCACGCAGAAATTTCACACTAATTTTATTTGGAATTCATAGAAGTCTGATTCACACAATTGCAGCTTTGTAGAAATTCAGCATAACACGGTATGAGCATTATTCTTTTCATATAAACAGTGGTACTACTTCCATGTGAGCCTCAAAGCTAATTTAGGATTGAGAACTTAGAATGACTAAAAAAACAACGGGGAAAATATTTGACTTTGCGTTAAGTATTCATTTAACAGAATTATTATTGCTTCAGTAAAAGTCTATCATCTAGACATAGAAGATAGATATTGTTCCCCACCTCTCAAAGCAAAAGAGGAAAATACAAACAATAGTCACAGATAGAACGTGCTGCTCACTGATCTTAGTGCTGTTTCATTAAGAGTTTTCAGTGTGGAGATTCCTTAAAAAACCAGAAATAGAACTGCCTTATGATCCAGCAATCCCATTACTGGGCATACACACTGAGGAAACAAGGATTGAAAGAGACACGTGTACCCCAATGTTCATCGCAGCACTGTTTATAATAGTCAGGACATGGAAGCAACCTAGATGTCCATCAGCAGATGAATGGATAAGAAAGCTGTGGTACATATACACAATGGAGTATTACTCAGCCATTAAAAAGAATACATTTGAATCAGTTCTAATGAGGTGGATGAAACTGGAGCCTATTATACAGAGTGAAGTAAGCCAGAAAGAAAAACAACAGTACAGTATTCTAACGCATATATATGGAACTTAGAAAGATGGTAACGATAACCCTGTGTGCGAGACAGCAAAAGAGACATAGATATATAGAACAGTCTTTTGGACTCTGAGGGAGAGGGAGAGGGTGGGATGATTTGGGAGAATGGCACTGAAACATGTATGCTGATGCTGCTGCTAAGTCACTTCAGTCGTGTCCAACTCTGCGTGACCCCATAGATGGCAGCCCACCAGGCTCCCCCATCCCTGGGATTCTCCAGGCAAGAACACTGGAGTGGGTTGCCATTTCCTTCTCCAATTTAGCAAAGTGAAAAGTGAAAGTGAAGTCGCTCAGTCATGTCCGACTCTTAGGGACCCCATGGACTGCAGCCTACCAGGCTCCTCCGCCCATGGGATTTTCTAGGCAAGAGTACTGGAGTGGGGTGCCATTGCCTTCTCCTGAAACATGTATAATATCATATAAGAAATGAATCGCCAGTCCAGGTTCGATGCAGGATACAGGATGCTTGGGGCTGGTGCACTAGATGACCCAGAGGAATGGTATGGTAATGGAGGTGGGAGGGGGGTTCAGGATGGGGAACACATGCACACCCATGGCAGATTCATGTTGACATATGGCAAAACCAATACAATATTGTAAAGTAATTAACCTTCAATTAAAATAAATAAATTTATATATTTTTTAAAAAGCATTTCCTTTTTGAAATCTGTCTTTGGTTCTCTTCTACCTCCCCTCTTTTTGCCCCTTGTTTCTTCAAGTGGAATACAGCATTATTATGAATGGATAGGTGACCTCCTCCATCCACCATCACCCCCAGGACCTTTCCCACCACCTCCACACAAACAGAAACAAACAAAGTTTTCAGAGTTGGCATCACCAGCCTAGGAAGAAATGAAAAGTGTTGCTCGGGGCAATTGTGGGGCGGGATGGGTAGGGGGAGAGGATGTGGGGAGGGGAAGGTGATCTCTGCCAGTAACAGCCTCCACCAGCTGCAGCAGAGATGGAGATTCTCCACCCTACCCCGGACCTACCGACAGTCTCTGCGTCGCAGCCCAGTACTCTGTTGACCACTGGCTCTTAGGTGAAAACGACGCCTCCTCCACTTGGACAACCCCTGGCATGTGCCATTCTCATGCCAACTGCTCCACAATTAAATCTTACAAGTAGCAGAGCGTCTGGCAGCATCATCAGCTCTCCAGCACAAACTAACCCCCGTCAACTGTACTTCTCTTCAAATATAATAAAGAGAGAAGTGATAGGTTTTGTGTTTCCAGAAAGGTGAGAAAATATTTTTCTCATAAGTTTATTAAGAAGTCTTTGAAAACAGAAAGCTGATGTACCTAATCTAAAAACAAAAACAACAACGACAACAAAAAAAAACAACAATTCAGTTAGATTGTCACAAAATTAAATTAAAAAATCCTCCCACATGATGAAAGAGGAGTATGGATGGTAATCTCTTTCGAATAACCTTTAAATACACACTGAGCATCCACGGAGCATGTGGCCACTGAGCACTTGAGCTGTGACTAGTGGGAACTGAGATGTGCCAAAAGCTTAAAGAATACACCAGAAAGCAATGGCTTACTATGAAAAATGATGCAAACTATACCTAACTTTTACATTTATATTGATTATATATTGAAATTATTATACTTTGGATGCATGTATGCGTGCTCTGTCGTTTCAGTCATGTCCGACTCTTTGTGAACCCATGGACTGTAGCCCACCAGGCTCCTCTGTCCATGGCATTCTCCAGGCAAGAATACTGGCGTGGGTTGCCACGCCCTCCTCCAGGGGATCTTTCCGACCCAGGGATGCATCCCTTGTTGCCTGTGTCTCTTTTATTGCAGGCAGATTCTTTACCCACTGGGCAACCTGGGAAATTGGGTTTAATAAAAGAGGTTATTAAAATTACTCTCCCTTATTTCTATCTACTTGTAATGTGGCAAGGCGAAACTTTTAATAGTACACATGGGGTTGCATTATCTTTCTACACAGAGTGTTGTTTAGAGTTCTAAACTCTAGTAGTTAGTAATAATTATATCAATACAAATAAAAATATTATGTCATGAAATATGTTTTCAAGTTATATGTAGAATAATGTCAGGCTTCTTTTTTAACCTCGTTTAATATTTAGTACCCAGACTGCCTTTCTTCTCTTGCTCTCCTAGCCTTTTGTTTTACCCTTTATTTCAACGTCCACTTAGGCTTCTGCTGCTAAGACCTCCCATCCAGCTGAACTGATTGATTATCCCCAATCAACAATAAATATGAAAGAAGGCACATTTACAAATCAGAGGAAACTCTAAGAAACCTCACTGTGGAGGCAAAATTTAAACTGAAACGTAAAGAATGAAGACAGTCATGTGATGTTAATGTGTGGGAAGTGGATGTGAGTTTCGAAGGAGTATTGAATGCAAAAGGCAAAGGCCCTGAGATGAAAAAAACTTGACATTTTTTGAAAACTGAGAAAATCTGGATATGGCTAGAACCCAAGGAGTAAGAGAGAGCTGCAAGAGTTAAGAATGAGAGAGACAGGAGGAGCCCAGAACTTCAAAAGCCTCAAAGGGACACAAAAGAGCCTGCACATTATTTCTGGTACAATGGAAAACCAACTGGGTGGGTTTAAGCAGGGAGATGATATGTTATCATTTACATTTTAAGAAGATTACCTATGACAGTCCACTCGCAAAGAGTCAGACATGACTGAAGCAACCTAGCACCCACACATGTCCATTTATTAAGTCACTCTCAAATACCAGAAAATGGTGCTGGGTGATATCTTATATATGTTGTCTGATTTAAGATTCTCAGGAAACTGATGATAGTTGAGCTATTATCCCAGATTAGAAATGGGCAAAATAAAGCACAAAAAGTTTAACTTGTCAAGTGTTACTCAGTAGCTCAGTCTGCTATCTAACTCCCTCTGACCAAAGTGCTTTATACACATCATACCATGCCAGGACAGATAATTTTCTGTAAATCAATGAACTGACTATCCCTAAGATATTTATTGCAAGACAGCTAAAGACATAGTACAACTAATCTTTCACAATTTTAAAATAGACTCACCATGGTGAACACACTGTTCTAAACGCCCATGATTTGCAGTTATACTGTCAGTGAAATTAAAGTTTTGCAAGAGTGAATCATAGGGCTTTTACTGCAATCTGAGTTGTTCGGACTCTATCTGAGAAATTCTGAAACAATCTGTTTAATGCATAACTTCAAATGCAGAAACTGCCCCTTTGAACCTAAAAGGCTGAATGTGTTTATCTCTTTCAACCAGGAAAGAGGGGACTGGACCATTGAGAGCATCCCTCAAAATTAGTTTGACATTTTGGCACTTTTGCTATCAGCATGAATGGTGTTTTGCTGTATGTCTCTTTTCCATTAACTCAAGAGATACACAGTTTAGCAGTCTCTGAATTATTGTACATACTTCTGTATGATTTTCATGCTTTTACATAACCAAATTAAGGTGAGGCATAAATGTCTACACAATGTCCTAGACCCAGGAGGGAGTAATAAGTCTGAATGAAAGACACATTAAAATATTTTTCCAAAACTGCACACATGTTCTCTGCCCTGCTTTGGAATTCAGCTTAATTTGGCTTTGTTCTTTGGCTTGTGATAGTCTCAGTGACACAGACATGTGCACCCGGAGGACGTCCTTCTATGGCTACTTAACCCAAACATACCCATTATTCAAAGGCCAAGATGTGGAAATAGTATAAACATAGGAAACAGATACAGGAATATGGATTTTTTAATATCAAACATATCTCTAGATTATTCAGAGAAGATTTTCTTTCTATATATTATTAACTGACTGTGTGGATCACAATAAACTGTGGAAAATTCTGAAAGAGAGGGGAATACCAGAGCACCTAACCTGCCTCTTGGGAAATCTCTATGCAGGTCAGGAAGCAACAGTTAGAACTGGACATGGAACAACAGACTGGTTCCAAATAGGAAAAGGAGTATGTCAAGGCTGTATATTGTCACCCTGTTTATTTAACTTACATGCAGAGTACATCATGAGAAACACTGGACTGGAAGAAGCACAAGCTGGAATCAAGATTGCCGGGAGGAATATCAATAACCTCAGATATGCAGATGACACCACCTTACGGCGGAAAGTGAAGAGGAACTAAAGAGCCTCTTGATGAAAGTGAAATAGGAGAGTGAAAAAGTTACCTTAAAGCTCAACATTCAGAAAACGAAGATCATGGCATCTCATCCCATCACTTCATGGGAAATAGATGGGGAAACAGTGGAAACAGTGTCAGACTTTATTTTTTTGGGCTCCAAAATCACTGCAGATGGTGACTGCAGCCATGAAATTAAAAGACGCTTACTCCTTGGAAGAAAAGTTATGACCAACCTAGATAGTATATTCAAAAGCAGAGACATTACTTTGCCGACTAAGGTCCGTCTAGTCAAGGCTATGGTTTTTCCTGTGGTCATGTATGGATGTGAGAGTTGGACTGTGAAGAAGGCTGAGCGCTGAAGAATTGATGCGTTTGAACTGTGGTGCTGGAGAAGACTCTTGAGGGTCCCTTGGACTGCAAGGAGATCTAACCAGTCCATTCTGAAGATCAACCCTGGGATTTCTTTGGAAGGAATGATGCTAAAGCTGAAGCTCCAGTACTTTGGCCACCTCATGCGAAGAGTTGACTCATTGGAAAAGACTCATGCTGGGAGGGATTAGGGGCAGGAGAAGAAGGGGACAACTGAGGATGAGATGGCTGGATGGCATCACGGACTCGATGGACGTGAGTCTGAGTGAACTCTAGGAGATGGTGATGGACAGGGAGGCCTGGCGTGCTGCAATTCATGGGGTCACAAGGAGTCGGACACGACTGAGCGACTGAACTGAACTGAGATACCACCTCAAGTTATTCCTATAATATGTGCCATTTGTCCTGGCCAGAGGGACTGCTCAAAAGGAGGAAACATTAAGGGACCAGAACATAGATGAGAGGAAGTGTAGAGAGAAGAAGGCTTTTTAGAGATCAACATAAATGATTCGGGTTTTGGACTCAGTTGATTTAATTTAGAGACTAAAACAAAAATATACGTGAGCCTTAAGGAAGATCTGAATATCTAAGATTATAATAAAACTAAATACTTTGTTACCCTGCTGCTTTGAACTGAATTGTATCTCCCCAACCCTCAAACTTTGTAAGTCCCAACTTCTAGCACCGCAGAATATAACTGTATCTGGGGATGGAGCTTTAAAGAGTGAAAGTGAAAGTGTCAGTTACTCAGTCCTGTCCAACTCTTTGTGACCCCACGGACTGTTGCCTGCCAGGTTCCTCTGTCCATGGAATTCTTCAGGAAAGAATACTAGAGTGGGTTCCCATTCCCCTCTCCAGGTGATTTTCCTGACCCAGGCATGGAACCTGGGCCTCCCTCATTACAGGCAGATTCTTTACTGTCTGAGCCACCAAGGAAGGCCCTTTAAAGAGTAGTTAAGATAAAATGAGTTCCCATGGGTGCATCCTCCGTTAATCCGATATGATTGGTGTCCTTATGAGAAGAGATTGAGATACCATCACTCGGGAAGGGAAGAACATGTGACGATACAATGAGAAGATGGACGTCTACAAGGCAGAAGAAGAACCAAACCTGAGAGGCAGAGGGAAGGATGGCAAAGCCAGGAGCAGGACAATGGGAAGAGAATATACGGAATGAGAGGATTATGTTTGAGAGCTTTCCATTATCTTTGAACTTCTCATGAGGAACTAAAAAATTAAAATTCAAAAATGAAGAACTTGATTATACTGTTTTTTTCTCCCTTGGAAAATTAACTTATACACATGTAAGACAAACGCAATTCCTTATTCAGTAGAATGTTCACAGAATCTAGAAAATCATCTTGAGATTTTGGCAATTTTGTCAAATCACTCTATGGTAACTGTGAAAGGTCATTTTCAAAGTATTAACACTACAATTATACAATCCCCAACCTCTATCAGGGTCTATTGTACCATCTAAGGGAGCTCAGGAGGACCTTGTCCCTCCCTGTCTCAACACTGAACACTGTAAGTGTTCATTCGCCTATCCCTGCAGATCAACCCAGCTATCACTTTTACACATTAAATGTACACGCACACACAAGCCAAAAAAACATTTGCTCAAAACCCCAAAACCCATATTTAACACTGTGTACACTTATCTCCCTGGAGAAGGCAGTGGCACCCCACTCCGGTACTCTTGCCTGGAAAATCCCATGGATGGAGGAGCCTGGTAGGCTGCAGTCCGTGGGGTCACTAAGAGTCAGACACGACTGAGCGACTTCACTTTCACTTTTCACTTTCATGCATTGGAGAAGGAAATGGCAACCCACTCCAGTGTTCTTGCCTGGAGAATCCCAGGGACAGGGGAGTCTGGTGGGCTGCCGTCTATGGGGTCGCACCGAGTCGGACACGACTGAAGCGACTTAGCAGCAGCAGCACACTTATCTTCCAGTCTCAGTATCTTTTCATGTTTGTCACAAGACAAATAATGTAGAGGGAAACATTATAAATTCTGCATATGAAAGAATTTTATAAACTGTGAAGTTCAAGTATCATCAACATTGTTATTGTACAGATATTTATTAATGTTAGTGCTCTCTCTCTCTCTCTCACACACACACACACACACACAGAGTCTAAATTCCATAGTATGACATCAAAAAGCCTATATTTTCAGGTTTCTTCTTACTTTTGTGAACTCACTTTCTACCATCTTTTTCTGTTTTACACTGGAGCCTCATGAAACTACAAAATCAATGCTATTCCTATTTAAGACTAAAATATCCTTTATTCTTCTTTCATTCAAATCCTACCCCTTGTATAAAAGTAAGTTCATTTAGGGAGATAACATTTTAAAATCTCATATCTGAAAGAGAACTTATAATATACATAGAACACTTACAACTCAATAATAATAAGACAAACTGCTCAATTTTAAAAAGATGGGTGGGGGAGAAATTCCCTGGCAGTTCAGTGGTTGGGACTCCATGCTTTTACTCCCAAGAGTCGGGGTTGTTTCCTGGTAAGGGACCTAATATCCCACAAGTCATGCAGCACTGTCAAAATAAATAAATAAAATAACAAAAAGATGGGTGGGTGGGGGGCACAGATGCATAGGTTTGAACCACCAAAGAAAGCCGCTTAATGGTACCTAAGCTCGTGAAAAGATGCTCAGCATCATTAGTCATCAGGGAAATGTAAATTGAAATCACAGCGAAATCTCATCAGATACTGTTCAGAATACCTAAAATTAAAAGACTGATCATACCAGGTGTTCTTAAGGATGTGAGGACACTGGAACTCAAGCATTACTGATGGGAACATAAAATGATACAACTACTGTGGAAACCTGTTTTTTCCCATAAGATCTAGCCATTATACTGCTAGGTAATTACATAAAACATATGAAAGCATTTACCCCCACAGACTCTTTTTAAAAGAAGGTTCAGAGCGGCTCTATTTGTAAGAACGAAAAACTAGAAACAGTTCAGATGTTTATCAATAGGTGGATGAATAAACAAATTGCAGCATAGCCATACAATATTATGCTATTCAGTTAAAAATATATTTTTTCTTTCTGGCTTACTTCACTCTGTATAATAGGCTCCAGTTTCATCCACCTCATTAGAACTGATTCAAATGTATTCTTTTTAATGGCTGAGTAATACTCCATTGTGTATATGTACCACAGCTTTCTTATCCATTCATCTGCTGATGGACATCTAGGTTGCTTCCATGTCCTGGCTATTGTAAACAGTGCTGCGATGAACATTGGGGTACACATGTCTCTTTCAATTCTGGTTTCCTCAGTGTGTATGTCCAGCAGTGGGACTGCTGTGTCATAAGGCAGTTCTATTTCCAGTTTCGGTGTTGACCGTCTGGTGATATCCAGGTGTAGAGTCTTCTCTTGTGTTGTTGGAAGAGGGTGTTTGCTATGACCAGTGCATTTTCTTGCAAAACTCTATTAGTCTTTGCCCTGCTTCATTCCGTATTCCAAGGCCAAATTTGCCTGTTACTCCAGGTGTTTCTTGACTTTCTACTTTTTCATTCCAGTCCCCTATAATGAAAAGGACATCTTTTTTGGGTGTTAGTTCTAAAAGGTCTTGTAGGTATTCACAGAACCGTTCAACTTCAGCTTCTTCAGCATTACTGGTTGGGGCATAGACTTGGATTACTGTGATATTGAATGGTTTGCCTTGGAAACAAACAGAGATTATTCTGTTGTTTCTGAGATTGCATCCAAGTACTGCATTTCGGACTCTTTTGTTGACCATGATGGCTACTCTATTTCTTCTAAGGGATTCCTTCCTACAGTAGTATACTTATCTCAATGCAATTATACCTCAGTATCAATAAATTATATCCCTTGACTTAAAAATAAAGAATTCATACATCCTGTGTAACCTAATCCAGGAAAAAATAGTGGGCCTTCTGCTATATTACTATAATACTTCTCCAGCACTCAAAACTTACCCTTATAATAATGGGCAGTTATTCTTTAAGGCATATCCCTAACCAGACATGAAAACGTTAGCAGAGAATTTCCAGTCATTGCTTAATACCCAAAGTAGAATCTAGCTTGAAAATTAGGTTCTCAACAAATGTTTTAATTCTACTATTGATATTTCACATTCCTTCTTAAAGAGGAATACCAGACCACCTTACCTGCCTCCTGAGAAACCTATATGCAGGTCAAGAAGCAACAGCTAGACTGAACATGGAAAAACTGACTGGTTCAAAATTGGGAAAGGAGTACTTCAAGGCTGTATATTGCCACCCTGCTTATTTAACTTGCAGAGTACATCATGCAAAATGCTAGACTGGATGAATCACAAACTGGAATCAAGACTGCTGGGAGAAATATCAACAACCTGATATATGCAGATGACACAACTTTAATGGGAGAAAGTGAAGAGGAGCTAAAGAGCCTGTTGATGAGGGTGAAAGAGGAGGGTGAAGAAGCTGGTTTGAAACTCAGCATTCAAAAAACAAAGATCATGGCATCCAGTCTCATCAGTTAATAACAAATAGATGACCAAAAAAATGAAAACAGCGCAAATTTTATTTTCTTGGGCTCCAAAATCACTGTGGACAGTGACTGCAGCTGTGAAATTAAAAGACACTTGCTCCATGGAAGAAAAGCTATGACAAACCAAGACAATGTACTTAAAAAGCAGAGACATCACTTTGCCAACAAAGGTCTGTACAGTCAAAGCTATGGTTTTTCCCATGGTCATGTACAGATGTGAGAGTTGGACCATAAAGAAGGCTGAGGGCTGAAGAACTGATGCTTCTGAATTGTGGTGTTATAGAAGACTCTTAAGAGTCTCTTGGACTACAAGGAGATCAAACCAGTCAATCCTAAAGGAAATCAACCCTGAGTATTCATTGGAAGAACTGATGCTGAAGGTGAAGAACTAATATTTTGGCCACCTGATGTGAAGAGCCAGCTCACTGGAAAAGACCCTGATGCTGGGAAAGATTGAAGGCAAAAGGAGAAGGGGGCAGTAGAGAATGAGATGGTTAGATAGCATCACTGACTCAATGGCCATGAATTTAAGCAAACTCCAGGAGATACTGAAGGACAGGGAAGACTGGCATGCTGCATTCATGGGGTCACAAAGAGTCAGACATGACTTAGCAACTGAACAATCATCTCCATTAAAGCTACTGATTCATTCAGTGAACACAAGCTCATTGAACCTCAGCTAAATGCCCAAATAAAGAAGTGAGCAAGAATAACATATTTCTTATTCTCAGAGGTCTAACACTCGAGCCTAAGAGAATCATCATCAAACATGCAACCACAGTGTGTGATGAAGGTGGTAAATATGACAGGGAAAGAACAAGATAGAACGAAATTGGTATATTGGGGCAGGAGGTCAGGAGAGGTGGTATTTAAGCAAAGACCCACAAGAAAGGTGGAAGGTGACTAGAAGGCAGGGAGGGAAAGGATGATGACAACAGCAGAGAGTTTTCCAAACAATAGATACAGGACTTTTGAAGGTGCAGAGCATGGTGCCTTTGAGGAAACAGAAGAGATTTCCACTAAAAACTACAGAGATGTCAAGAAAAGAGAGATGAAGCTTGGAGTGGAAATCCAGACCAAGTCACACAGGGTCTAGTGATGTAAACACACTTGGAGTTCATGATAAGGGTATTAGGAAGTTAATGAATGGTTTTAAGTAGAAGAAAAAAGACAATGTCAGACCTGTTTTCTCTATATCATTCTAACCACTATCATGAGAAATAATTGGAGTTAAGACTAACCAGGAAGGGAGAACAGTTGGTTACTGCAAAAATTCACATTAAAAATAGTAATGCCTTTGCTAGAGAAACAAATCTTCTAGACAAGAGAACAAACTAGAGAAACAATCTTTTTCCTAAGTACTTGACAATCTGGCTCAAATGGCCAAATGAGGTTTAGTTTTGCCATACAAGCTAGGTTTTAAAATATGGACAATTTTTAGGACTATAATAGTTGAAAAACTACAAATCTATAATGACCATGATCAAATCAAAGCTTCCTGTACAACCCTAAAGATTTAAGGTCTGCTTCAATCCTTCATACTGTCTCATCGCCCTTATTCTACAGTTCTTAAAGTCAACTGAAGGAGCTTCAAAAGATCTCTCAAGTCTACCTTATCCTCTTCATATCTCCTTTCCATTGGGCAATTGAGAAAGCTTCCCACAAGTCTCCTGTCTCTTATCTGTGCCTCTGTGATCCAGCCTCCAAAATGTTGCCAATCAGTTTTAAAAAAGAAAAAGGAGACAGAAAGCTTTCCTAACTCAACCTACTTATAGACTTTTGATGCTCCCCATTACCTACAGGACGTAGCTCAAACGTTTGTTATCCACGTTCAGGATTGTCAGAATGGCCCAGTGCTCCTTCCCCAGTTCATTTCTTGCCATTCCACTTATTTCAAATGTAATCTCCTCTGCCCCAAACCCCTTTCTGATTATTCTCTATTCAGCAAGAGCTAATCGGAAAACCACTTATTCTTCCATGAAATCTCTCTAGGACATTCAAGCTAAATGTCATCTTCTGTGTTTCCATTTTCCATGGTATTTCTATTTACTGCACTAATACAAGAGTTATCACTCTATGTTATAGATGGTTGTATGTGTTTGTCTTCCAAGTAGATTATCTGTGTTTGAGAGTGGGGACACTGATTTATTTATGTCCCTATTCCAGGTATTCTTGCCTGGAGAATCCCAGGGACGGGGGACCTTGGTGGGCTGCCGTCTGTGGGGTCACACAGAGTCGGACACGACTGAAGCGACTTAGCAGCAACATTCCAGGTATCTAGTACAGTGCATATAATTCCATTCCACTTAAATTAAAATACAAACTTTCTTTGCAAACTATAGCCATAATGTCAGAAACAAGAAAAGCAAAAGGGAAAAAAAAAAAAAAAAAAAAAAAACTGGGACAGACTCCATAATCTGACCAAGAACACACACAAAGTGCAACACGCTAGGCAAGCCGAGAGAGACAATAGAAAAAGATTAAACATATTTTAAAAAATGCTAAATTACCAGACCCAGATAGTGGTATCAGTAGATACTTTTAAATGAGATGGGAATTCACTATCTAGATGTCTATAACAATTTTTCACTATCATCTATAAATGTGATTTTTCTATACTGAAATAGAGTGCAGAGAAAGGGTCAAATGTTCAACAAATAAAATGCTTGACTTAAGTAATATAAGAATTAATCCACATATACTTTAAGAATAAAGACTGTTATTTTTACTTCAAAACTATTTAAACTGAGGCACAGAAATGTTAAGCGACACCCAGGGATACACAGCTGGCAGAGGGCAAAACTGAGATTTGAATCAAAGTTTTGATAATTCCTCAGCCCGTGTTCTAACCACTGAACTAGATACTCGGGATGTTCCTCGTCTACACTGTTCACCTAAGCACTTCATGAATTCAGGGACTGTGTCTCTTACTCATCACTGATCTCTGAGGCCTATTAGAGGGGGTGGCCAGGGGTGCAGTGGCCACCATAAAACTCTTGAAGTCTTATGCAATTTGTGTGCGTGCTCTGTCACTGATGTTGTGTCCGACCCTTTGCGACTCCATGGACTGTAGCCTGCCAGGCTTCTCTGTCCATGAAATTTTCCCAGCAGGAATACTGGAGTGGGTTGCCATTTCCTCCTCCGTGGGCTCTTCCCAACCCAGGGATTGAACCCACATTTCCTGAGGCTCTTGCATTGACAGGTAGATTCTTTATTGCTGAGCTACCTCGGAAGCCCCTATGTATAATTCCTTTAGAGAGAGGGTCAATAAAAGAGGATGACACTTATTAACTTATTCACAACAATCAAGTAGCATTGTAGATGAATTATCGCATTCTATCACAACAATAACAGCAACACATGTCAGGTACCTAGTATATGCCAGGCATTGGTCTAAATGTTTACATGTATTATTAACATATATAATCATTACATGAATTCTATGAGACAGATGGTATAATCACATATACTTCAAAAATGAGGAAACTAGGCTTCAAAGAGGTTAACTTGCCCAAGTGCCCCAGCTTTTGTCCCCGTTTTAGTAAACAGCTGGGCAGGAACAGAAGCATCCCTATGTGACAACAAAGCAGTCTCTCTAGGCTTACATCGCATGAGGTGGTCATCCTCAAAGACCTTCAGGTCCCCCAAAATGTTAAGAGAATCACACACACAAAAATAGACAAAAATTAATTCCCTACGCATTTTCCACAAGGTCATCTGGATACAAACCAAAGGTTTTCATAGCAACACGATATCAGAAGCTATGAGCTAATTCTCCCATATAGAGAGCATTCCGTCTCCTTATGTATCAAATACAAGGTAGGAAGTACAAGTATAGCAGAGGATAAGATGGTTGGATGGCATCACTGACTCAGCGGACATGAATTTGAGCAAACTGGGAGATAGTGAAGGACAGGGAAGCCTGGCACGCTGCAGTCTATGGGGTCCAAAGAATCAGGCACAACTTAGCCACTAAACAACAACAGAAGTCCATATCGTAAAGAGAAAGTTTTTCTTTAAGGTTATCCATGATGAATGGGTAAGATAGTACTGAGTTTCAAAGTTACTTATATAAACATGCAACTATGCATACATGGAGCAGGGTTGTTGCTGTTCCTTACAGACTTTTGTGACCTAGAAGTGCTTTCCCCCCAGGAATACTTGGTCAAGAATAAGGAGACATGGCAAGGCCTGTGGGGTCTAATCAAGGTATCATTCCTCATGTCCGCTTCAGCTGGGCAGTCCTGTACAGTGAACAATCAAGAACTTCTTGAAGGTGCCAAGGTCACTCCCATGGCTGAGATTCACAGTGCCTGGACTTGAATCCCCAGTTTTATCCTCTAGAGATGTGTGTGGCCTTAGTCAAGTTTTTATATTTCTCTGCCTCATTTTTCCCATCTGAAAATGGGGAGAATATTAGTATTAGCTGCATAGATTTGTTTAAAGAATATAAAAGAAAAAATTCATAAGAATGGCTTAGAACAATATGTAACATGTATTAAGGATTCAATAAGTTTCAGCAAAAAACATGTATTATTAAGATTCCTAAATAGCTCTCCCAAATGTAAGAGGAAGCCATATTTGAAGCACTTTATGAGTCTATGTATAAGCTGATTAATACCAATAGGGGAAAATTTCTATGAGGAGAGTAGACAGAGCAATTCGGCAAGGATATATGTATGTACAAACAATGATGTGTCACTGTACACTCAGTTGTTCTGTTTGCATGTATAGTTGCCTAAGGATTCCAAACTACAATATCTCACTTAAAATTATGTTTCATTTCTAGGGATGTGAATCCTCTTACAAAGATAGCAAACACATAAGTCAAGAGCCACACAATCACAACAGCAACTATTAGGCTCACCAGAGTCACATGTTTGTAACATCGAAATTCTCACTTAGCATGCACCAGTATCTCTAGCCATTCAGTAAATGGATAGTGACTAATAGAGTCAAATACAGTCTTTTACAAGCTCAAAATAAGAGTGATATTTTAAAATGTATTTAATTCCTTTTCCACTTTATTACTATATTCTCAAAGCAAAATTCTCAAGCTCTCCAAGTTAGACGTTACAGGGCTGGTTATATAATTTCCAAATATCCAACTCTGTTAATGAGAAATCCACTTTTCAACAATCAGACTGGCAACATTTTAAACAAATCATTACTATCCAGTGTTGGCAAGAGTAAGGTAACGACACTGTGGGTACTTAGGAAGGGTCTTTACAATATCCATCAAATTTAAAGTGAACATCCCCCTGGAACCGGTAATTCTCAGAATAAATCTTCTGTAGTATTCTTGCAGAGACAATGTACACAGATAACCACTGCATCACTCTTTGTAATAATAAGAAACTGAAAAATCCAAGTGAATATTCTGGGGGATATTGGTTGGCTGGCTACATTAGGTAGATACGTTTAAAAAGAAATCTTCATATATTGACAGAGAAATATTTGAGAAATATTATAAGAAAGCAAATTTCAGAACACTGATAAGTAAACCATTATCCAATTTTTTTGAAATAATGAAAGATTCCTGTGGTTACACATGGGAGGGAATCCCTGATGGCTCAGCGGTAAAAAATCCACCTGTCAATGCAGGAGACCAGGGCTCGATTTCTGGGTCAGGAAGAGCCTCGGGAGAAGGAAATGGCAACCTACTCCAGTAGTCTTGCCTGGGAAATCCCATGGACAGAGGAGACTGCGGGCTATAGTCCGCAGGGTCGCAAGAGTCGGACACAACTTTGCCACCATCACTATCATACACATAAAGGAACACAAGTCCAAACCAACAGCAGTTACACATACGGAATGGAATAGGAAAGGGGGTTCACTGTATATTTTACTATAATTTTCTTGTTGCTTTATAAGCAAGTAGTACTTTTAGAATTCAAAGAAAATAACAAGAATTTTCAAAAGATACAGGGAATGAAAAGTTATTATTTGCATTATTATTTGCAAGTGTAAAAAAAAAAAACTTAGTCATCCCCCAAATTAATTTCTGCTGTCGCATATGCTTAAAATGACAACTGAATAAAATGCTTATGAGATCTTAATAGACACACTCTAGTTAAAAAGGGCTGCCCTGGTAGCTCAGACAGTAAAGAATCTGCTGGTAATGCAGGAATCCAGGGTTTGATTCTAGAGAAGGGAATGGCAAACCACTCCAGTATTCTTGCCTGGAGAATTCCATGGACAGAGGAGCCTGGCCAATTAATGCATGGGGTCACAAAGAGTCAGACATGACTAAGTGACTAACATACACATACCTTCACAAAGCATGATGAGAAACATTCCCTATTTGTAAGGCCTATAAATGGAGCTGAGGAGGAATGGGAAGAAGAGAACAGCCCTCCACCTACACTTTTGAAAAGTGAAAAATAAGTAGTTTACCACCACTGGTCACCTTCTTTCTCCACCTTCTCACCCAAATGGTACCAGAGAGGAGCCCAACCCTTCTAGGCCACTGACTTCAAACTCACAATAAATAAATAGATCAGGTGACTTGACTGATAGTACTGAGCACAACAGATGAAACCAGAGGGAAGTGTGCTGAGAGGGTGGGGACAACAAGGTTATTATGAAAAAACTGGTGCTAGCTGGAAGGGAAGAATATTGTACCAATGAAGAGAATATGCATATGAAATGAACGGAAGAGCAGGAGAAAGTAACAAAACAAAAGCAGAAAATGTTCCTATTTATGAAGTGTTTCGTTTTCAGGACATCCCATGAAGTGGACAGCGCTGCAGTCTGCATTCTCTAGGGCTGCCCTCATAGGAAAGCTGACTGAAGGCAGATTGCTTGTTGGAGAGGGGTCCTGTAATTGTTTAGAGCAAGTCTTAGAAGAGCAGCACATCAGGTATGAAGCCCATTACATTCAGTTCGAAGATCTTATCACGTGCTGGGCTATTCCCGTTAGACATGGAGTGATTATTGCTTAACCTGTACATTGTTTAAATAAGCTTCCAAAGAACATTTCTTCCCTAAGGAAGCTAAGGTGATTTAAATTGAATTATGTATTATATAATTCTATATAACGATTATATATATATATGCACATACATGTATAGACAGACATAAAGACATACACCTACATTCTTCATATAATCGCCCCAGAGGCATCACCTGAAGATACCCACTCTCAAAATGTGTCTAAGAGAGAACTGGCAGAGGCTAAGAGAGACAGGAGCAAAGGCCTATGGTGATGCTCTAGGGCCAAACACCTTCCTACAAACCTCCGAGGTCCATAGAATATCCCAAAGCCCTGGCCTGGCCCCAGGCCACAAAAAAAAAAAAAAAAAAAATTCCACCAAAGCCCCCAGAGACCTGGCAACCACGTGACTCGCCGACAGACACCGAAAGTTCCTCTACCAAACACATCCAACTTTTATTTTCTCCTTTTCCTGAGTGACCGGCTGGCGCATTCCCCCGCTGCCTCACCTCCGGCCCTTTCTTCTTTCCCGCACTTCGGGCTGTGGGAGGCCTCGGGGTATCTGCTTTCAAGCTCGACTGGCCTAGGGGGTCCTAAGGCTCAGCCCCTCCCGGGCGGGCGTCCCTGATGCAGCCGCGGGAGGGGAACCGAGGTCCTCCGGTCCGACCCCGGCCGGGGTCGGCAGGCTGGGGCTCAGCCGCTGGGCTCGGGGGCGCGGCGGGGAAACTTACCTGCGCGGAGCGGCTCCCGGAGCTCCCGCGTCGCCGTAGCCGCGCGGCCGCCGCCGCATCTCCCGACGGCAGGTTCCCCCCACCCGCCCCGGCTGCGGGGGTCCCGGGCCGCACTTTTCCCAGCCTGGGAAGGAGGATTGCGGGCGCCGAGGTGGACGGTGGGGGTGGGGCGCAGTGATCGGGGAGACGAGGCGTAAGGATGTTGTTTTGTTGTTGTTTTGTTTGTTTGTTTGTTTTTCCGGATCGCTAGCAGAGACTTTAGACCATATGCTGGGAGGGTATTAGCTCGGCTCAATGGCGACAGAACAGCGGCCTGACTCTCACCGTCCGATCGATTTACTAAACAAACTGAAACGTGGGTGGGGATGTTAAACAGTAACCAGCTGCCTCAATGAAAACTGAAAGCGGCGAGGCCGCCACCGCCTCGGCGCGCTGGCTTCCCGGTTCCCAAGGCCCCGGGGCGAGCGGCGGGCGGGCTGGCGAGTGCCGGAGCTCTGCCCGCGTGGACCCGAGCGGCTCTCCCCGGGCCTCCCGGAGGCCTCCATCGCGCAAGGCGCACGGCGGCTGGACTATCCGAGCCGAGTTCCCTCTCTCCGCCTCCCGCCTCCTGAGGACCCCCCGGCCTGAGGCCAAGCGCGGCCCGCGGGGCCGCCGACACAGTCCCCCTCCCAGCCCCAGGTCACGCCTCGCCCAGGGCGGTGTCAGCCCTGGGCCAGTGCCTCGGCACCGGCGGTAGCGCGGAGAAGCCTGCTGACCCGAGAATGCTCCTCTCATCCCGAGCCAATGAGGTCCAGAAAAGGGCCGGAAGTACTATTAAAGGGAATTAAGTAGGTTCCTAGGGAGAGCACTGCGGCCGCACCACTAGGGGAAGCCGCATCGATCTCGTTAAACTGCACCTTGGGCCACTGGGGTTAACTTCAGCCCTGCGGCTTGTGACCACCTTGCTCGGCCAGAGTTCTGGGAAGTAGAGGGAGCCCGGTTTTCCATTCCCGGTTAACCTCGCCACCTGTGGCTTCGGTCACTTAGTACCTCTTTACAGATGTATCTGATAGAAAACTTCCTGTCTTCCTCCCACACACTAGGAACCGTCACAAACTTGAGACTTGGAGTAGTTGATGCCCAGACCCATCCGAGATGCGATGGTCATCCGGATCAGGTTTTTGTTAACCAAGCGATATAGCCAGAAGCAGTGGCTCTTAAAAACATCTCAGCAATTTTACTTCGTGGTTTCAGGAATGAATGACTTCGGGTCAAACAAGTAATTATCTTCATGAGATAAATAGTTACTTAATCCCTAAGGTTTTTCTTTTCCGACCGGGGGGGTGGCGGTTATTTTAAGACTGTAATAACAATGCCAGGGAGATCAAAGGGCTAGGTCTTTTTTCTTTTTCTTTTTAGATCAGGTTTACTAAACTTTCTCGGTTTCCTCCTTCTGAATCTCTTGCTGAAAAGCTCCTTTAAAAACAAGTAGTTGGTGTTTCAAAAATCAGAACAAAGAAGAGAGATCATATACTATTTTCTTTAGGTCTACCTTCTTGAGCAAAACACATTCTTTTGGTCTCATTGCCCACGTGGTCTGCAAACCAGGTCTCCAAAGCGGCCTCCCTCTGTCCAAATCCGCTCCAGGAAACCCTCCGGAGACAGCCCAGGCATAAGAATAACTATTAACCGGCTGTATTTATTATGCAAATCTTTCAAGGATGTGTTGTTTAAAGATCACCAATGGTCATTCTCAAAAAATATTTCCACATACTTGGATAATGAGTGTAGGTTGTCTTACTCTTGCCAAAATAGAAATATACAGTTCCCATAAAAGGTTGAAAAGTCTGAGTTAGAAACTGTCCATGCCTGTTCTCAGAAACTTTGATGCCATTTGACATCTATATTTCCCTGCAGAGAAACCAGAGTCTCCGTTTATTTCGCTTTTAACAATCCCTAATGTCAGTGGGTTCGATTTGGGATGATCAATTTCTCATCCATGTGTGGTAGAATCGCTAATCTACCAGGAAATGATCATCATATATTCTGTATCAACAATTATTTTTACACAATATGTAAAACCTCTGCCAGAGAATTTTATTGTCACAAGGATTTTGACTAATAAGGGAAATAACAGTACATTCAAGTATATAAACTCTTAAGACAGTTATTATCTAAGGGAAGTATTGGGGCTTCCCAGGTGGCTTAGCGGTAAAGAATCCGCCTACCAAGCAGGAGAGGAGGGTTCCATCCCTGGGTGGGGAAGATCTCCTGGAGGAGGAAATGACAACCCACTCTAGTATTCTTGCCTGGAGAATCCTGTGGACAGAGGAGCCTGGCAGGCTACAGTCGAGTCACAGAGTCGGAGGCGACTGAGCACGCACAGAGGAAGCATTGCGTCTGTTCAACTTAGAAAAATCTCTACGAGTGTAACACTGCCAGTCCTCTCTCACTCGCAGCAAGTAGGGAGTGGTTTCAGGTAATTAAATAGACAAATAAGTGACTCTGTGAACTAAAGGAAAGTATGAGAGGTTGACTCAGCTACAGCTTTGGCAGTTTTTACTAAATCAACCAATGTCAACTGACCCAGCTTTAGAGCATCACTTATATTGTTCCTGAAACTAATTTATTACGATTCTCCATGGCATGGGTTTATGATGCTGAGAATGAAAAATGTGCTCTATGGAGAGTAGTCTCTCCTGACCTGACACATGGCAGGGGTAGGGGTGGGCGGAACAACAAGAGAAGGAAGAGATCGGAATAATTTTTTAGGGCAAGGTTTTCCGAAAATACAAATTTCTGTTTCAATAGTTAGTATTTAGGGAGAAATCACACACATATGTGTTTATGTCATATCTGCTTTTAATCTGAAATTAAACACCGCAAAGTGGCCTCATAAAATTCTTTGCCTGGCTTTCCTGTTAAATGTCTCGTTTAACCTGGGCTTTTCCTTTTTGCTTTGATCAACTTTTTTACACGATTTTTTTCCCCCTTCCCAATGCCACCAGACCGTCTGGATAAAAATTCCGGGTTTTCCCAGGAGCGCTTCTGATACTATGAATGGAAAGCTGTGGCCTCTGGCAGAGCGGTGGGGAGGGCGCGCGCGGGCGCGCGAAACCTGCGGGGAAAAGGTCTTGCAGATCTCAGCTCCTAGAGGCCCTGTCTCCGAGGGCAGCTCCACGCCCTCCGCCTAAACAGAAACCTTCCCCAGACGGGAGGTGTCCACTTCCTGCCCAGGTGCTCCACCTCTGTTGACCCGGTGTCACAGCCGTCGCACCCATATTGGAGCCGGCCACCGCCTGGGAGGGCGCAGTTAGCGGCGATGACCGCCCACCCGCACGCACGCTTCCCTGCCCGGGGTTAAAATTAAAAAGGAAAACTAAAAAACTCGCACAGTTCTCCACCTGCCGGTCCTTTCTGGATTGGGCAAAGCTCAGAGACCCCTTCTAAGCCACTCAGATGTAAAGAACCGCAGGCGGGATGTGGCCACGGGGTTTTCAGGGGCAATTCTAAAGCTGGAGCTGAGCTCAGCGCATCCCCCAACTCAACCTTTGCGGCTACGTTTGACCCTGGGGGCGAATCAACGGATAAAGCAGCTTCCGCCAGAATTTCAAAAACTCCCTGGACTCCACTGAATGTTTTTTGCATCAGAAGTGAAGGATTCCAGTCATTAGGACTGGCGTGGGGGTCGGGGGTTGGGGAGAGGAGGGCGCCGCAGGTGGAGGTGAGGTGTGTGTGTATGAGAGGAACATTCTAAAGCCATCCTATCTTGGAGTGTAGGGCCCGGGGCTTTTTCTCCCGCCGCCGCTCACTGCCCTGTAACCCAGTCTCTCTCCGGAAAAGCACAGCTCTTTGGTCCCTAGCGCAGTCCTAAGCGAGGCACTGCCGAAGCTTTAAAGCTGCGAGGCCCCCGACTGTGGGAAAGGGGATGCTAAGCCATTTCATCGCCGCCGACCCTGCCTAGTAGCTTCAGTGAGGTCTGCCCCTCCCACCTGGAGCAGTAGCAGAGTTTGTCTCCGAATCCCGGGCTTTGGTATCCTCGTTTGTATTTGCTTTGTCAGACTTTTCACCGGGCACCCGTCTTTAATACCTTGAATTTAAAGTGGAAAAACACTCTCCCCTTCCCTAAATCTGCAGAATGGGCAGATTAAACACGGAGGAGGGGGGCTGATTAGTGTTCCCCCCAGCCACAACATCACCAACACAGTGTAGGTCCTAAAAAGCAACCTCCAGACCCTTGCCTGGCTCTTTGGAGAGCTAGGCTCTTAAAAAACAGACTTCGGAAAAGCTGCAGGCAAGGCCTCCATAGCTAGGCACCCTACTTGCCCACACATTGGCCCACATAAAAATTAGACTTTCTTTTATGGCCTCATCACTAATGAGCACCTAGAGTAAACCCCTGTAAATAAGGCCACAGGACTGTTTCCATTACCTGTTAATCTAAATGAAAAAACCAACATTTCAGATTAAGTGACTCTGCGGACACCTCTGGCTGAGACACTGTCAAAAATCGAACATTCACTAATTCTCAATGTCAACCTAGGGTTCCTGTGCCAAAAAAAAAAAAGTAAAACTGCTAGGCTGGATCTCTTCCCCAGCTCCTCTCTTTGTAGATTTCCTGCGAAGTATTGACTGCCAAGGTCTCTGCATGATTTGCAAACTTTTACAGTCATTTATGGTACATGCAATAAAAAAGAGGTGATATGAACACGCTAGTTCAAGGTGTAATGCAAAGATATATTCCGTGCCCTTGGCAACTATCTGTGGGACCTATTTGTCTTTGCAGAACACACCCTTCTCTGAAATGAACCCCTCTGTAACAAAGATTGGCCCTTTACATTTCCAGGGCATTGGCCCCTGCATGGAAAGGCATGTGTTCAAACCAGAAAATTTGATTCTTTCTAACTCATTTCAAACCAGGAAAAAAAAAAAAAAAAGATTCCAATAAAAACTGGGGGGGAAAAAAGAAAAAGAATCTTAAAGTTCTCTACTTCCCTACTCTCTCTTATCATAAAGAAGATAGGGAGGAAAAAAAGAAAGAAAGAAAATTGATTGCCAAGTTATAATGTAATCTTCAACTGCCCCTTCCATAACAGAGATCCACAGGAACTTCCTTGTTGAGAAAAATAAAAGGATTTAGATTATTCAGAGAAAACACACCATTTTAGATTGTAGGTGCCCAAAAGAGAAAAGAATTGTAAACGTTTTTGCAAAAATACATAGCTAGTCAAATACAGATTTGTTGCTGGATTTTAGTTATACAGTTTTTAATAAAGAAAATAAATTTGCAAGCGTTCTGTTGTTCTACCCTGTAACTGCAGATAAAGACATAAAAGCCTTATTAGAAACTCTACACCCTTTTACCAGTTTTACCAGTCCTTTTTTTTTTAAGGCTATGTGTGGGAGATTGAGGAAGGTGAAAGAAAAAGAGACTCATTTCCAAAATATCCTACTTTGAACCAAATCGGTTTTCTCTTCTAGTGTTGCAAATGAGAACAGCTTACACATAGCTTCTGAAAGGCATTCTGAATCCTCTACCTGCCATCTAGTGGACATAAGATAAAATGCTGAGTCTAGACATCTTTAAAAAAGTTTTAAGGGTCTTTAGCTGTTTTCTTATTTATAAACCAAAATAAGTCTAAGAAGTGAAAAAGAAAATATAACTTTAAAACTTAAAGGAAATAAAGCAAACAATTGTGTTATATAAAATAACCATTACTCAATTGCGTTCCATTTCCTTCTGTTTTTAATAATCAGTGGGGTTATCAATCTTTGCTGAGATATCAATTTATTATTATACTCACTTTTCTTCTGCATATCCTCTGCACATAGATTTTATGCTGTTTGTCTTCTTTTCAATTAAACTCATTATCAGTTTCTCATCTAGTTGATATTCAAATTTTTTAAAATTCAAAAAGAACTTAATAATATTCCATTTCTATCTGGACTTTTAGAATATCCACAAAAAGGATTCTCCATTTTGTAAGACACAGCGAAAGAGAGAGAAAAGAAAGTGTTAAAAGAAGGAAGGAAAAAGAGAGAGAAAAAAGATTGAGTTAATTGTACACTTGCTTTTGACACTGTGATACGTGTTATACTCCTTCAAAACTTAACTTTATCCAATATCAAAAAATAAGTAGGTTAAAATCGAGTTGCTTTATGGCAACTTACATTTCCTTGAGGTTAACATTATAAAATATTGAGCATATGTAGGAGGTTTGCTGTATGAAATGTTCATTAAATGTTAATATCATCACCATGTTTTCATGATAGCTGACTTTTGGGAGAATGTTTGCACTATGCTATGCATTGTTTTATGGGCTTTTAGTCAGTTTACATATTGAGTACTTACAAAAACTCTAAAAGATTTGTATTATTAATATCACTATAGGTGAGGAAGATGAGGAACAGAATTATGAAGCTGGTAAATTCAGAGCTAACCTGGTTCCAAAGTCAAGGCTGGCATTTTCCTTGTCATCCTGACTCTCACAGAGAAAAGAAGCAAAAAGAGACCACTGCAATTCACATTATGAGATAAAATAGATTTAACGTACATATATGAGGGAAGCCCTTATATGTGTGTATATATAGATATACATTTGTTTGAATATTTAAATTTGGTATGCAAAATATCAGACATCCAAATGAGAAAAAAAAAACTTAATTACCACTCATAAAACTCAAGTACTAAAAATAATATATACTTATAAGTAAATAACATGTTCATTTACCTCATCCGTTTAGTATAATTTCGCATAATTTGTGACAGATATCCTGCAAACCATTATTGCAGCTTTGTCCTACAGTCCACGGCTACTTGTACTTTAAGTAATGAAGTCAAACAGTCCTCACAAAGCCCTCCAAGCATACTACCAAAGATATAGCCCTGAATTTAACTGGCTCTGTCAGCCCAATTATATTTACTCCTTGTCTCATTATAATTTCAAGTTCCATTTCCTAAACAAAAATGTATGTACTTTTTAAACGTATATTTTCCTCTCCTATAATTTTCAATATATTCTCCTCTTTTCAGAACAGCCGTTTTACAAATGCACTAGTTCAAGAGTCAAGAACCTTAAATCATCACAATTAAATGTATTCCCATTCTCTCCATAACAACTCTATATCATGAGATCAAGCTTTCTCTTCTGAAAGCATATTGATCATTTCAGAAACTGTAAGTGAATGATCTGTCTGACCTACCGGGCCTTCTGCTTGTTTTTTTCAACCCACGACATTTGAAATACTAAGAAGCATTCTATCATGTAGGTATGACTTTAAGATCAGTGAATGTTTTCGGGCTTCCCTGGTGGCTCAGGAGTAAAGAATCTGCCGGCCAGTGCAGGAGACAGGGTTTGGATCCCTGATCCAGGAAGATTCCAGATAACTCAGAGCAACTAAGCCCGTGTGCCACAACTGCTGAGCCTTTGCTCTGGAGCCTGGGAACCTGAACTATTGAAGCCCACGCTCCCCAACAAGAAAAGCCACAGCAATGAGAAGCCTGGGCACCGAAAATAGAGGGTAGGCCTCACTCACCACAACTGGAGAAAAACCGGTGCAACAACAAAGGTCCAGCACAACCAAAAGTAAAACAAATTAATTTCTTTTTTTTTAAAAAAAGTAGTGAATGCTTTCAAAATCTGACAGCAGGTGCTCAGGATTCCTGCCATGGTTTCATACTCACAAGTGAAGTCACCAGTTCTGCCTTCCTGATCTCCTACATACCTCCAATCAAGACCAGATATCAGATAAAAGCTGGAGACGACAGTAGTCAGACCCTTTGTTTCTCTCTTGTGTATCCACATAGATCTAAGTGCACCTTCCCCTTGATGCTATCACAGGAAGAAGAGATTCAACTTCTGTTTAAGGTTAATCCCTCCACCTGTGTTCTTGATCCCATCCCTTCCTGCCTATGCCTGGCCTTGTTCTATCAATTATTTCTTTCCTTATATCTTTAAATTCTCTCTCACCAATGGCTTCTTCCCTGCAGGCTATACACATGTTCAAATCTTACTAATAACGTAAAAAAAAAAAAAAATTAAAGAAGCCAAATTTGTTCTCTATTGTGTTCCCTTCAGGTGTTGCCCTATTTTTTGTCCTTTGCAGCCAAGAATCACTAGCCAAGACAATTGACAGTCTCTTTATCAACACCTTCCACTTACTCCTCTGCCCACTATAACCTGGCTTTCACTGGTTCCATTCTATAGACTGTTCTTTGGAAAGGCCTTATGACTTCTGGCTGATAATCCAATAAGGATTAAACATGTTCAATCCTTACATTAAGCTCACCAGAGTCTATGCTTAACCTTCTTGAACATTCTTTTATCTGTATTTCTTACCACTTTACTCCTATCATCCTGTAACTAATTTCCCAAGATTTTCCCTTTAGCGTTCTTATCTTCTTACTCTGTATACCTCTCCTGGGCAATGCCAGGCACTCTAACAGTCTTCCCTATCACAAAACTGGCTATTGGTTCTTTAAATTAGATTCAAACTCAAATCTTTCTCCTAAGTAACAGAACAATAGCAGCTTCGGGTGTTCCAAACACCATCTAAACAGTAACTATTAGATTTCTCACATGCATTTCAAACTCAGTATTTCCAAAACTTTCCTATCTCCCCCACTTTTTTTTTTTTAATATACATACACACAAAATGGACATAAGTTCCTCCCATTCCTGTAAGCACTGGGACTGCACCATGCTTTCATGAGGAAGTAGACTCTGGAATGCAGATAAAACGAAGGAAGCGTACTGCAACCAGGAGGATGAGAGTCCCACCCTGAGGATGGTGGGATAGGAACACACAGAGAGCTGGAGCCTTGGAGACGCTGGTTAGCTGCCTTCCCAACTGGAAACTACTCACCTCCAGACTTCTCATTACATGTGAAAGCAAAACCCTTATTTTAACTCACCGGAGCAGATTAACTGAAATACTAACTCAAGGTAATGGAAAAGTGGAATCACTAATGGGCTTTATGTCACTGGCTTAGGCAACTGGGGGAATAATGGTTTCATTAATTAATGCAAAAAGAAAAGCAGGTTTGGGAAGAATATATCTTAGGAGTGTTTTGGAAATACTGAGTTTGAAGGGCATCTGGAATATCTCCTCCTTTCTTATCTTTCTGGTGAACATTTACTCATTTTTTGAATATTGCTCTTTCTGTAAACAATGAATCTTTCCCTGTAGTCCTCTTATTAAGCTCCTTCCAACAGAGTTTATCAGTTTTTCCTTCTATGCTACCTCAGTCTTCTAATATATTTATACTTGTCTTATTTCTATGTCACTTGAAACTAATTGTTGATATGTATGTAATCCTCGATAATACATTTTGTGACTACAAATTAATAAATTTGGCTTTCACTATCAGAATATTTTATTCTTCCATGATTAGAAGATATACTTGAAGTTCTTTGTACATTTCTTTTCAACAGAATTTTATGATATGTAGTAGAAGTTGTTCGCCTTTTGACTGCTAAAGCCTTCCTTTCAGAAAGTACCTCGTGCTCTCAAATTTATTTGTTTACCTTAGTTCATAGATAAACTGTTGACAGAATAGGAGAAATTCACTTATAATTACTAATCTTTTAATGCTTCATTTCTTCCAAGGATATCTGCATTTTAATAGGGTCAGGAAAAGATGTTAAATGGAGCAAATAAATCTTGAACGGTGGAAATACAGGTATCATCAAGAGTGAGGGCAATGATGAGACTACATTTGTGTCTTACTCTTTCTTCTCTCACCGAAGTTGTCAATAGTCCCATTTATACACTGCTGACATGGTAGATTAAAAAAAAAAAAACTTAAGGGACCAGTGAATATTCACAGGGCTAACTGTCAATTCTTACAGATGCATTTGTGGTACCCCAGAAATAGTATTCCTGCTACTACTACATCTCCACAATTTCACAATGTTAATAACTATCAATCAAAAATGTTTATGTTCCAGACACTGATTAAGCACCTTATACATTATTTCATTTAATCCTCATAAGAGCACTATGAGGTTGCATTAAAGATGTAAAAGCAGAACTATCAAGGATTAAGCAACAGGCACACATGGATATAGTCAAGGTTTGAACCCAGCAATCACACTTCGTTTCTTGTAAACAGCATTGTTAATGTGACTTGTTCCTGTAAAGATTGGATCTGACCATGCAGGACATGATAAAACAGATCAGCTTCTCTCCAACCCCTGGCTACATCAGTGGAGACAATGCTCTCTGGCCCTCATCATGCTTGGCCAACATTTTATGTAGTTCAGAAGAATCTTCAAGCTGGTAGAAGTGTCTTTTCACTTCCACTGTGGCTTTAGATTCCTGATGCTCGCTTCTCTCCCAGTTTATTAGCCATGTTATTCTGCTACATTTGACTCCACAGTGAGTCTTCTGAGGATCGTTCTCACCAGAACCTTAATCGTCTTACTTCTTGGCCTTTGGTACTGACATTTATACCAGTTTAGTCTCTTCTACTCTTTGTACATTTCCTTCCTGGCCTCAGAATTAAAGGATCTTTCACAAAAGCAAGCTTCACTTCCACACCATAAATGGAGGATTCAACAGAGCCTCTGAAAGTGTGCATTTTTGTCTTCTTCCTTTCTGGTCACTCCAGGTCCCCACCAACCTATTGAAATGTACAACCTCAACCTCTGACACAGTGATTCATTCATACAAACATTTTTATTTATCATTTGTGCCTCATTTTTGTAGAAATTCAAATTTTATAGATTTTTTTTCTCTGCCATTCTTTCTGTGCTATGCTAGTTATTGACGATATTCTCTGAATATTTCTAATTCTCTGTCTTCTGTACTTCCTATGTCTTTAGGTAGATAGGGCTATGTGACTAGCTGTGAGCAGAAGTGGCGTCACTTGTGGGCTGAAGCATTTAATTGATGCTATGAAACCCTTAAGGGCTCTCTTTCTATTTTAGTTCATTAGGTGTGATCTAGACAGTGGATGCTCCATCAGCTTTGGTTGTAAAAGTGAGTGCAGTATGGAATATAGTCTCTAGCTGCTCTACCAGAGATGTTTATATAAATGAGGGAAATAAAACCTTTGTGTTTAAGCGGAAATCTGTGGCTTTGTTAACACAGTCTAATCCAGCCAATTTGAACCGAGACAAATTGGTAACGGAAGTGAGATGCTACTGTGTTGCTGTTGTTTAGTTGTCAAGCCCTGTCTGACGCTATGCCACCCCATGGCCTGCAGCCCTCCAGGCTCCCCTGTCCATGGGATTTTCCAGGCAAGAATACTAGAGTGGGTTGCCATTTCCTTCTCCAGGGCATCTTCCCAACCCAGGGACTGAACCCACATCTCCTGCATTGGCAGGCAGATTCTTTACCATTGAGTCACCTGGGAAGCCCGGGATGCTACCTTACAGGTAAAGCCTGTGGAAAAGTTAGAGGGCGGGGCATTCATACTCAGTAAGGTTCCAAAAACTGAAATCCATGAACTGTGTCTGTGATACATGTGGTGAACTGCTGATTCCATTAACTTGGAAGTTAATTTGATTGCCAAGAAGCACAATCAGAAAGTAGACGCTAGAAACAATGTTTGTTGCCATTGGCTCTGTTTGACAAGCTATTGCAAGAAAAAGATAAGAAAAATGATTTTGCTGATTGCAAAAGTGAAAGGAAAAATATTTAGGGGACTAGTAGTGTTGGAAAATTCAGATACTTCTTAACTCCAACATGTGAAAAATACAACTAGTTCACCTGGCATCTGTCAGGTGAGGACATCAGACTGGCTGGTAGATGTGTGTTTGTGCACGCGCATGTGTGCTCAGCCGTGTCTGACTCTTTGTGACCCCATGGACTGCAGCCCACTGGCTCCTCTATCCATGGGATTTTCCAGGCAAGAACAGAAGAGTAGGTTGCCATTTCCTACTCCAGGGGGTCTTCCCAACCCAGGGATCAAACTTGCATCTCCTGCATTGGCAGGTGGATTCTTTAACACTGTGCCACCTGGGAAGCTGGTAGATGCAGTTGAGGTAATGCTTGGCACAAAGCAGGAGAAGAATTGCTCAAGATTTCACCAGTAGTGACTGGAGGATTCCCTGGTGGCTCAGAAGGTAAAGTGTCTGCCCGCAATGTGGGAGATCCAGATTCGATCCCCGGGTCAGGAAGATCCCCTGAAGAAGGAAATGGAAACCCACTCCAGTATTCTTGCCTAGAAAATCCCATGGATGGAGGAGCCTGGTATGCTACAGTCTATGGGGTCGCAAAAAGTCGGACACGACTGAGCGACTTCACTTTCCTTTCACTTTCACCAGCAGTGACTAGGGAAAGGTCCCAGTGGAAGGAAATGTTATGGAAGATATGATAATGATACAGGTATCTGTAAAAATAAGGGGGGGGGCAATGTTTGCAAGGACAGCTGAGGTTACTTCCTTCTGTTAAGCTGTATCCATATCCTGCAGAAGAGTGATGAGGCCCTGAGAGCTGATAACCAGCAGTTAGTACCAAAGAGCCTCAGTCTTAGCTTATGAAAAGGCCCTTATCACCTGTAGTGGAAGGGCAGATACAGTTTCGGGAGGCCTGAAGACCTGCTAAAATTATAGGACTGCAGAGATGTCTGACTGCTTAGTCATGGCAGGTCTGCTACACAGAAGTCAGGACACTAGTCGGGTAATGTGGAATCCTGAACCATGGTGCACACGATACTTGATACACATGGGAGAGCAAGATGCATGACCTTCAGAATGTTGGCTCTGTAACCACCCTGAACTCTTTGGGGTTCAGTGATTTTTGTCGTTGAGTGTTATTATTATTTTTAATCTAGCAACCAGGTATTTGAAACCTGACTGATTAAGGGGGAAGGATTTAATGAAAGATCATTGTCATTAGGCCCATTTTAAAGCTGCAGTGGACCAATAGATAAGGAAAGCATACATTTCTTAACCTTTATGTGAATAAACCTGTCCATGAAAATGTCACATACTACCAATTACTGTTCTATCAGCCAGCATTCAGTACACACAATGTTAGCACTCTTTCATTCTCTGTTAACATCAGTGGAGCATAAATTGGTAATTGTGTGGTAACTATGCAATTAACTCATGTCATCACTGTACCTTTTCATTAGCATCACCTAGAGTAGTATTACCCTCTCAGTGACCTCAGCAAAAGTGATAACATCCTTAGCTGTTAAAGTGGAAAAAAAAAACCCTTAAGTGGGTTTAGTGTTGTGAAGGGTGATGGAGTGACAGGCAGCCTTAGAGACTGGAGCCCTTTTTATTTATCACATGGCACAAATAGTGAAAATGCAAGCCTGTCTAAGTAGCCTCATTAGTACATCTCACCTCTTTTCCCTAAGAACAGAATGTTTCTTACTTATTCTTTTTCTTGCAGAGTTACCTGTAGCGTTCATGATCTTTCCCATGAAGGATGATGGCTGTGAGAGCTCTGCTAGAGTCATCGGTTTCATTTGCCCCACTTCAGACAAGACTCGGGTGAACAGCTACACGCGGTATATACATTCTTAAAGCACAACTTTGGAAATCCTTATCACTGAGTCTCATCTGTTAAATGTGTACTTGGGGTATAAAAACCTATTAAAAGTTAAATCACTTTTACAGAAAATTCATTTTTACATTAACCATTGGACAGGTTTTTTTTTTATCTTAAGGTTCCTGTTCTTGCTGAAAATTAAATTGACAACAGATTAGTATATATTCAATAGGGTAGCCTTTCTTGAAGCATGAGGCATAGGAGAAGGAAACTTAAGTTTGAGGGTGGTGGTATCCTACTAATTAAAAGCACGAGTTTGGGAATCAGATTCACCTGTATTTGGATTGGGGTGTCAACTTCAGTCTTCAGTGAAAGCATATAAAAATGCTGAGGTATTAAGAAATGCCTCCCTGAGAAAATACTTTTATTTAATCTGTGACAGAAGAGAATTGGGCATGAAAGAGATCTAGGCACAAAGAACATTCTAGGCAAAGAAACTAAGAAACTGGTATGTGAAAAGCTCTCTTATGAGAGAGAGCCCAGCATTCCCTTGGGTTCTAATTGTGCGTGTTATGTATGTATGTGTGTGCATGTATGTGAATATGAAGGAATAAGTGGGAAATGAAAGGTGTAGTAGAAGATTTTAATAAAATTCACACTTTTGAACAGTTACACTGATTACACAGCATAGGTAACAAGACAAGAATCTATGTGATGGGGTCAATTTAAATGCTATTGCAAGATTTTAGGCAAGAGATACCGGTGGTCTTTATTAGGGTGCTGGCAGTGAAGACGGAAAGATGGGCACAGATTCAAGAGTTTTTAATAGTTCAGAGGAAAAACTGATGTGCCTTGGATGTTGGGAAGTGAAAAGAGGGAAGATCATGAGTGATTCTCAGGTTTTAGCTTATGGGACCCGATGGTTCTTTACTCACGTGGGGGACATTGCAATACACCAGATTTGTGTGAGAAGACCTGAGATTTGTCAAGGTGAGCTTGAGATCTCTGAGTAGATCATGACATAGTGTCTTCCCAGGTGGTGCTAGCAGTAAAGAACCGCCTGCCAGTGCAAGAGACATAAGAGACACAGGTTCCAGCCCTGGGTCAGGAAGATCCCATGGAGAGAAGGAAATGGCAACCCACTCCAGTATTCTTGCCTGGGAAATTCCATGGACAGAGGATCCTGGTGGGTTACAGTCTTTGCCTGGAGAATTCCATGGACAGAGGAGTCTGGTGGACTACAGTCCATGGGATTGGAAAGAGTCAAACATGACTCCTGGCAACTTAGCACCAGTAACCACAGTGTCTTTTACCTACTTTTATAGTAACTTGTATTCACCTTTGTCCTCGCCTATTCGTTTTCCACAGTGAGCCTGGAGACATCTTACAGAACACGAAATTTGATTATGACACTTTTCCTGCTGATACCTTTAAATGACTTCTCACTGCACTTCAAATTTTTTTTTTAAAAGAGTTAACAATATGAAGAGTTAACAATACAAAAGGCCTATCTGATCATACGTTATTTTATTTTGCATGGCAAAAGGGACTTTGTAGATTTGAATAAGACAAGGACTATGGGATGGGAAGATAATCCTGGATAATTATCCAAGTATTCCTGTCAAATCTCACCAGTTCTAGAAGTGGATAAACTTTTCCAGCTTTGGTCAGAGAAAGAGATGTGGTAACAGAAGAGGGGTCAGAGATACTACCTTGCTGATGGGGGAAGAGGGACACAAGCCTACGCAGGCAGCCCCTAGGGTCTGGAGAAGACAAGAAAACTGATTTTTCCCTACAGTCTGCAGAAGAGAATTCAGCCTTGCTGCACCTTGATTTTAGCCCATAAGAAAATAAACCTGTGTTATTTTAAGCCAGTGTTTATGGTAATTTGTTACAGTAGGAATAGAAAATTAATAAAGATGCATTGTTGAATTATATTTGTACTACAACTAATTCCAGATATATTTCTGGTCCATAGGTTTCTAATTTAGGAATTATGTTGTTAAATCATGATGAAATTAATCTTCTGAAAATATAGCATTTTGAATTGGCAATATGAAAAATGATCTTCAACTCTGATCTTCTTAATTGAATTCACAGTAGCATTTCAAATAACATCAAATGTTTCACTTCAGAAAAAATAAACTTTCAAGGCTCTGCATTGATTCCATAAATTGTTTCAAGAAATTAATGTATTATTAAAATTAGCTTATACGATTATTCCTTTTAGTTCTGATATAAAATTGGCATCATTTAAGTCTATCAATGTCTTCTTTTGCTAATGAAGCCAATATGCTAACAGCAACCATAAGGCTACAAGAAGTCATGACACTGAAAGGAGTAAAATTAATTCATAAGGGCAGTTATTTGATCTAGGTGAACAGTTAAACATCAAATGTGATATGTAAATGTACCTTCTGCAGCCACACTTGTTCAGTCTTTGTAAACACAGTGTTTTAAAACTGATGATTCTTTTTTGAAGCAGTTATTGATGTTTCGCTATCAGATCTATTTTGGTTTTTTGCTTGTCTGTTCATTTTGTCAGTGGTATCATTATAGCCCCATAGTAGATGGCAGGGTCATCACACATGTTAAACCAGTTACATATTCATTATTAATTTTCTTAAGAAATGAACTTTAGAATTAACTTTTTACAAAAAGAATCTTTATTCCTACTTCTTTTTTTTTGCCAGAAAATACTTAAAAGAAGTGTATTTCATGACATATTCTATTGCACATTTCATATAGGTATAACCTAAAAATCCCCTTGTTGCCCGCTGGCTTCAATGACCAGAGTCCTATAAAACAACTGGCTGGAACACCAACTGGTCATCAGGGAGACCAGGTATCAAACAGACCCCCCACCATCACTAAGATAAGAAGGAATTAGCTGTCCTCAGCCACTTTTGCCCATCTATGAGTTGTGTGGACTTTATATTTAAAATTTCCCTGGGCCTGTCCTTTGATGAAGTTGTGCGGTTATTTTCTTTAGGATGAATATCTAAGGAGATTTTGTCCTTTGCCCCTTTGTCCTTTTGTCCTCTTTCAAAGCTTAGGAATTTTGTTACAAAAATGAGCTGGGCACACCTCTTCATCAGTACTTATTTCCTCCCAGAAAGCATTTCTAACCCTAAAACTGTGCCCCCTTGACAAGAGTCCATACAAGCCTGGGCATGTCTGTTTTTCACAATTTGAGTGCTTAGAACCCCTGCCATCTTGCTTTTCCTCAACTCTGCATTCTTAAGTCATTTTCCAGAATAATAGAAACTTCCCAAGTTTAGAGACATTCATTATTTGGAGAAATGTCCATGATTATTTGTTCTCTTGAAATAAATGTGCTTTTCTTATATTAACACCAAAGGTAACAGCCCATAAAACCAGTTGTACCTGAAATGGATCCTTTTATTTGATAGTGATCTGAATGTCTATTTCGTTTTTAACTTTTTGTTCTGTTTGTTTTAGCTAGCACTCTTAGCTTGTGAGATTTTAGTTCCACGACCAGGAATTGAACTTAGGCCCTCAGGAGTGAGAGCGCAGAGTCCCAACCACTTGACTGTCAAGGAATTCCATGAATGTCAATTTTGAGTCACTGATCTCTCGACAGAAAGTTAACCTTAGTCAATTTCAAGTAATCTTACGTAATTCAGGATGCCTCCTCATTCCTCTATCCTCAACTGATCAAAGTTCTCAGTGGCTTTCTTAATGCCAAACACTCAGCAATAAAGGGTGTGAGGTGCCCCACCATCCCTGTTGGCTTCTCCCAACATGCACTTGGTGCTGGAAGAATCTTGGTCCTTGTCCACCCAGGATTTGCTCCACTTTTTCCTGATGCTGTCCCCAGGTCTGCTCTAATTCACTCCCTCAGTTATTTCCACATTTCTCTCTGGGCACAGGGTCTATCTGACAGTTACCCTGGGCCACTCTGTGAGGTTGCCACAGGTCGTTATTGTAGACACACAAGATCTTTCCTTCCATCTCTGCTCCCTACTGGCCATGGGGAGTGGGAGTTTTGACACAATTATAGTAGTAATCAGATATGTCCAATCAATACTTTGCGGTCAAAGTTGTGCAAAGGGAAATGACAGAGCCACACTTGAAACTCAAAAAGAACCATACTTTTAAGTCATCATCAGGCTAGACTTTCAGTTCAGTTCAGTCGCTCAGTCATGTCCAACTCTGCAACCCCATGAATCGCAGCACGCTAGGCTTTCCTGTCCATCACCAAATCCCAGAGTTTACCCAAACTCATGTCCATCGAGTCAGTGATGCTATCCAGCCATCTCATCCTCTGTCATCCCCTTTTCCTCCTGCCCCCAATCCCTCCCAGCATCAAAGCCTTTTCCAATGAGTCAACTCTTCACATGAGGAGGCCAAAGTATTGGAGTTTCAGCTCCAGCATCAGTCCTTCCAATGAACACCCAGGACTGATCTCCTTTAGGATATACTGGTTGGATCTTCTTGCAGTCCAAGGGACTCAAGAGTCTTCTCCAAAACCACAGTTCAAAAGCATCAATTCTTTGGCGCTCAGCTTTCTTCACAGTCCAACTCTCACATCCACACATGAGCACTGGAAAAACCATAGCCTTTACTAGAGGGACCTTTATTGGCAAAGTAATGTCTCTGCTTTTTAATATGCTGTCTAGGTTGGTCACAACTTTCCTTCCAAAGAGTAAGCATCTTTTAATTTCATGGCTGTAATCACTATCTGCAGTGATTTTGGAGCCCCCCAAAATAAAGTCTGACGCTGTTTCCACTGTTTTCCCATCTATTTCCCACGAAGTGATGAGACCGGATGCCATGATCTTAGTTTTCTGAATGTTGAGCCGTGAGCCAACTTTTTCACTCTCCTCTTTCTCTTTCATCAAGAATCTTTTTAGTTCCTCTTCTATTTCTGCCATAAGGGTGATATCATGTTCATATCTGCATATCTGTGGTTATTGATATTTCTCTCAGCAATCTTGATTCCAGCTTGTGCTTCCTCCAGCCCAGCATTTCTCATGATGTACTCTGCATATAAGTTAAATAAGCAGGGTGACAATATACAGCCTTGACGTACTCCTTTTCCTATTTGAAACCAGTCTGTTGTTCCATGTCCAGTTCTAACTGTTACTTCCTGACCTGCATATAGGTTTCTCAAGAGGCAGATCATTTGGTCTGGTTTTCCCGTCTCTATACTGCATTACAATAAAAGAGCCACTAAATATCTACATGACTCTATTGTTAGTAAACATGTTCTCTGTTGGAATTTCAGTTAAGGTCAATTTTTCTCTCTTGTCACTGCATTCTTGGTTCTCTATATTTGGAATCAGAGATGTTGCATTTTTGTTACTTGGTTTATTTGATTTTTTCAAAAGTGTTTTATATTTTACTTTACAATACTGTATTGGTTTTGCCATACATTGACATGAATCCACCACGGGTGTACATGAGTTCCCAATCCTGAACCCCCTTTCCCCTCCTTCCCCATATCATCTCTCTGGGTCATCCCAGTACACCAGTCCCAAGCATCCTGTATCCTGTATCGAACCTAGACTGGCAATTCGTTTCAAAAAAAGAAAAAGAAAAGAAAAGAAAAAAGACTAAATATAATGTAGGTGTAAATGAGGATAAAGTTTTTAAAAAACATATATTTTAGTGTAGTTTTCTTATATGCATTTTATTCATTTGAGCATATTATGATTTCAACATGATTTACACTTGAATTACTCATGTTTGTCGTTTGCCATGAAGTTCCTCTCTAATTGAGAATTAAGTATCTTTTGTTCAGAATTCTGTTCATTGTATTGAAAATACTCTTTTTTAATGTTGATATATTGTTATATGTGTGTATATGTTTGGATTAAAAAAAGAATCCTTTCACTATGGGAAAAAAAAGTGTTTTATAGACAGAAAAGTTATCTGATCTGAATTTGAAAGTATGATAAAATGTCAAAGAAAGAGATGCATGATAGTTAGTGAGAAATTCACTTCCTCAGTTTGGTTGCACAATGTTATAAATTTATCCAGCGTATTAGCAAAAGCCACAAAAGTAGAGTAGAGCCCTTGTGAAAAAAACTTATGCCCCATTGTTACCTTAATAAGGGCAGACCACCTAAAACTTCTTTACACAGGGCTGGTATTTGGCTTCCATCTTCACCAGGCACTGCCACCCCAATGATTGGAACCAGCTCTCCTGAAGGTCAGAAAGATCCCCTGGAGAAGGAAATATCAACCCACTCCAGTATTTTTGCCATTGAAATACCATGGACAGAGGAGCCTGGCAGACTACAGTCCATGGGGTTGCAAATCTAGCGACTAAACAGAAGCAGAAAAGGCAGAGGAAGTAGAGATCAAATTGCCAATATCCGATGGATCATTGAAAAAGCAAGAAAGTTCCAGAAAAACATCTATTTCTGCTTTATTGACTATGCCAAAGCCTTTGACTGTGTGGATCACAATAAACTGTAAAAAATTCTGAAAGAGATGGGAACACAAGACCACCTGACCTGCCTCTTGAGAAACCTATATGCAGGTCAGGAAGTAACAGTTAGAACTGGACATGGAACAACAGACTGGTTCCAAATAGGAAAAGGAGTACATCAAGGCTGTATATTGTCACCCTGCTTATTTAACTTATATGCAGAGTACATCATGAGAAACGCTGGACTGGAGGAAGCATAAGCTGGAATCAAGATTGCCGGGAGAAATATCAATAACTGCAGATATGCAGATATAAAGATGACATCACCCTTATGGCAGAAAGTGAAGAGGAACTAAAAAGACTCTTGATGAAAGAGAAAGAGGAGAGTGAAAAAGTTGGCTTAAGGCTCAACATTCAGAAAACTAAGATCATGGCATCTGGTCCCATCATTTCATGGGAAATAGATGGGGAAACAGTGGAAACAGTGACAGACTTTATTTTTCTGGGCTCTAAAATCACTGCAGATGGTGACTGCAGCCATGAAATTAAAAGACGCTTATTCCTTGGAAGAAAAGTTATGACCAACCTAGATAGCATATTGAAAAGCAGAGACATTACTTCGTCAATAAAGGTCCCTCTAGTCAAGGCTATGGTTTTTCCAGTGGTCATGTATGGATGTGAGAGCTGGACTATAAGGAAAGCTGAGTGCCGAAGAATTGATGCTTTTGAACTGTGGTTTTGGAGAAGACTCTTCAGAGTCCCTTGGACTGCAAGGAGATCCAACCAGTCCATCCTAAAGGAAATCAGTCCTGAATATTCATTAGAAGGACTTGATACTGAAGCTGAAACTCCAATACTTTGGCCACTTGACGCGAAGAGCTGACTCATTGGAAAAGACCCTGATGCTGGGAAAGATTGAGGGCAGGAGAAGAAGGGGACGACAGAGGACAAGATGGTTGGATGGCATCACCGACTCAATGGACATGGGTTTGGGTGGACTCTGGGAATTGGTGATGAACAGAGAGGCCTGGCATGCTGTAGTTCATGGGGTCGCAAAGAGTCCGACAAGACTGAGCGAATGAACTGAACTGAACTGAACTGAAAAAAAAGCAGCAGCTCCTGACCCCATAACTTTCATGAACCCTGAGCCTAAATTTAATTGAGGAAAAAACTGTAACAAAAGTGCTTTTTCAAGGAAATATATAGATTCTGCGATTCATGGGGTCGCAAAGAGTCGGACACCACTGAGCGACTGAACTGAACTGATACAGATTCTTTTTCCAATTTCAGCTATGTTGGCAAAGTAGATTTTCACTGTATTTTGAAAGAATCCTTTTATTTTCCATTATTTGTATCCTGTCATTTTCACCACAGATTTTACATTGTTGTTCCAGTCTGAATGGGGAAGAAGAGATTTATCTGGTCCCTTTGTTATCTTAAAGATACACTGATGGAAGTTCGCAGTTTCTATCCATTCCTCTCTCCTGATTATACACCCCCTTGTGGCAAAAATTCACCATCTACTGAAGACTCAGGGCCCTAACATTAATCCTCTTCTTTTTCGATCTCAACGAAGATTGTAAAGACTTGGCAATAAATATAAGAATGCATATTTAGTAGACATTATACTGTTTTCTTAAAGTGGTTTCAAAGCAGTAACAAGATATATCCTGCTGGAAGTTCTTAACATTCCATTCTGATTTTTTACTGTCCACAAACTTTAGCTGAAAACCTGTTCAGAACTGTGATCAGTATTATTTAGATTTAAAGAGAATCAGAAGGCATGTCACTTTCTGTAGAAAAATCTAGAACCTATGTGAGACAGCCAAGACATATTTATAAGAAAAGAGTAAGGAAATAAACATCCCAATATTCTGTGATTTCAAAGGAATGATCAAATTTCCACTTTGTGGCAGTACAAAAACAAGTAGACAGAGTAGGGTCAGTGAAAGGAGAGGCTGATGAAGACTGAAACTTCGCAGATTACCAAGGCTGAAAGCGAGGAGCATAAGTTACGCCTGGATTTATGCAAAAGATTTGGGGAGACAGATAAAAGTGGTCATTTCAATTCATCACTAGCATATTTTCTAATTCTTTGTCACCAACTGATATAAATCTTTAACCAGTTCAATTTAATATCTTTACATCACACTTCAGACATCCTATCTTTCTCTGATTATTTAATACCATATCTATTTCACCACTGTTTTTTAAAAAAGGAAAACAATATCACTTCAATTCAGCCCAAACATAACTACAAAACAAAACAAAATATACTTTAAAACTATAGCCTTAACCATTAAATTTAAGCCAAAAGACATTTCCTATCATGAGAGGCCCTCTGAAACCGCCTTTTCCATTCAGAGGAGAATATAGGGGGAAAAAGACACTAAAGGATATACTACAATTCCTGATTTCCAGGAGGTTGTTTCCAGATCCTTGGGGCTCTGATAGGTTATGACAGGTTACATATCAAAATACTCTGCTTGAGCCTATCTCATTCTGTAGCCGAAGAGAAGATATCTCAGACTGGGCTAAAGATAGTTCTACATCCTCTTGGTCATAGTATCCAAAAGATGGATATGTGATCCAAACCGGGACAATCAGAGTCCTTCCTTGAATTTCTAAATTGGTGTAAAAATAGCTTTTTCTCTTAAATCATAAGCTGTTAAGACATAAACACAGATGAGTTCCTCACTACACAGAGGTACCTGAGTCAGACACACAAAAATAGAAGTCTAGACTAGTGATGGCTGTGGTGAGTGAAGAGAGAAAGATAGAAAAATAGAGAGACAGTGCTGTTGCTGTTTGAATTCCAAACTCCAGCGTGTTACTGAAGTGTACCCACACTCACTTCTGTCTTTTTATGGTTTAATTATACAAGCTGATACATTTACTTTTTAAAAAAATAAAATGGGGTATGTTGTTTTACAATATAGTGGTAATTTCTGCTGTACAATGAAGTGAATCAGCTACATGTATACATATATCCCCTCTAAAGTCTATGTCCTTAGACCTCCCTCCCACCTGCCGTCCCACCCCTCTAAGGTCATCACAGAGCACGGAGCTGAGGTCCCTGGGCTATACAGCAGCTTCCCACTAGCTATCCGTTCTGCATACGGCAGTGTGAATACATCAGTCCCCATCTTCCAGTTCACCTCTCTCCCCCACTTCATGCCCACCTGTCCATTCTCCACGTCTGCATCTCCATTCCTGCCCTGCAAACCCTAAGCCTCCAAATGAGAGAAAGCATATGCCAATGAAACAACTGACAAGGGATTAATCTCCAAAATATACAAACAGCTCACAAAACTCAATATCAAAGAAGCAAACAACCCAATCAAAAAAAGGGCAGAGATCTAAATAGACATTTCTCCAAAGAAGACATGAAGATGGTCAAGATACATTTTTTTCTATTTAACTATTTTAAATTGGATTTCTATCACTTGCATCTGAAAGTTTCATAATACAAGATTCGAGATGTGTGAAAGAGTTATAGAATATGATACCATACATAATAAAATTATTCGATTAAATTCAATAAAGTTCATGGAAATGAAGGTTATATGTGGCACAGAATAATAAAAAGAAAGAATTGTGGAGTAATAAATCTTGATCAAGATTTTGAAGCAGAGATATGATTTTACTGTCAGAGAGGGGAATAAAAGGTTCTCTTTGCTTATGCAGGTGCCTAAGCAAAGATGTGCAAGAAGAAAGACAATCTGAAATATACATACAGATTTCAACTCTACACATGCTCTTTGAGAAGTATTAGTTAATTTTGTCAAATATTCTGAAAACTCATGGATCTGAATTTAACTTGGAATAATGTTTTCTAAAAAATATTAAGGCTTTCTTTAGAAGGCTATTAGTCATTTCACTATGGCATAAATTAATGCTGTTATTTCAATTTAAGATATAACTGATATCAACCAAATTGAAGGAATGGGTGCTTTGATAAAGAGCCAATAAGCCAAGAGAAACTGTGGCACTCTTGAGGAAGAAAAAGAAGGGAACATTGCTCTAAGAATTATTAATACTTACCCTAAAGCTTCAGTAATTGAAATAGTGAACTATTCCTCCAGCAATAGAAAACCAGACACATACACTTGGTATTCTCCATTGAGTTAAGCATTATTAAACTATTGATGAGTGGAATTTTCTAAATTTTTATTATAGAGCTATATGGGAAATGTTTGCTTCCATGGCAACAGCAAGGTAGACTCAGACAAAATAAAAACCATAACATTCTACACTACTAGCAAATAGTGAATACAAGGAAGGCTAAATGAATTGAATTCCAGATAGAATAAGTCTTTTATATGTGAGCAGAGAACCATGGTGTCAGCTTCCATTACCGGCACTGTGAATCTAGATTGGGGTGAAGACAGAAAAATGCCCACGGTAGAAACAGAATAGGAATAGGAGAGAAGGTGTGCTGGAGAGATGACATAGAATCTAAAAGAACCCAAAATACAAAACCAATTGCTCCGCATGACAACTCTTTCTTCCTGAAAGGTAAACTTTTACCCCTTACCAGAAAAAAAAAAAAAAAAAATAGTGGCTTTGGAGAAAAATGGAAAGATATCAGAGAAAACTATATTTAATCATGGGTTGTCACATGTATATCAAGCTTTGGTTCAAAAATATCTGAAATATCAAAAATATCTTCAATTTAACCTATCTTCATTTCAAATATTGATATGATCAAAACGGTATCTTCATTTCAAATATTGATATGATCAAAACGGTAGCAACTTGGAATGCTGGAAGTTCTCCTGATCATAGGCAAATTCAGTTGAATTTGAAGCTATAACCCAATCCCAGTTCAAATCAACTTTAGAAGATATTTAAATAATTAGCCCTTCACCCTAAATGCCAGGCAGAAAAAGAGGCTTGAACTTTTTAGAAATAAACAAAAGTAAATAAAAGAAAATTATATCTAAATCTTCACCATTCTTTTATACAGAGTATCTAGTACACAATTAAAAGTAATTAGGTAGTAAATAAGCAGGAAAATGTGACTCATAAAAAAAGGAAAAAAAGTCAGTGCAATAGAATTTCTTGATGATATAATTAGAAATAGCAGAAGAGGTATTTATCAATGCCAATGCAGGAGACATAAGAGATGCAGGTTTGATCCCTGGGTCAGGAAGATCCCCTGGAGGGGGAAATGGCAACCCACTCCAGTATCTTGCCTGGGAAAAACCATGGACAGAGGAGTCTGTAGGCTAGAGTCCATGGGGTCACAAAGAGCTGAACATGACGGAAGCAACTTAGCACACGTAATTAAGTCAACTACTTTAAATATGTTAAGAAATTTAGAGGAAAAGATGAATATAGTGAATGAAAAGATGAGGCATTCCAAGAAATGAAAATAGTAAGAGAACAACAAATGTAAATTTGGAAGTGGAAATACTTCAAATATAGGGCTTCCCTGGTGGCTTAGATGGTAAAGAATTTGCCTGCAATGTGGGACACCTGGGTTTGATCCCTGGGTTGGGAAGATCCTTTGGAGAAGGAAATGGCAACCCACTCCAATATTCTTGCCTGGAGAATCCTATGCACAGAGGAGCCTGGTAGGGTGAAGTCCATGGGGTCACAAAGAGTTAGACATGACTGGGAGTCTAACACACATACTTAGAATATATATATTATAAAATAAAAATTCATTCAATAGTTTAATAAGAGACTGAACACTACTAAATGACAAAGGAAACTGAAATAGGATAGTATAAATTATCCAAATTGAAACTAAGAAAAAAACTGAATAAATGAGCAGAGCATCAGTGACCTGTGAGAGTTCATCAAGTGGCCAATATGTTTAACTGAAATTCCAGAGAAAAGAGAGAAAAATGAGATGAAAATCAATTTAAAATTTGTCAGCTATTTTACTGTTTTTATGGAAAATGTTATTTATACAGATCCAAGAATCTCAATGAATCTAAACAAGATAAATACAAAGAAAATCACACCAGACTATATCATTGTCAAGTTACTAAAGACTAAGCAAAAATATTTTTAAAATATTAAAAACACAGAGAAAGGGAAAAGACACTCTGCATATTTTTTACAAGCCAGAAGACAATTATGTGGCTTCTTTAAAATTTTTAAAGGAAATGAACTGTCACTGTGGAGTTGATAATATTCAGCAAATATTAAAAAATAAAGTCAAAATAGTATCCAAAATATATAGGTAATCTGCATAAATCAATAAGAATTAAAAAGACAATATGCAAAAGAAGAAATGTAAATAGTCGACAAGCAAGTAATTGGGAAAGGAGTATGACAAGGATGTATATTGTCACGCTGCTTATTTCATTCAAAATACTGGGCTGGATGAATCACAAGCTGGAATCAAGATTGCCAGGAGAAATATCAATAACCTCAGATATACAGATGATACCACTCTAATGGCAGAAAGAGGAATTGAAGAGCCTCTTGATGAGGGTGAAAGAGGAGAGTGAAAAAGCTGGCTTAAAACTCAACATTCAAAAAATTAAGACCATGGCATCTGGTCCCATCACTTCAAGGCAAAAGAAGGGGGAAAAGTGTAAGCAGTGACAGATTTTATTTTCTTAGCCTCTCAAATCACTGTGGACAGTGACTGCAGCCATGAAATTAAATGATGCTTCCTGCTTGGAAGGAAAGTAAACCTAGACAAACCTAGACAGCATATTAAAAAGCAGAGACATCACTTCACTGACAAAGGTGTGTATAGTCGAAGTTATGGTTTTTCCCATAATAATGTATGGAAGTGAAAGTTGGATCATAAAGAAGGTTGAGCACTGAAGAATTGATGTTTTTCAACTGTGGTGTTGGATAAGACTCCTGAGAGTCCCTTTGACTGCAAGAAAACTAAACCAGTCAATCCTAAAGGAGATCAGTCCTGAATATTCATTGGAAGGACTGAAGCTGAAGCTGAAGCTCCAATACTTTTACCACTCATTGGAAAAGACTCTGATGCTGGGAAAGACTGAAGACCAAAGGAGCAGGAGGGATGAGATGGTTAGACAGACAGCATCACTGGCTCAATGGACATGAATCTGAGCAAACTATGGGAGAGAGTGGAGGACAAGGGAGCTAGTGTGCTGCAGTCCAGGGGGTTGCAAAGAGTTGGATTAAACAGTGACTGAACAACAACAAGAATCCTGTTTGTGATCAAGGAAATGTAAACTTTAACCCACAGTGTTATGTTACCATATTACCTGTATATAGCCAAAAACTGAACATTCTAACTATAATATATTTTGGAAAGGATGTGTATGCAGCAAAGGGAATTCTCCAATTACTACATATTGGAATAACTACTTTGGTATTTGGTCCAGCCTTACAGTGAAGTTGAAGATGAGCAAAACCCACACAACAGCAAAAGATGTTCTAACAGGCCTATATCTGTCAAAGAAATTCAATCAATCATTAATAATTAATTAATAACCTTCCAAGACAGAGACCATCAAGCTCAGATGTGTTCAAACATTTAAAGAAGCCATTCTACCAATGCCCTAAAAATCTCTTTTAGAAGATAGTAGTAGAAGGAATACTTCCTAACTCATTCTTTGAGGCAAGTATTATCCTATTACTAAAATGAGACAAAGAGATCAGAAAAGAAAATTAGAAACTAATGCCTATCAGGAGCATAGATGCAAAAATCCTCAAAGAAACATTATCAATTGAATGCATCAATGTATAAAACAATTATACACCACTACCAAGTAAGATGTATCCCAGGCATGCAAGGTTGTTTCAACATTAAAAAATCAGTTAATGTAATCCATCACATCAAAAGAATAAAGAAGAAAAACATCCCTTGATCAAATTGATAGATGAAGAAAAAGCATCTGACAAAACCCAATATCCATTCACAATAAATAATCTCAGAAAATTGGAAGTAGAAAGGAAAGTCCTCAACTTGATAAAGAATATCTACAAAATTTGTACAGATAACATAATAGTTTGTGACGAGAAAATGGAATTTTCCTATTAAAACCAGGAACAAGGCGAGGATGTCCTCTTGAGCCACTCCTTTTCAACACTGTACTGTAAGTTCTAGCTAATGCACTATGACAAGAAAGAAAATAAAAAGTATAAAGATTGAGAAGAAAGACATAAAATTTTTCATTTAAGAGGATATGATCATCAATGCAGAAAATAATAAAAGAATTAACCAAAAAACTCCTGGAACTGATCAGCAAGTATAGCAACACTGCGGATAATAAGACTAATAAACAGAAGTCAGTTACTTTCATATATTTCAGCAAAGAACAAGTGGAATTTGAAATAAAACACACTATCATTTATATTAGCCCCTAAAGAATGAAATACTTTGAAATAAATCTGACAATATATATATATAAGATTATATGAGAATATATACAAGATTATATGAAAAATATATACAAGATTATATGAGAAAAGGTGTAAAACTCTGATAGAAGGAATCAATGAACTAAATAAATGGAGAGATATTCCATGTTCATGGATAGAAAAATTCAATACTGTCAAGATGTCAGTTCTTCCTACCTTAATCTATAGATTCAATGAAATTCCAGTCAAAATCCTAGCCAATTATTTTGAGGATATCAACAAACTTGAGTCTAAAGTTTATACGGTGAGGCAAAAAAAAAAAAAAAAATCAACAGAATATTGAAGAAGACTAAAGTTGGAAGATAGACACTACCCAACTTCAAGACTTATTAGAAAGCTACAGTCTCAAGACAGTGTGGTATTAGTGAAAGAGCAGACATAAAGACTGATGGAACACAATAAAGATCCTAGAAACTGACCCACACAAACACAGGCAACTGATCTTTAACAAAGAAACAAAGGCAATTTAATGGAGAAATGATAGTCTTTCCAACAAATGGTATTAGAACAACTGTATTTCCACACGCAAAGGAAAAAAGAAAAATGCATCCAGATACAGACCTAACACCCTTCACAAAATTAACTTAAAATGGATTATAGACCTAGTTGCAAAACGCAAAACCATAAAGCCCCTAGAAAATGGTTTTTCTAATAAAAGAGAAGACCTAGATGACCTTGAGTATGACAGTGACTTTTTAAAATATCAAAAGCATGATTCATGAAAGAAATAAATGATAATCTTCACTTCATTGAAATAAAAAACTTCTGCTCTTTTTTTAAAGTTAATTTATTTATTTTAATTGAAGCTAATTACTTTACAATATTGTGGTAGTTTTTGCCATACATTGACATGAATCAGCCATGGATGTGCATATGTCCCCCATTCTGAACTCTCTCCCACCTCCCTCACCATCCCATCCCTCAGGGTCACCCCAGTGCACTGGCCCTGAGCACCCTATCTCATGCACTGAACCTGGACTGGTGATCTATTTCACATATGATAACATACATGTTTCAATGCTATTCCTTCAAAGCATCTCACCCTCGCCTTCTCCCACAGAGTCCAAAACTCTGTTCTTTACATCTGTGTCTCTTTTGCTGTCTTGTATATAGGGTCATTGTTACCATCTTTCTAAATTCCATATATGCGTTAATATACTATGTTTGTGCTTTTCTTTCTGACTTACTGAACTCTGTATAATAGGCTCCAGTTTCATCCACCTCATTAGAACTAATTCAAATGTGTTCTTTTTTATAGCTGAGTAATATTCCATTGTGTATGTGTACCACAGCTTTGTCACTCATTCTTCTGTTGATGGACATCTAGGCTGTTTCCATGTCCTAGCTATTGTAAACAGTTCTGCGATGAACATTGGGGTACACGTGCCTCTTTCAATTCTGGCTTCCTCAGTGTATATGCCCAGCAGTGGGATTGCTGGGTCGTATGGCAGTTCTATTTCCAGTTTTTTAAGGAATCTCCACACTATTCTCCATAGTGGCTGTACTAGTTTGCATTTCCACCAACAGTGGAAGACAGTTCCCTTTTCTCTGTGCCCTCTCCAGCATTTATTATTTGTAGACTTTTTGATAGCAGCCATTCTGATGGTTTTGATTTGCATTTCTCTGATAATAAATGATGTAGAGCATCTTTTCATGTGTTTGTTAGCCATCTGTGTCTTCTTTGGAGAAATGTCTGTTTAGTTCTTCAGCCCATTTTTTGATTGGGTCATTTATTTTTCTGATATTGAGCTGCATGAGCTGCTTGTATTTTTTTGAGATAAATTTTTTGTCAGTTGCTTCATTTGCTATCATTTTCTCGCATTCTGAAGGCTATCTAAAAGACACTGACAAGAGAATGAAAAGGTAAGTCCCATATGGAAGAAAATATTTGCAAAAGGCATGTCTGATAAAGAACTAATAATATCTAAATATACAAAAAATTCTTAAAGTTTAACAATAATAAAACAAACAACTCAATCAAAAAATGGACCAAAGACTTCAACAGACACATTACCAAGGAAGACATACAAATAGTATATAAGCATACGAAAAGATATTCCACATCATAGTTTTCAAGGAAATGAAAATTAAAACAACAATGTGATATCACTACCTACTCGCTAGAATGGCCAAAACGTGTTTGCAACAGGAACTCTCATTCATTGCTAACAGGAATGAAAAATGGTATAACTACTTTGGAAGAGAGTTGGCAGTTTTTCACAAAAATCAACTGAACCCTTATATACGATGCATCAATCAAATTCCTTAGTGTTAATATCAACCCAAAGGAAGTAAAAAGTTATGTTCCTACAAAAACCTGCACACAGAAGTTTACAGCGGTTTTATTCATAATTACTTAGCTTGAAAATAACCAACATGCCTTTCAGTGTGTGCTGCGTGCTTAGTCGCTCAGTTGAGTCTGACTCTTTGTGAGTCCATGGACTTTGGCCTGCCAGGCCCCTCTATCCCTGGGGATTCTCCAGGCAAGAATACTGGAGTGGGCTGCCATGCTCTCCTCCAGGGGATCTTCCCAACCCAGGGATCAAACCCAGGTCTCCCACATTGCAGGCGGATTCTTTACTGTTTGAGCCACCAGGAAAGTCCAGCCTTTCAGTAGGTGAATTAATTAATAAGCTGTGGTACAACCCACTTATGGGCTTCCCAGGTGGTAAAGAATGCCTGCCAATGCAGGAGACACGTTCAATGCACATGTTCAACCCCTGGGTTGGGAAAAATTCCCTGGAGAAGGAAATGGCAATGCACTCCAGTATTCTTGCTTGGAAAATCCCATAGACAGAGGAGCCTGGCGGACTACAGTCCATGGGGTTACAAAGAGTGAGACATGACTGAGCAGGCATGCGGTACATCCAGACAATGGAGCTATTGAGCTCTCAAAAGCAATGAACAGTCAAGTCATACTACCTGAAAGAAGCCAGTCTGAAAAGGCTACATACTATATGACAATTCAGGAAAGACAAAACTGTGGAGACAATCAAAAGATCGGTGGTTGAGGGAAAGGGGTAGGGGGATGAAAAGGTGCAGCCCAGAGAATTTTTAGGGCAGTGGAAATACTCAGTATGATATTATAACAATAGATACATGTCATTATAAATTTTTTGGAACCACAGACTGTGTAACACCAAGAATGAAGCCTAATGTAAACAGGACGCTGGATGATTATGATGTGTCAGGGCAGGCCCTTCACCAGTTATTCCACTTTGGGGGAGGATGCTGATAATGGAGGCGATGCCGGTGTGAAGTCAGAGTGTATATGAGAAATCACAGTACCTTCCTCTCAATTTTTCTGTGAACCTAAAACTCCCAGTGCTCTGTGATAATCTACAAGGGTAGGATAGGGAGTGGGTGGGAGAGAGGTTCAGGACTGAGGGGATATATGTATACTTATTGGAGAAGGAAATGGCAACCCACTTCAGGATTCTTGCCTGGAGAATCCCCATGGACAGAGGAGCCTGGTGGGTTACAGCACATGGGATCACAAAGAGTCAGACGCAACTGAATGACTTTCACTCACTCACTAACTCATGGTTGATTCACATTGTATGACAGAAACCAACACAACATTGTAAAGCAATTATCCTCCAATTAAAAAGTTAAAAAAACTTAAAAATTAAGTATTTTAAAACATTTCTATTTTCATATTTTTTTTCTTGGTTTGAGGAGAACAAAATCGCACTTAAGAAGTCAGGAATTGAGGAAACTAGGCTTAATCATCTTAGCTACGCATTACTTTCACCTGAACGACTTTAAAACTTGCAAGTTTTAATAAGGACTTATTATTCACATTAATATTACTAAATAAAATGTTGGCATTGAAAAGCAACTGTTGATTTGTTTTAAAGTTTTCCTTGGTTTTCAGATCAACTGTCTCCTAAACTTGAATCTTCTCCTGACTAAAACATTGTATATTTCTTCTTAAAAGCTTTATTTACTGAAAAATTAACTACAGGCTTACCTTGGAGACATTGTGGGTTGGGTTCCACACCACCACAATGAAATGAATATCACAAAAAAGTGAGTCACACAAAATTTTTGGTTTCCAAATGCATACAAAAGTTATGTTTAAACTGTATTGTAGTCTACTAAAGACGTGAGAGTTGGACTGTCAAGAAAGCTGAGCGCTGAAGAATTGATGCTTTTGAACTGTGGTGTTGGAGAAGACTCTTGAGAGTCCCTTGGACCGCAAGGAAATCCAACCAGTCCATTCTAGAGATCAGCCCTAGGTGTTCACTGGAACGACTGATGCTGAAGCTGAAACTCCAGTACTTTGGCCACCTCATGTGAAGAGTTGACTCATTGAAAAAGACTCTGATGCTGGGAGGGATTGCGGGGAGGAGGAGAAGGGGACAACAGAGGATGAGATGGTTGGATGGCATCACCAACTCAAAGGACGTAAGTTTGAGTGAACTCGGGAGATGGTGATGGACAGGGAGGCCTGGCATGCTGCAAGTCATGGGGTCGCAAAGAGTCGGACATGACTGAGCGACTGAACTGAACTGAACTGAACTGAAAGGTGAAAGAGCATTATGTCTAAAAAAATATAACATATATACCTTAATTTAAAAATATTTTATTGCTAAAAAATGCCAAAACAATGACAATAGTAACATCAAAGATTACTAATCACAGATTACATCACAAATAAAATAATAATAAAAAGGTCTGAAATACTGCAAGAACTACTTTGGGTGTGACACAGAGACATGAAGGGAGCAAATGCTGTTGGAAAAAATGGTATCAAAAGGCTTACTTAATGCAGGGTTGCCACAAACCTTCAGTTTGTAGGGAAAAAAAATAAAGTAAAGCACAATAAAGTTAGGTAAGGCTTTATTCATAAAATTAGCAATGAAAGCACTCAGGATAAAAACATTACACCTTTGAAAATCAATTCTAAGCAGGATTTTCACCTTGGTAATGTGTGCAGATGAGCCTCTGTATTTAAGTGAACATTACATTAAATCTCATACACTATGAAGCCATGAAAGTCTAGTAAAATGCTTTAAGTGTGCTATTTACAAAATTATGTAAATAACACTGCAATACAATTACTGTGTTATGCAAATACACTCAATATATTTGCTTTTTGAACAAATGTTACATTTTAATATATTGAGAATATGGTTGTCTTTTGGGGAAAATACACCACATGTACTATTTTTCATAACTTTTAATTTGTTTTTCCTTTTTTTTTCATACAGACATATAAAAATTCATCTGGTAAATGTATACATTTGTTTTGTCTCTGCCTACAAAATCTAAGAATATAATATTCTTTTCATTTCATCAAGGCCATATTAAATTATAAGATTGCTTTTATTTCACTGCTTAGGAAGAGCTACATTGAAAAGAAAGTCTCTTTTTCTAAAATAAATATTCAGAATTTTTACAAAATTATGTAAATGATATGCATATAGTGAAAGTAAAGTGTGAAAGGGTTAGTTGCTCAGCTGTGTCAGACTCTTTTCGACCCCATGGACTATCGCCCACCAGGCTCCTCTGTCTATGGGATTCTCTAGGCAGGAACGCGAGTGGGTTGCCATTTCCTTTTCCAGGGGATCGTCCCAATCCAGGGATCCAAACCTGGGTCTCCTGCATTGCAGGCAGATTCTTTACCATCTGAGCCACGAGAGAAATGGGTATGCATATAAAAGCAATACAATACATAGGCAGATTTTTTTTCTGCAAATATCTATTGTTAGAGCTACATATGACCTTTCTCTGATTTTTTCTTAATACTTTAATGAAATTCAACAATGTGAGCATACACTTATGCATTATTACTTGGGTTCTTTTCCATGTTATTTATAAAACTTGGGCTATGCTTTTCATATTATTATGAAGCCCAGCATTTAATTATATATGTAATATTGGTTGAAAGATTTTCTATATAAATATGAGTAAATATATGGATATTTATAATAAGATACTTAATGATTATTCAGCTCTAAGTGCTTAGTCTATGTAGGACTAATATTTAAGAACAACTATTACTTTGAAAATTAACAATGACATAATTTACAATAAATAGCCGAAGGCAACAATACATTAACTAGCATCAGAATGGGAAAAGATTTATGCTTTAAAGAAGAATATAAAAGAAAGTATAAATTCATAAGGAATTAAAATGTTTTAGATGCTTTTTAGAATTATATAAACATTAGCTTATTTTATAAGAATGATTTATATTTTTTAATATAATATTAACAAATAACAGTGATGGGAAGATTCAGATGTATTTCCTTAAGTAACCACCAGATGGCTATATGGGCTCTTTCTTGATCTTGAAGTTCAGTTTTCATTTTTTACTTACCAAACTAAAGATTTAAGCAATTCTTTACATAATTTTATGGAGTTTTGAAACAACTGAAGTGTGATGATATAAAAGATATGAATGTAATGACATGAGTGTGAGAGTAATTGTTTTTTCTGATTTTATTTAAATATTGAAGACTTATATGGTGAATTTTAAAGAATCCTTTGATCATGGAACTTTAAATATTTAGCTCTCTTTTAGTCCAAACTTTTAATTTTACAGATTAAGATTCTGATATGTAAAAGATCTGCATCTCTTTATCTTTCAGGCTTTATTTTCACTGGCAAAGTAAAATCTACATGCATTAACCAGATAATTCAAATGCAGGATTGGGGAAAGGACATCAGAACTACCTGGAGGGCTTCGCTGGTGGCTCAGTGGTAAAGAATCCTCCTGCCAATGCAGAAGACAAGGGTTTGATTCCTGGCCCAGGAAGATCCCACATGCCACGGAGCAACTAAGCCCGTGCATCACAACAAGTGCGCCCACGTGCCGCAGCTCCTAAAGCTCTCATGCCCTAGAGCTGGTGCACTGCCGCTAGAGAGCAGCCCCTGCTCTTCTCGACTACAGAAAAGTCCGTGCAGCAGTGGAACCCAGCATAGCCGAAAACACGTAAGCAAATAAGCAAATTTATATATTTTTTAAAAAGCTACCTGTAAAACTACAAAGAAAAAATAGATTTATTTCTTTAATTATTTAAGAAATAATATTTATCTAATGCTGAAATTTTTACTTTGCCTTCATTCTGTCAGTGTATTTATAGGGGAAAATAGGGAAAATAGACTCATGCGAGTTGACTCATTGGAAAAGACTCAGATGCTGGGAGGGATTGGGGGCAGGAGGAGAAGGGGACGACAGAGGATGAGATGGTTGGATGGCATCACGGACTCGATGGACGTGAGTCTGAGTGAACTCCGGGAGCTGGTGATGGACAGGGAGGCCTGGCGTGCTGCGATTCATGGGGTCGCAAAGAGTCGGCAGAGCGACTGAAATAACTAACTAACTAGGTATAATAGAAGGAAGTCTAAAACATTTTTTATGATTACATCTTATCTGTATATATGTTCTGGATATATTTGTCTTAAAAATAATTAGCTTTAGGTGGCATTAGTGGTAAACAACCTGACTGCCAATGCAAGATGTAAGAGACATAGGTTCGATCCCTGGGTCAGGAAGACCCCCTAGAGGAGAGCCTGGCAACCCACTCCAGTATTCTTGCCTGGAGAGTCCCAGGGAGAGAAGAGCCTGGTGGGCTACAGTCCATAGAGTCACAAAGAGTCAGACATGACTGAAGTGACTTACCATGCATGCATCAGAATAATAAGCAAATAAGAGGACTGCAACTCTCTCAAGTATTAGTGTGTAATGTAACCAGTTTTAGAAAGCTTTGCACAATGCACATTAATTTTGCACATTTTTATTTTCTAAAAATAAAATTCACTTTGATATAATTTTTCTGAACTACTTCAAATCATTTTTATTAGTTTTCTTTGTTTATGGTTTTGAATATATCTTTGCAGGTTTATAAAGCAGGAGGAGAATTGGGCAACAGACGATTAGATGATTGCATGACATCACTGACTCAATGGACATGAGCTTGAGCAAGCTCCAGGAAATAGTGAAGGACAGGGAAGCCTGGCGCACTGCAGTCCATGGGGTTGCAGAGTCAGACACGACTTAGCAACCGAACAACAACAAAGTTGTAACCAATGATACACAACTGATTTAGCAAAATTGGCCTTTATTCTCCTTTTTGGAGGGAGAGAAATGTTGTGCTTGTTAGTTACCAGATTTTACTCAGAATGAAGTATCTTGCTTCTCCACAAATGTGACCATTAGCCTGGAATTTTAGTACTACCTTGCTACAGTCCCACAGTAAATGAAAGCAGACCTTGGGGAGTGCTGAGGAATGTCTGGGTGATGTCACTTTTGTGGGGTCAGGATTTACATATTACATCTTAGACATGTTAAAATGTGGCATGATGTATTTTGTATATTGGATTTCATCTTGCATTTAAGTTTCCTTTCTCACTGATTAAGGAGAGGAAAACAGAAAAAACAAAAACAAAAAAAAACAAAAAAAACCAAAGTCATACCTTAAATCTTGGTATGCCAATATTTATTCCTGGTATTAGTGTCTTTCAGATGGTCATTTCCAATCTTTCTCCCATCTGGCAGGACTTTCTCCTCCCCTTTTCCTTACCTAGATGATGTGATATGATGAGGATAAGGAATACCTATCCTTGTGGCTGGGGAGGAGATTATCTGGCTGGCTATTGTTTTTTCAGTTCATGCTGTCTCCATGGCGATGTCCTTGCAGCCTTCACGTCACTGTATGTCCTGCAATGGTGTCATTCTAAAAATCTCATATTCTTGGCATCCCCTCTCAGGGTCCTCAAGAACTGCCACTGTGCGTCACTTAGACAATGGGAAACTGGTTACACAATGGTTTGGCTGAACCATGATGTTATAATGTGCCCTAAATATAGATAATCTCCTCTTATCTTTCAAACAGGAAGCCAGACAGACACAAGAAGAATCTTTGTTTTCAGTTTCCCCATCACCTTCCTTGTTTTTTATCCCATCAGTGCATCCTATCTCCTCTTTCAGGGTTGATTTGAGGGGTTGAGTTAAGGAAAAGTTGCTTCTGTGTCATGACGTCATCTTCAGATCTTTCCAAACTTGATCCAACTTTGAAGGATTATCCTTTCCATCCGAATTGCAGAGACTTTTCGTATATCCTTCCATCTTCTCTTCTATGGCTTTTATAGGAAAACCCCTAAGCTCAGACTCTCAAGCTTTGCTCTGCCTTTATATTGAGAAAGTTTGGGAACTGACAAAGTATTTATTTTAAAAAACTTTCTTTCAATAAAACCTAGTGTTCAAAACCCTCATTTCTCTATGAAAGTATATTAGAAAAGTTTAAGACTCAAAATTGAGGAATAACTACCTTGTTCTAGGCTCTGTTTACCTTCCCTCTGCGAAACAAGGAATTAAAGAATGAAGTAGCTAGAAAAACATGGAAAATCAGAATCTTAAAGGAAAAAACCCACAGATTTAACATCTCAAATAAACTTCCACTGTTTCATCATTAAGACTAGTAAAAATTCTCATACTTAGTCACTGTGTTCCTGATGTTGGTCCATAATTCTCAGCAGAAAGCACAGATGTGGCACAAACTTTGTATCTGACTGCCACTGTTTTTTTGTCGCCCACCCATCTGGCAGGCCAGGAGAAAATAAAAGCCTGTCTCACTTAAAAGCTCATTCACTTATTCATTCACATGAACATTCATTCATTCATTGAGTGCCAGATGAATATGAAAAAGAACTACAAACAGAAATAACAATAACAACACAATCCCACTCTTAGCCCAAAGATAGTCTGTCTGTACCACTGTAGTGTTTAAAGAAGTCAAGACTTCTCTCAGGGCCAAAGCAGGGCATTAATTTATGTTTTTTTTTTTTCATGGTGCAGTTAACTTGAGAGAATGCTCTGGGGGAGCACTGGTTCTGTCGCATTGCTATTACTTTTATAATCAGGAAAAAGAGCATCATAAAAAGACATGATTTTGACCTCACCCTGGCCTTGAGTTTGGCAGCTCTAATTAAAAGTGAATGTACCCAATGTTTTACAGAATAAAGCCCTTTTATAACAAATAACCTTTTGATGGAGAAACCACACTGTTTGTACACCAAAAAGTAATTTTAAGGCTTATCTTGAGCTAATGCCAGGGTAAATAGAAGCTGAAGCTTCTTGCCCTTCTTCTCTCTTTACCAAGGAATCAAAGCAGATCTATTTCAGCTTTCTGCTTTTACAAATATTCTACTGTAAATTTTATGCAGTTTACAAGGACAAAATCCTTTCCAGTGACATTTTGGAACAAAAATGAAAATTCTGGATCTATGGATGTGTGGTGACTAGATTTTAACAATCTGTACAGAAGAAGCCTTATTGTGAGGGAAGCCAAATTTAATACTGAAATGTTCCAAAGAGTTGTCAACAGTTCATTTAAGGAAACATTAAGGAAAGATCTCACTCTTGAAATTTAATTTTGACCCAGTTTATAAAAGTTGGAAAGCCAGAGTATTTATGCTTTCATTAAGGAAGTGTTTTGGGAAACCTGAGTTCATCTCCATAACTTAATGTATGGAACTGAAACTATATTAAAGGTACATTTGTTTGGGGAGGAATTTCAAACTAGGCAGTTTTAAAAAACCCTCGGTAACAAGTTAACAGATAAAAGGAATTTCAGGATTACCAAAAAGAAAAAATCAGTTCTAAAAGTGCAGGCTCTAATCTTTTAACCTCTTTTAAACACTATATCACTTTATTGTGATAATTAAATGCCAAAAAGATGGGTGATTTATAGCTGTACATCTTGTCACAATAAACACTTCAAATAAACCATCACCAGTTAGTGTTTACAGATAAAGTTCAAGAGCTTAAACAGTTCTTCATAAAGTACTTTGTTTAATAATGTCATATAATAACCCCATGCCCTATATAGTTTGCAAAATCCTTTCAGTATTTTTTTAATTGAAGTATAGTTGTTTTAAATGTTGTGTTAGTTTCTGGTGTACAGCAAAATGGTGCAGATACTTATTTGTTTTCTCAGGTTCTTTATTCATTTTGATTATTTGGCCTTCTTATAATTGTTGCAGTCTGGGTGGCCTTTTAAAATTTTACATTTAGTCTTATGTACAGAAGTAAATAAAAAATTTATGTAACTAAACAATGAAAGAACCAGAACAAACTGAAACGTGGGATTTCTGATTTAAAATTCTTTGCAAATACTTAATTTTCTCTTTGGTGTAAACATTTACTTATAAACGTGTTATTTCTTTTTCCGCATTATTTACAACACCATGACATCACATTAATTTGATGGATTAGTTGTTTTAATGTACTTCTTCTTGGCTCTTAACCATTCTCATTAATCTCCTATTAGTTGTCTCATAAAAGATGTCTCCAGCTATAGAGAGCAAACTCTAGAAGATAGGAAATGTATCTGGAAGATTTCTGGGTTTTGTTTCAGATGTAAGGAACTTGGAAGTCACCACTTCATCCTAACAATAAATCAAAACTCAGCAAACTGAAAAAAACATCTGTAACTCTTCTTGATATATAAGATACCAGAGGACATAGGACAAATCACTGCTCCTGACATTGGAGACAAGTAAATAGAGGAAATCACAGCGTACCAGAGTAGAGATGGACAGAAATTGCTGATTTTACCAGTAGAAAGGTAAGAAAATCCAAACTATACTTGATAAATTGCTAGAGGCTCAATGCAGACAACGTTGACAAGTAAAAACTCCAGAGGACTCAGTCATTTGTGAGTTTTAGTTCCAGGAGCCTGATGAGGTTCTCACAGTAATTATCAGAGAAAAATCCCCTCATGCTGCAAGTAAGAGGAAGGGAAAAGGAATCATTTTGATATCTGCCAAAGCATTTTGATTTCATCAAGGCCTTTCTTCAGCAGAAACAGAGTCTAACCTGTCCAGGTATTATCAGAGCCTAACTGACCTGGATGAAGGGAAATATCCAACTCCAGCCTACTCTATCCATCCTACTCTATCTAAGTGGAGAAAAAACCTGAGAAGCACTTGTGAAGTTCACAGTCCCTCTGGACTTAAACCTGTAGAACACTTTCTTCCCCTGACACCGTACACATTACTAGAGATCTACTTACAAGAGTTCCTTATGTGTGTCAGTCAAGAAAAAAATTGCAAGGCATATTAAAAGGCAAAAAACACAATTGAAAAGGCAGAGCAAGCAACAGAACCAGACATAAGATGAATGTTGGAATTATCATAACAGAGATATAAAACAATTATGATTTATATGTTAAGGGCCCTAACTGATAAAGTAGACAGCATACAAGAATAGATAGGGATTGTAAGCTGATGGAAATTTTTAAAAAGTATCAAAAATAAATGTTAGAAATCAAAAACATTGTAACAGAAATGAAGAATGTCTTTGATAGGCTTACTAGTAGGCTGGACATGTCTGAGGAAAAAAATCTCTGAGATTGAGGCTATCTCAACAGAAACCCCAAAGCTGAAATTCAAAGAGAAAAAAAACTGGAAAAAAAAATAGAATATTCAAGAACTGTGGGAAAATCATAAAAGATGAAACACACACTTAATGGGAATACCAGAAGGAGGAGAAAAAGAAAGAGATAGACAAGATATTTGAAATAATAATAAGTGAGAATTTCTCCAAATTAATCTCAGACACCAAACCATAGATCCGGGAAGCTCAAAGAAAACCAAGCAGGATTAATGCCAAGAAAATACACCCAGGCAGATCATTTTCAAGCTACAGAAGATCAAAGATAAGGGAAAAAATCCTGAAAAGAGTCAGATGAAAAAATTTTCTTACCTATTGAGGAATGTAGATAAGAATGACATCCAGCTTCTCAGAAATCATTCAAGCAAGAAGACAGTAGAGTGAAATATTTAAAGTGTTGAGAGAAAAACCCCACCAACCAAGCCTTGTAACTCTGAAATTATCCTTCAAAACTGAAGGAGATTAAAGGCTTTTTCAGGCAAACAAAAATTGAAAAAAATTGTTGCAAGTAACTTATCTTGCAAGAAATGTTAAAAGTTCTTTAAAGAGAAAATCAATAGTAAAGATCAGAAACTCCAATCTATGTTAAGAAAGGAAGAGCATCAGAGAGGGAATAACTGAAGATAAAACAAAAACTTTTATTTTTCTTATTCTTATTTGACTTAGCTAAGAGTTTATTCAAAATAATAATGGCAACAATTGTTTTGATTATGTATGCTTTTGTGTATATCTTCTGCATAAATCTAGAAAGCATATTAAAAAGAAAAGACATCACTTTGCCAAGAAAGTTCCATATAGTAAAAGCTATAGTTTTTCTAGTAGTCATGTATGGAAGTGAGAGTTGGATCATAAAGAAGACTGAAATCTGAAGAATTTATGCTTTTGAATTGCAACAGTATGTGAACTGAGAAATTCCAGATGTACAAGTTGGATTTAGAAAAGGCAGAGGAATCAGAGATCAAATTGCCAACATCTGTTGGATCATAGAAAAAGCTAGAGAATTCCAGAAAAACATCTACTTCCACTTCATTGACTATGCTAAAGCCTTTGACTGTGCAGATCACAATAAACTGTGGAAAATTGTTCAAAAGCTGGGAATACCAGACCACCTGCCTCCTGAAAGTTGTATGCAGGTCAAGAAGCAACAGTTAGAATCGGACATGGAACAATGGACTGGTTCAAAATTGGGAAAGGAGTATGGCAAGGCTGTATATTGTCATCCTGCTTATTTAACTTGTATGCAGAGTACATCATATGAAATGCTAAGCTGGATGAAGCTCAAGCTGGAATCAAGATTGCTAGGAGAAATATCAATAACCTCAAACATGCAGATGATACCACCCTTATGGCAGAAAATAAAGTGGAACTAAAGTGTCTCTTGATGAAGGTGAAAGAGGAGAGTGAAAAAGCTGGCTTAAAACTCAACATTCAGAAAACAAAGATCATGGCATCTAGTCCCACCACTTCACAGAAAATAGATGGGGAAAAAAATGGGAACAGTGAGAGACTTTATTTCCTTGGGCTCCAAAATCATTCAGATGGTGACTGCAGCCATGAAATTAAAAGACGCTTCCTCCTTGAAAGAAAAGCTATGACAAACCTAGACAGCGTATCAAAAAGCAGAGACATCACTTTGCCGACAAAGATCTGTCTAGGCAAAGCTATGGTTTTTCCAGTAGTCATGTATGGATGTGAAAGTTGGACCATAAAGAAGACTGAGCGCCAAAGAATTGATGTCTTAGAATTCTGGTGCTGGAGAAGACTTGAAAGTCCCTGGGGCAGCAAGGAGATGAAAGCAGTTAATCCTATAGGAAATCAGTCCTGAATATTCACTAGAAGGGCTGATGCTGAAGCTTCAATACTTAGGCTATCTGATGGGAAGAGCCAACTCATGGAAAAGATTCTGATGCTGAGAAAGACCGAGGGCAGAAGGAGAAGGCGGGGTGGGGGCGGCGGTTACAGAGGATGAGATATTTGGATGGCATCATCAACTCAACGGACATGAATTTGAGCAAAATCTGGAAGATAGCAGAAGACATAATAGCCTGGCATGCTGCACTCCATGGGACTGCAAACAGTCGGATACGCCTTAGTGACTGAACAAAAATAACAACAAAGTATGTAGGGATCCAAAATTTCACATTAAGATTTTTTACTTTTTATATTTATTTTTTATACTGTCAATACACCCCTTTTTTTTTCTTTCATTGCCTTAATATTTGTTACAACAATGTTGGTATTATTTCTTTTAGAACCTGTCAATATTACTGGAGTCTCCACTCAGTCTTCTTTATTAAAGACAAGTATTCATTAATTTAGTTAAGTGTTCATTGAGCATCCACCATGTGCTGATTCACACGGAGTATCCAAAGACTTCATATATAGCTGTGAGCTTTCTGTTCTCATGAAGCTAATGACATAGTATAGAAGATGATTAACCAAATGATTAGATTCTGAGAAGGATTATAATAGAGAAATTATGCAGGATTTTGTCCTTACTCAAACTTCATAAGATTATTTTTCCTAACATTTATCACCTATTACTCCTCAAATCTTTTAAAATGGTCATGATTTTCCAATTTTAAACTCATTTTGACACTTTTTTAGTTCCAAAATATGTAACCATATCTTATATTGAAAGGTACATCTATCCTTTATATTTTTATGATGTTTCTTAAGATTTTGAACATAATAATTCCTTTTTGTTGTTTAAGAAATAGCAGTATGCTGTATTTCAACTGGGTGCTCTTAACAGGGTAATAATTTCAGTACATATGAGATATAGTCTGGCTCAGACTGACTGGAAAATCATCTTATATATCAGGAACTGGGCCTGGTAATCATGGGCAGAAACCAACACAACATTGTAAAGCAATTATCCTCCAATTAAAAATAAATGTCAAAAAAACCCTGAAAGTTCATGTCCTTTGAATAAATAGTATGACAACATAATGCCTTTCCTCATTCCACTGCTTAAATTGCCTGTGGTTGCAGTATACACTTTGGGGCATTTCAAATTTAGAGAAAAATTTTCACCTCTAAGGGATTAAAATGAGATTAGGGGTTACTATCTTATTTCAAAGGAGTCATCCATGTTTCAGAACCATAGTTTAATTTTCACATATTATTAAACAGAGCAGGCAGTATCTTCAGAAATATGCATGTAAGTGAAATCTACAAGTAAACACAGGTAGCAAGTGTTTTAGTATCCTCCACATCTTTATATGAAATTGCTTTTCAGAATATATTGAATGTTAAAAACCTGAGGCCTTATTATCATGATGAGACAAGAATAGAAAATGGCAGAGGACTATAGGCAATTTATTTTCATGACAAGCCTGCAATATCATGAAGAACTGTGAACATAAACCATCCTCACTGCCATTTCAAGACTGTAATCTTGTCCTCCAAAGATGTCACACCTGGGCCCCAGTTGTTTTAAATGACTCACTTCATATTTCTAGATCTTCTTGACCAGACTAGTTATCAGATCCAACCATTTCTAAAATAAATGAATATTATTCTTGCCTAGTCTATTGAAGCAAATTATATAAACATATAATGCTAGATTTGAATATTTATGAAACATTCAGGCAACTTGAAAAGAATTTAAGTGATCTTGTTAACAGCATCACTTTTGAGTTCCCTTTTTGATGCATATATAGATAAACACATTCTAAAGAAGACATTATTAAATCTACTTTTTAAAAAATAAGAAATGTGTGTATGTGTATGTGTGTGTGCATGCTTCTGTCTGTGGCATAATTAGAGCTTTTAAGACCTCAAGTGCCTAAATTATATTTGCTGACATGCCAACATAAGGCCAAATTAAAAGGAGCTAAAATAACCCCACATGAGAGACCCAAATATATTTTTAATTCAAAACAAATATATATGTACAATTACCATATGTATTTGATAGGAATTATAGAAAAATCTTCAATTTTAACAAGGTAAAGGGTGATCTTAGTAAACCTATTGTTATGATGTTTGGCTAAAAAGATTCACCTCGATCTAATAATACATATTTTGTTTTGGTAAGTCCTTTGAGAAGTATAATTTTAATATCATACTGAGATAACTCCTTTACACCTATACATTTCAATATTCTATTTATTATTACAAGTTAGTGGGGACAATTAATAAATGAATGATGATTTCATTTATTTCCACTTGGTTAATTTACTCTCTCTCTTATCACCGACTCAAATGCTTCTCTTCACTTAAGACAAATGTTTTGTCAAATCAAAAATATTTCTTGGACTTCTAATAAACACCATGAAGAAATCTGAAAAAGTAAACTTTTAGATTAAGTAGAGAACAACATCAGGCTTCCCTGGTGGCTCAATGGTAAAGAATCCACCTGCAATGCAGGAGACATGGGTTCAATCCCTGGGTCAGGAAGATCCCATGGAGGAGGGCATGGCAACCCACTCCAGTATTCTTCCCAGCAGAATCCCATGGACAGAGGACCTGGCAGGCTACAGTCCATGAGGTCGCAAAGAGTCGGACACGACTGAAGTGACTGAGCATGCACACAGAGAAGATCGCATTTTCCTTAGCATAGCTCGTAACTTTTTTTTGGAACACAGACTACTTTTAAAATCTGGTATAAAAATAGTGATTAACTCTCTAGACAAATATTTGAATATTTAACCAATGTTTTTTTCATGGAATTTTATGGGGGTCATCAACTCAGTTCAGTTCAGTCACTCAGTCGTGTCCAACTCTTTGTAACCCCATGAACCACAGCATGCCAGGCCTCCCTGTCCATCACCAACTCCCAGAGTTTACTCAGACTCATGTCCATTGGGTTGGTGATGCCATCCAACCATCTCATCCTCTGTCGTCCCCTTCTCCTCTTTCCCCAAATCAGGGTCTTTCAAATGAATCAGCTCTTTGCATCAGGTGGCCAAAGTACTAGAGTTTCAGCTCCAACATCAGTCCTTCCAATGAACACCCAGGACTGATCTCCTTTAGGATGGACTGGTTGGATCTCCTTGCAGTCCAAGGGACTCTCAAGAATCTTCTTCAACACCACAGTTCAAAAGCATCAATTCCTAGGTATTCAGCTTTCTTTATAGTCCAACTCTCACATCCATACATGACTACTGGAAAAACCATAGCCTTGCCTAGACAGACCTTTGTTGACAAAGTAATGTCTCTGCTTTTTAATATGCTGTCTAGGTTGGTCATAACTCTCCTTCAAAGGAGTAAGCGTCTTTTAATTTCATGGCTGCAATCACCATCTACAGTGATTTTAGAGACTCAAAAAATGAAGTCAGCCACTGTTTCCACTGTTCCCCATCTATTTGCCATGAAGTGATGTGACTGGATGCCATGGTCTTAGTTTTCTGAATGTTGAGCTTTAAGCCAACTTTTTCACTCTCCTCTTTCACTTTCATCAAGAGGCTCTTTATTTCTTCTTTGATTTCTCCCATGGGGGTCATAGAAAATTTGAGGCATGTTCTGATTATAAAATCCTACAAAAGTCATCTTGGGCTAGCTGCATGACTTTTGATAAATTAAATTTACCATCTATATGTTTTGGGATTGTTACAAAGATTAAATGAATTAGTATATGTTAAGAACTAGTTTTAATGTCTGACTCAAAGTAACACTATATACAGGTTCATTCTTGTTATATTGTGATTTTATAAGATTCTTTGTGTGTGCATGCTAAGTCACTTCAGTTGTGTCAGACTCTTTGAGACCTTATAGACTGTAGCCCTCCAGGCTCCTCTGTCCAAGGGATTCTCCAGACAAGAATACTGGAATGGGTTGTCATTCTCTTCTCCAGGGGATCTTCCCAAAACAGGGATTGAACCCACATTTCCTGTGCCTCCTGCATTGGCAGGTGGCTTCTTTACTACTAGCACCACCTGGGAAGCCCATGTATAAAGCACTTCAAGTAAGTCAAAGGGAAGGGCAAGACCAGCTTTCATAAACCCTACTTTATGAAGATATGAATTTAGGCTTGGTGTTAAGACTTGGTTTCAGAATAGCAGAGAGGGCAACCAAGTATTTTCAAAAACTGTGAATAGTAAATATACTTTTAGAAGTACAAAAACAGTGGCACGAGTCAGTGAAGTACAGCGAAAAGCAGAAGCCTTTGTTATTGCAAGTGGAGCAGCCAGCAGAATGGGTGAGGTGCCCCCAGAGAGTTACGGGCTTTTGATAACATGTTAAGAAAGTCCAAATGGATGAGTCACAGAGGATCTAGTTTTCCATTGTACACCCTCCTACCTTCAGCCCTTTTTAGTTTTTACTTTGCACAAGTCAAACAGACTGTAACAATGAGAAACAAAATACTTAAGCTCCAAGTGGTTAAACACAGCTAAAACTAAATGGTAAAGGGAAATTAATACTTTCAAAGCAGCATTCAGTGAACCCATGGAAAATTTTTGCTTAAAATGGTGACATTACACAAAAGAAGGCATGGACAATGAAAGCAGGAAAAAGTAAAAGTTAAACACTTTTTAAATGATTTGGTACTATAAATGATGTGGTGTTAAAGGTAGAAATATGTGAAGAGTAAAATAGTTTGAAGATACCACGTGCAGACTTTCGAACACTAATAGAATGTGTTGCATTTCCATGCATTCCATTGTAATAAGGTAATATTTTGAAAAAACATTACTGCCTATTTCTCTTTTTCCCTTGAGATCACTTTTATCCTGGCAAGTTGAGACGTTTGTCAAACTACCCTGTAGAGGTGAGTTGGAGGTAAGAGATGGAGGAGAGCTATAGTCTGTAACAGAAGGAATGAAGTTATATTCAGCTTTTAATATGCAAAATAGAAATATCTAGTAAGAATACAGCCTAGAAAGAAAATTTCTCATGCTTCTTTTTTTCTCTCCTCCCTCATTTAGCTTATTGGTAGGGAACCAGAGGAAGCACCACTTAGAGCTGCCCCACAGGGTGAAGAAGATGGATCTTCTGTCCATGGTAGCTGGGTTTGTTCCAAAAGACTCAAGAGGGCTTGACAGAAAGGAAGAGAAAGAAAATCTCACCTGCATTTTTGGTCTTAAGAATGGCAAGAGTTTTACTTCTTCTTTTCCAATTTGGATTCCTTTTATTTCTTTTTCTGCTCTGATTGCTGTGGCCAAAACTTCCAAAACTATGTTGAATAGCAGTGGTGAAAGTGGGCACCCTTGTCTTGTTCCTGACTTTAGGGGAAATGCTTTCAATTTTTCACCATTGAGGATAATGTTTGCTGTGGGTTTGTCATATATAGCTTTTATTATGTTGAGGTATGTTCCTTCTATTCCTGCTTTCTGGAGAGTTTTTATCATAAATGGATGTTGAATTTTGTCAAAGGCCTTCTCTGCATATGGCATTTATTTTTCAGTTTGTTACTGTGGTGTATGACATTGATTGATTTGTGGATATTGAAGAATCCTTGCATCCCTGGGATAGAGCCCACTTGGTCATGGTGTATGATCTTTTTAATGTGTGTTGAATTCTGAATGCTAGAATTTTGTTAAGGATTTTTGCATCTATGTTCATCAGTGATATTGGCCTGTAGTTTTCATTTTTTTGTGGCATCTTTGTCAGGTTTTGGTATTAGGGTGATGGTGGCCTCATAGAATGAGTTTGGAAGTTTACCTTCCTCTGCAATTTTCTGGAAAAGTTCGAGTAGGATAGGTGTTAGCTCTTCTCTAAATTTTTGGTAGAATTCTGCTGTGCAGCCGTCTGGACCTGGGCTTTTGTTTGCTGTAAGATTTCTGATTACAGTTTCATGACATGATCCTCTACATAGAAAACCCTGAAGACTCCACCAGAAAATTACTAGAACTAATCAATGAATATAGTAAAGTTGCAGGATATGAAATCAACACACAAAAATCCCTTGCATTCCTAATTCCCCTACCAAGTTACCAACAGTATTTTTCAACAGAGCTAGAACAAATAATTTCACAATTTGTATGGAAATACAAAAAAACCTCGAATAGCCAAAGCAATCTTGAGAAAGAAGAATGGAACTGGAGGAATCAACTTGCCTGACTTCAGGCTCTACTACAAAGCCACAGTCATCAAGACAGTATGGTACTGGCACAAAGACAGACATATAGATCAATGGAACAAAATAGAAAGCCCAGAGATAAATCCACACACCTACGGACACCTTATCTTTGACAAAGGAGGCAAGAATATACAATGGAGTAAAGACAATCTCTTTAACAAGTGGTGCTGGGAAAACTGGTCAACCACTTGTAAAAGAATGAAACTAGAACACTTTCTAACACCATACACAAAAATAAACTCAAAATGGATTAAAGATCTAAACGTAAGACCAGAAACTATAAAACTCCTAGAAGAGAACATAGGTAAAACTCTCTCCGACATAAATCACAGCAGGATCCTCTATGACCCACATCCCAGAATACTGGAAATAACAGCAAAAATAAACAAATGGGACCTAATCAAAATTAAAAGCTTCTGCACAACAAAGGAAACTATAAGCAAGGTGAAAAGACAGACTTCAGAATGGGAGAAAATAATAGCAAATGAAGCAAGTGACAAACAACTAATTTCAAAAATATACAAGCAACTCCTGCAGCTCAATTACAGAAAAATAAATGACCCAATCAAAAAATGGGCTGAAGAACTAAACAGACATTTCTCCAAAGAAGACATACAGATGGCTAACAAACACATGAGAAGATGCTCAACATCACTCATTATCAGAGAAATGTAAAGTAAAACTATAATGAGGTACCATTTCATGCCAGTCAGAATGGCTGAGATCCAAGTCTACAAGCAATAAATGCTGGAGAGGGTGTGGAGAAAAGGGAACCCTCTTACACTGTTGGTGGGAATGCAAACTAGTACAGCCACTATGGAGAACAGTGTGGAGATTCCTTAAACAACTGGAAATAGAACTGCCTTATGACCCAGCAAGCCCACTGCTGAGCATACACACCAAGGAAACCAGAATTGAAAGAGACACGTGTACCCCAATGTTCATCACAGCACTGTTTATAATATCCAGGACATGGGAGCAACCTAGATGTCCATCAGCAGATGAATGGATAAGAAAGCTGTGGTACCTATACACAATGGAGTATTACTCAGCCATTAAAAAGAATACATTTGAATCAGTTCTAATGAGGTGGATGAATCTGGAGCCTATTATACAGAGTGAAGTAAGCCAGAAAGAAAAACACCAATACAGTATACTAACACATATATATGGAGTTTAGAAAGATGGTAGTGATAACCCTGTATGTGAGACAGCAAAAGAGACACAGATGTATAGAACAGTCTTTTGGACTCTGTGGGAGAGGTAGAGGGTGGGATGATTTGGGAGAATGGCATTGAAACATATATATCATATAAGAAATGAATCGCCAGTCCAGGTTTGATGCATGATACAGGATGCTTGGGGCTGGTCCACTGGGATGACCCAGAGGGATGGTATGGGGAGGGAGGTGGGAGGGGGGTTCAGGATGGGAAACGTGTACACCTGTGGTGGATTCATGTTGATGTATGGCAAAACCAATACAATATTGTAAAGTAGAAAAAAAAAAAAAAAGAATGGCAAGAAAGGAGAATTCACTCTCCTCCATGAGGTGATCAGCTCCTCAGCCCATTGATGTGTACCTGAAGAAGCCTGAAATATGGCCCTTTTGTAGGAATCCCAACAAGAAGCTAGAAATGAGGGACACTTGAACACAGAGATCCTGTCTTAGCATGTCAATAGGCTGAGGAGCTGATTTGGTCACTTCATGGAGGAGAGTGAATTCTTCCCAGGACTATTTTAATGATCAGATCAGAGTAGGATTTGGATTACGTTAGCCTTTTTTTCCCCCCTGCTTGTGTGGGGAAGAAAGCCCTGTGACACTTAGAGACTAAATAAGACTAAGCCCCATTACTTAGAGAATAAATGAAATGTATTTCATTAGCTTCCTGCATATTTCTGTGAGCTAAGTTTTTACCCAATCTACTTTATATGCTTAATTTGAATTATAAAGTTGAGGAGAGTCAAAGAAAATTCAATGATGTCTGTAAGGAAGACTTAATTAAAGGGGATGGGTTTTCCACAAAGGAGGTATATGGACCAGTACAAAATAATTTTGCAGTAGAGGAGAGAGATCAGGTTCTACTCTGAATACCACACAGGCAACTGGAAATTTACAGCCAAAGAGCTCAACAAGGGGTCAGAGAATGGGAAATTACTATGAGTGGATATAAGATTCTGCCTTTTCTCATAAGACAGGCCACAGTGATCAGACATCACCAGGGGGATGATGGAGAATGAGAAACCCAAGGTGATGGTCAAGGGCGATGAGACACCAAGGGTGCTATGTGCTGTACTGTCTCTTCAGTCGTCTCCAACTCTTTGCAACCCTATTGACCACAGCTCACCAGGCTCCTCTGTCCATGGGACTCTCCAGGCGAGAATACTGGCGTGGGCTACCATGCCCTCCTTCAAGGGGTTTTTCCCAACATAGGGATCGAATTCATGTCTCTTATGTCTCCTGCATTAGCAGGTGAGCTCTTTACTACTAGCACCACCTGGGAAGCCCAAAACTTCGCCCAGTGTGGGGCAAGAACCCATGACTCTGGTAATCTCATGCTCTACCAAATGAGCTAGCTGGACAATGATGGAGGTTCTAACTACATTGACTTAGAGGGTTCTTGCTAAAACTGGGTCTTATAAGTACCTGCACAAATGTGCCCAGAAAATGGTTCAGGTGCTTGATAAAAGTTTGGTCAAACAAATATCTTTGTCAGGAACCTATATCATACATATTACAATTATGCAGCTACTACACTATGTTTCACTTCCAACGCACTGAAATGAAACAAGTTCTAAAAGTTAAGTGCCATCTGTTCTAAGAATTTCTTTTAGTACAATAAATTTAAGCAACAAGTTAGCAATAATAAAAAAACATATCTTTAGTTCTTTCAGCTTCAAGGGTACTCTGTTTTAGCTATGTTAATTATTTCCCTGTAGTCACAAAACACCGAGGATAAAGCATAATACTATGTTCTTGGGTTTACTTATTTTCCAGATTGTGGGCTTGTCTCCTTCCACAAACAATGTATTGAAATGAAATTTGCTCTTAGTAATTGTATTATGATTTATCTTATAATTTCTCTAGGTAAAATCTGGAAAATTCTCTGTAGAAAAAAAGTAAAGCTCAAACCATTTTAAACATATTAACTTATCCACAAATAGTATCAGAGTAAATTTACTGAAGAATAGGGGAGAAAACCTCTGAGGTAAAGTGTAAATGGGCTTCCCTGGTGGCTCAGATGGTAAAGAATCCACCTGCAATGCCGGAGACTTGGGTTCAATCCCTTGGTTGGGAAGATCCCATGGAGAAGGGCATGGTAACCCACTCCAGTATTCTTGCCTGGAGCATCCCATGGGCACAGGAGCCTGGCAGGCTACAGTCCATGGGGTCACAAACAGTCGGACAGGACTGAGCAACTAAGCACAGCACAAAGTGTCAGATAGTAAACAGACAGAAAATTGGATATCCACCTCTTAGATTCTTAACCAATAATTACAATGGAGAAAATTCTGATTTTGTAAATGAATAAAAATTTAAAAAACTGAGGATGTAAATTGGGAAGAATTCCAAAAATAAATAAAGGCTGTTCATGCTTTTTCATAGCATTGCTTTTTCACATAGTAGGTACTTAAAAAGTGTTTGCTGAATCAGTTATCCTCTAGAACACCTGGAATCAGTTAACCTAATACATTTACCTGGAATACAGAGTGCATTTTTCCAATTTGTCTGTAGTACATTTGAATAATACAGCCGTTTCATTTCCTCCATCTCATTTCCCTTCACCTTCAATCTTGGCTTTCCCGTAAATACCTTCAACTGTGCTGACAATTTCAGTGCTGACTACTCTGTGCCAGTGTAGAGGCCTGAGTGGTGGTCCAGGCCCAGGTCAATTGCCCCTGGGCATTTCCCTTAAGTAGCTCGAACACTCTGTTCTGGAGTTTGGATTTAAAAATATCTGCCAACAATATGCCAAAAGTACAATGGGCCTTTGGATTTTTCTTTCTCTTTTATTGAAGTGATTTTTTTTTTCATACACTGGTTATATTGTTTTTAAGACTCTGCACTCTTTTCCCAAATTGAAATTACTTTACTGGATGCAACTCAGTAGGAATTCAGTGTTAGGATGGTTATAATATTTTATTTCATGTCTCCTTTTATTCCTCAGGATGAGATTTTAATTTAGTTGTTTATGTCTGAATAATTGTACTGAAATTTTAATTAGGGTGTGTATGTGTGTGTGCTGAGTCATTCAGTCATGTCTGACTCTTTGCAATCCCATGGACTGTATTCCACCAGGCTCCTCTGTCCATGGGGATTCTCCAAGCAAGAATACTGGAGTGGGTTGCCATGCCCTCCTCCAGGGGATCTTCCCAACCCAGGGATCAAACCCAGGTCTCCAGCATTGCAGGCAGACTCTACCATGTGAGCCACCGGGGAAGCCTCCTCTATTTATTAGCTGGAGACAATTTACAGTTTGGAGTGAAGCAAAACAAATCAAAACATAAACCTATTTCTGAATCCTGGCACTCTTCTATAAAACTCGTGGCTTAGGCAGGACACAGGACCTAATTTTTTTTTTATCTTTATAAGGAGAATAATATGATTAAATGAAATGTTGTATCCAGCATACCATGAATAAAGGCTAGTTTCCATCTCTCCTTCAGCTTCTCACTTCCCACTAAGAGAACGCAGGTTACTCTTTATGGTTTTCTTAACTCCCCAGATTCCACAACTCAGTTCTCACAAATTACTCCATCATCTCCTATAGCTCAGCAGACCTACTGTCAGAAGCGAAGCTTCCTAGGGAACAGAATCAGAGGCAAGGATGCAAGTGGTGATGTTTCATTGGAGGGAGCAAGCATAAAACCAGAAGAGCAAGAGTGGGTGAAAAGGAAAGGAGGAGAGGAAAGATAAGAAGGCAGGTGAGGCGCATCCTTGTGCTGACTGCTGGTTGATGACGGCTGTGAGGAGTCTCTGTGCTGCTCCAGCACGCAGGGCTTCTCTGTATGGGCTTTACAGACATGCACTGCACTGGAGTAAATCATCATGCGAGGTCAGATAAAGAGGTAATTTATCTCTATGTCGCCTCCAATTCCTCCTTTCCCATTGGTCAAAATTCAACCCACAGGAGTGAACACCTTCGCTCACTTCTGGGCTGAGATATCTGGCTTCTCTGGATGCTTTTTGTAAGCCAGATCTCGTGACCTGTGGTGGTGTAGTGTTTGCTTCTGGTCTAGATGTGGTGACAGGGGCTGGCTGACTGGACAACAGATGACCTTGAAGAGGAAAGGGTCCACCACCCAGTTGGGCCCAGAAAGTCTCTAAGAACGTACATATGAATCAAAGAAATTACTCAACTAAAGTTTACTCTATGAAGATTCTGTGTGCTGGAGAAGATTCTCAGATCTCTCGGACTGCAAGGAGATCAAACCAGACAGTCCTAAAGGAAATCAACCCTGAATATTCATTGGAAGGACTGATGCTGAAGCTGAAACTCCAATACTTTGGCCACCTGATGTGAAAAACCAGCTCATTTCCCTGGTGCTTGGAAAGATACAGGGCAGGAGGAGAAGAGGGCGGCAGAGGATGAGATGGTTAGACAGCATCACTGACTCAATGGACATGAGTTTGAGCAAACTCTGGGAGACAGTGAAGGACAGGGAAGCCTGGTGTGCTGCAGTCCATGGGATGCAGAGTTGGACATGACAGAGCAACTGAATAACAACATGAGGATTCTATTCATAGAAATTTTCTCTAATTTTAAGTTAGATGCAAAACTCCAAAAGAGATATAAAGTTATCTATTTATGACTTGTCAGCAATAGTGTTCATCTGAAGGGCAAGGAGTGGGGACATCTCCACTCCCTTTCACCATCACCTTCCTCGTGGGACAGTTCTGCATCACCTCTGTGATGACCGCACAGAGGGCTGTTACTGCAAATTCAGTTCCTCTCTCCCTCCATCATTATTACAAGGAGTAAGCAATTATCTGCAAACATAATATACCATCTGAAAACAACTGTGGCCACGTGCCACTCAGAGTGGATTTATTTAAGTGTGCCAGTGGCAGGAGTAGTAATTTTCTGAATTTCAGCAACGTTGGTACACCCTTTTAGAGGCCGAGGGAGACTACTTGTTTCAGCTAGGTCAAATGGCAACCTTCAGCAATGGTTTTCTTCTATTGTCTATTGCAGAATTTTGTTTTGTTTTTTCCTCAGGAAAGACAATAAGGATGAATGCACTTGTTTCTTATTCCTTTTACAAGGATTAATAAAGTGTCAGCTCAAAGATGGACAGGAGACAGCACTAGTCAAAAGTAATAAACATAAATAAGGGAATAAAATGAGTCTTTGAGCCTGAGAGGCAGATTCAAATCCTAATTCTACAACTAACTAGCCATCTTGACTGTGAGTAGGTTTTTGAAAGTGAAAGTGTTAGTCACTCAGTCATTTAACTCTGCAAATCTGTGGACTGTAGTCTGCCAGGTTCCTCTGTCCATGGAATTATCCTGGCAAGAATACTGAGTGGGTAGCCATTTCTTTCTCTAGGGGGTCTTCCTGACTCAGGGATTGAACCTGGGTCTTCTGCATTGCAGGCAGATTCTTTGCTGTCTGAGCCACCAGGGAAGCTTCAAGTTCTCCCTTGTCCATTGGGTGGGGAGGGGTTTCATTCCAAGACCCTTAGCAGATGCCTGAAGTTGCAGACAGTACTGAACACTATATATACACTGCTTTTTCCTATTCACATATATCTATAATAAAGTTTAATTTATAAATTAGGCACAATAAGACATGAACAATAATAATAATAAAATAGAACAATTACATATTGTAATTAAAGTTGTGTGAATTTGGTCACTTTCACTCTCTCTCAAAATATCTTCTGGTACAAATTTAATGTTTTTTCCATCTTAACTAAGCACTTATTACACCTTATGGCCCTAACTTCTGCAGTTTCAGTTGTTACAGGAAAACTATCAGAGATTTCTTTTTCCTTCTTCACAGTTTCACAGATAGAAGATTCATTCTGTCTATCTTAGCGACCTCAGCATATGATAGTTTTCTTATTAAGTTAGGAACTTTCATGGTTTCATTTAAATAAAATGCTTTATGCTCTCTTTGGCATATCCAAATTACCAGCATCACTGCTCTTGCATTTTGGGGCCCTTATTAAGTGAAATAGGCTGACTTGAACACAAACACTGAAATACCTCAAGGGTCCATCTAATAAGGAGATGGCCACTAACAGGCCATCTAACAGGCAGGACATGCTGGATGAAAGAATGGTTCAGGTCCCAGGCAGGACCTAGTTGGACACTGTGAGACACACCATGTTACTCAGAATGGCGCACAACTCAAAACTTATGAATTACATCTGGAATTTCCCATATAATATATTTATGACTGGCAGTTGACAGCCAGTAATCGAAAGCTTGAACAGCATAACTATTGATAAGAGTGTGTGAATGCTCAGTCGTGTCCAACTGTTTGCAATACTCTAGACTATAGTCCGTCATGCAGTCCATGGGGTCTCAGAGAGTTGGACACATGACTGAGCGACTGAACTGAACTGAACTGGTAACCCGCCAGGCTCCTCTGTCCATGGAATTTTCCAGGCAAGACTACTGGAGTGGGTTGCCATGCCCTCCTCCAGGGGATCTTCCCAACTCAGGAAGAGAAGGACTACTGTACTTAACCTCCCTGAATTTTCTGCTTTTAACCTATAAAATGATAGTAATACCTCTTTTACAGATTATGAACAAAAATTAAAAGGTATAAAAATTGTTTAGCACATGGTAAGCTCTTTCATAGGACTTAATATTAGACTCAGAAATCTGAGAGTTAGTATATGTAATTCTCTTTTTCCAGTCAGGAAACTGAGTGGCCTGGCAAAGCCAGATGACAATCCTAAAGTTGTATATATTAATACAATAAGGCATAAAGACTGCTGTATAATTCACTTCCTTTAAAAAATTGAATGCCTTTTTTACTGTATAATAATGCCATATTTATTAAGAATACTTTCAAGACTAGATTTTTGATGTGGAGAACAGCTACACTTCTCATTCTGATAAGAGAAAATTTGGTAGTCTCATTTTATTTGGGGGATTTACAGAGGCACACCTTAGAGACAGTGCCAGTTTGGTTCCAGACCACCACAATAAAACCAATGTCACAATAAAGTGAGTCATACGAATTTTTTGGTTTCACAGTGCATATAAAAGTTATGTTTACACTATGTTGTAGTATATTAAAGTGTGCAATAGCATAGAATGATGTCTAAAAAAACTACATGCCTTAATTTTTAAATACCTGATTGGTGAAAAATGTTAACCATCATCCGAGCTTTCAGTGAGTAGTAATCTTTTTGCAATAGTAACATCATAGAACACTGATCACAGATCACCATAACAAACATAAAAATAATTTAAAAGTTGGAAATATTGTAAGAATTACCAAAACGTGACACAGAAACACAAACTGAGCAAAAGCTGTTGGAAAAATGATGCCAATAGACTTGCTCCACACAGAGTTGCCACAAACCTTCAGGTAAACAAACAAAAAAGCAGTATCTATAAAGCACAATAAAGCAAATCACACATACAAAATACATGGTATATGCCTATATTAGAATTTTCTTTGGTCTAGAACAAATTTCTGTGCAAAAGAAAATGCATTAGCAAGGCACAATTTATTTAGGACCATATAGCCATATAGCTAGTCAAAAACAACTTGATTTCTGTGGTGTACCCTCTGAGCTTCCTTCTAGCCATCAAGGATAGGATATTTAAAGGTGATTTACTGGTACCTGGTTGATGCATTATTTAATTGATTGCACTGTGTGTCTGCACAACCTCATCATTGTACAGTACACACAAAGCAATAGTACTGAATAAGCACTACGGTTTCAACTACTCCTTTAGTTTTACAGAGTAGTTTTCTCATGCTTCATATCTATTTCACTTTATACCATGATAATTTTGAAATAAAATGCCATTCCTTACTTTCCTGTGTGTTAAATGTATATTTATATTATGTCTAAAATAATCAAGATGAAATGGAGCTTAGTATAAAAGTCCTTTTATGTTCAGAAGAAATGGTTTTGTAGAATGAAGGCCCAAACTGAAACCATAGCACTAGGCATGTGATGGCCTAATGGCTTTCTTAAAAATATTTCTGACAGAGTCAATTTTGTTAAAAACAACCCTGTAAGACTAACTTCATTTCTGAAAAAAACAGCGGTGGTTCTAAGGTACAGATCTCATAGTGAATGGAGCTTTCAGGCATAATGTTTCTGTGGCATGGCAAACTATTTAAGATGGAATTCTGACGGTCACCCGTGTATCTGATACATAGAAACTTCTTACACTAATTGGACATTGTAATTTTGTGTAAGTCACTTAACCTCTCTGAGCCTCCGATTTCCCTTTTATTTGTTTTTTCTAATCATAAACAGTAATCTCTGCCTAAGGGAAATGAGATATTTAAGCCTCCATCATCCTTAGAAGAGAGTTTGTCAAACTCATTTTTTATTCCTAAGCCTTGTTGCCTCAGTTACTTTTTAAACCCAGGAACATCAACATCCCTCTTTGCTCTTCAGTCAGTTTACAAAATCATGACTCTTGTCTCATCATTATTTCTCCACTAGCTATAACCCTTTTCCTTTCAAATGCTAATTTTCTTGAAGAGTTTTCTCATCTCTAATGTAACCATGTAAGAGAGCAGAGAACACTAGAAAAACTGCAACTTGGTTAGTGCTCCTGGAGTAGTATAGACAGATCCAGTGAAATTAAAAGCATGATCAGGGTGATTTCCTGTTTCTGGTCCAACTTGTAAGGAGACTGCAAGTTGTCATTCCATCCTAACAACAAATAGAAAGCTGAAAATAAGCTGAAAAAACAACTCTTCTTAAATCTATTAGAAAAGTGCTGCCCTCATAATTAGAAAGACACACAGGAAATTACATAGTTATAACAACTTTCCAAAGCAGAAACGCTCTGAGCAAGAACCTCCACAGGTACTGGTGCCAGGGTAGGACAACATGTATCATAACTGACAAACTGCTAGAGGCTCAAAGTGGACAAGCCTGAGAATTAAAAACCCCAGGGGTGTGTGTGTGTGTGAGGTGGGGTGAGCCATAGGGGGTTCCCACACTTAACGTGGATTTGACTCCAGGAGTTTAACCAGATTCTCCAAGTTAAATATTAGAGGCAAATCCCCTTCTGCTTCTGGGGAAAGGAACTGCTCTGAAATATGTCACAGCACTTCGGATTTTTAAAAATGACAAAAATGTATTTCCTGTTGTTCACAAAACAACCCCAAAATCAGTGTCCCATAGTTGACACCATCACCCTTGGCTTCCGTGTCTGCTACCAAAGAGGATGCTCCAGCTCCCACCATCATATCTGTATCCCAACTGAGCAGAGAGAATACACATTCATTCCTTTTCCCCTCAGTTCTATTGAGGTATAAATGGAAAACAAAAATTGTATCAATTTAGGATGTATAACATGATGTTTTCATATATGTGTACATTGTAAAATGATTACTAAAATCAGGCTAATTAATATATCCATCACCTTATACGGTCACCATTTTTTTTTTTTTTGGTTGTGCTATATGGCTTGCTGGATTTTAACTCCACAACCCGGGGTTGAATCCAGGCCCTTGGCACTGAAAATGCTGGAATCTTAACCACTGGGTTGTCAAGAAATTCTCCATTGACCTTTTTTTTTGGTTTGTTTGTTCAGAACAGTTGAGATCTACTCTCTTCGCAAATTTCAAGCATGTTGTTGTTGTTCAGTCACTCAGTTGTGTCAGGCTCTTTGTGACCCCATGCACTGCAGCATGCCAGGCTTCCCTGTCTTTCACTATCTCCTGGAGCTTGCTCAGCCTCATGTCCATTGAGTCAGTGATGTCATCCCACCATCTCATCCTCTGTCATCCTCTTCTCCTGATGCTTTCCATCCTTCTATTCACACCAGGTGGCTAAAGTATTAGAGCTTCAGCTTCAGCATTAGTCCTTCCAATGAATATTTCGGGTTGATTTCCTTTAGGGTTGACTGCTTTGATCTCCTTACTATCCAGGAGGTTCTGAAGAGTCTTCTCCAGCACCACTGTTTGAAGGCATCAATTCTTTGGCCCTCAGCCTTTTTTACTGTTCAGCTCTGACAACTGTACATGACTACTGGAAAACATTATTATTATTGTATAAGGTATACTATAGTATAACATATAGTTTATTTTGTGTGTGTGGTGAGAACAAGACATCTATTCTTAGGCATACATTGTTGAATATTATATATTGAACAAAGTATAGTATATAATCTGCTGTGTATTGCTTATAGTCAACAAACTGTACATTAGTCTCCAGAATTTATTCATCTTATAACTGAAATTTTGTCCCCTCTGACCAACATCTCTGCATTTCCCCAATTGTCAGCTTCTAGTAGTCACCCTCCTACTCTCTGTAACTAATCTTACTTTTCAGATTCTACATATAATACTGACATCATGCAGTACGTATCTTTCTGTTCCGGCTTATATCACTTAGCATAATGGCTAAGAGGATTTTAAAAAGACTTACACTCTGGAGAACCTATTTTACCATAGACTAAACTGGTGGAGTTTTATCATAGCCTAGCCTAGCACTCATTCACATTCTAACAAGGTTATGCTCAAAATCCTTCAAGTTAGGCTTCAGCAGCACTTGAATCAAGAACTTTCAGATGTACAAGCTGGGTTTTGAAGAGGCAGAGGAACCAGAGATCAAATTGTCAACATTCTTTGGCTCATGGAGAAAGCAGGAGAATTCCAGAAAAACATCTCTTTCTGCTTCATTGACCACACTAAAGCCTTTGGATCACAACAAACTGGAAAATTCTTAAAGAGCTGGGAGTACCAGACCACCTTAGCTGCCTCCTAAAAAACCTGTATGAAGCTCAAGAAGCAACAGTTAGAACCTTACATGAAGCAACTGACTGGTTCCAAACTGGGAAAGAAGTATGGCAAAGCTTTATATTGTCACCCTTCTTATTTAATTTAAATGAAGAGTGAATCATACGAAATGCTGGGCTGGATGAATCATAAGCTGGAATCAAGACTGTCAGGAGAAATATCAATAACCTCAGATATGCAGATGAGACCACTCTAATAGCAGACAGTGAAGAGGAACTAAAGAGCCTCTTGATGCGGGTGGATGAGGAAAGTGAAAAAGCTGGCTTGAAACTTAACATTCAAAAAACTAAGATCATGGCATATGTCCCATCACTTTATGTCAAAGAGAAGGGGAAAAGTGGAAGTAATGACAGATTTTCTTTTCCTGGGCTCCAAAATCACTGTGGCCAGTGACTGCAGCCATGAAATTAAAAGACACTTGCTCCTTGGAAGGAAAGCTATGACAAACCTAGACAGTATATTAGAAAGCACAGACATTATATTGCCGACAAATGTCTACATAGTAACAGCATAAAAATCAGCAATGGCCACAGGACTGGAAAAGGTCAGTTTTCATTCCAATCCCAAAGAAAGACAATGCCAAAGAATGCTCAAACTACTGCACAATTGCACTCATCTCACACACTAGTAATGTTCAAATTCTCCAAGCCAGGCTTCAGCAATATGTGAACTTCCAGATGTTCAACTTGGATTTAGAAAAGGCAAAGGAACCAGAGATCAAATTGCCAACATCTGCTGGATCATCAAAAAAGCAAGAGAGTTCCAAAAAACATCTACTTTTGCTTTATTGACTATGCCAAAGCCTTAGACTGTGTGGACCACAACAAACTCTGGACAATTCTTAAAAAGATGGGAATACCAGACCACCTGACCTGTCTCTTGAGAAATCTATATGCAAGTCAAGAACCAACAGTTAGAACTGGACATGGGACAACAGACTGGTTCCAATTAAGGAAAGGAATATGTCAAGGCTGTATATTGTCACCCTGCTTATTTAACTTATATGCAGAGTACATCATGAGAAATGCTGGACTGGATGAAGCACAAGCTGGAATCAAGATTTCCAGGAGAAATATCAATAAACTCAGATATGCAGATGACACCACCCTTATGGCAGAAAGCAAAGAATACCTAAAGAGCCTCTTGATGAAAGTGAAAGAGGAGAGTGAAAAAGTTGGCTTAAAACTCAACATTCAGAAACTAAGACCATGGCATCCAGTCCCATCACTTCATGGCAAATAGATGGGGAATCAATGAAAACAGTGACAGACTTTATCTTTTTGGGCTCCAAAATCACTGCAGATGGTGACTGCATTCATGAAATTAAAAGACGCTTGCTCCTTGGAAGAAAAGTTATGACCAGCCTAGACAGCTTACTAAAAAGCAGAGACCTTACTTTGTCAACAAAGGTGCATCTAGTCAAAGCTATCATTTTTCTAGTAGTCAGATATGGATGTGAGAGTTGGTCTATAAAGAAAGCTGAAAGCCAAAGAATTGATGCTTTTGAACTGCGGTGTTGGAGAAGACTCTTCAGAGTCCGTTGGACTGCAAGGAGATCCAACCAGTCCATCCTAAAGGAAATCAGTCCTGAATATTCATTGGAAGAACTGATGCTGAAGCTGAAACTCCAATACTTTGGCCACCTAATGCAAAGAACTGACTCATTTGAAAAGACTCTGATGCTGGGAAAGATCGAGGGCGGGAGGAGAAGGGGATGACAGAAGATGAGATGGTTGGATGGCACCACCTACTCCATGGACATGAGTTTGAGTTAACTCTGGGAGTTGGTGTTGACCAGGGAGGCCTGGTGTGCTGCAGTCCATGGAGCTGCAAAGAGTCAGACATGACTGAGCAACTAAACTGACTGAATGAGAACCCACTGTATAATTCAGGGAACCCTACTCAGTGATTTGTCCTAAATGGGAAGGAAATCCAAAAAAGAGGGAATACATATACATATAGTTGATTCACTTTGCTATAGAGTAGAATCTAACACATTTGTAAAGCAACTATACTCCAATATAAGTTAATTTTTAAAAATAAAAGCATTGTGGGGCTGGTTTGCAAGTTGAGTATATTTTTGAAAAGGATGTGTTTTCGTGTATAAAATTCTATTATTAGAAAGCTGTGGTTGATGGATTGATAGAATAAATTTGCTATTTTAGAAATGTTTGAATCTAGAACAGTCTATAGGAGGACATGTGCCTGAACCAAGAGGTGGTTTATATGTATATTTCATCTTATGTCCAGTGTTGTGCTCTGCTTAGTCTTCAGTTGTGTTTGACTCTTTGTGACCCCATGGATGGTAGCCTGCCATGCTCCTCTGTCCATGGGGATTCTTCAGACAAGAATACTGAAGTGGGTTGTCATACCCTCCTCTAGGGGATCTTCCCAACGCACGGATTGAAAGCAGGTCTCCTGCACTGCAGGCAGATTCTTTACTGTCTGAGCCACCAGGGAAGGCCAAGAATCCTGAAGTGGGTAGCCTACCCCATTTCCAGAGGATCTTCCCAACCCAGGAATCGAACCAGGGTCTTCAGCATTGGAGGCAAATTCTTTACCAGCTGAGCTATGAGAGAAGCCCATTAAGTCCAGTAGATGTAGCAAATATGAATATTTTTGCTGTCAAATGAAGAGTAGGGACTTTTGTACTCTATTAATGCTTATGAAGATTTTAAAATCCTTTTGACATTTCCCATTCAATTCCAAAATCTGAATGAATTACAATAAGGAAATCATTTTAAAAACTAAAAATATAAAATTAATTAGATTTGCAATTGTTGCTGTTGTTTAGTTACTAAGTCATGTTCAACTATTTGCAACTCCGAGGACTGAAGCCCACCATGCTCCTTTGTTCATGGAATTTTCCCAGCCAGAATAAAGAAGTGGGTTGCCATTTTCTTGTCCAGGTGAACTTCCCAACCTAGGGATCTAACCCACATCTCCTGCACTGGCAGGGGCACTCTTTCCCACTGAGTCACCAGAGAAGCCCAGTTTCTCAATTATGCATTATTAAATTTGTAGTTAATTACCATGATAAGGAAGGATTGTGTGCATAATTTATACCTATTCAAAACTAAAAGCCTTCTGGGCATGTCTAATTTTTAAGGTATGAGCTATTCAAAGCTGACACAACACCCCAATCATTGGTTGGTTAAAAGTGTTTTGTACTTAGTACCCATTTGAAGGCTGTATTTCTAGAATTTTCACTTTCTGTGAACTTAGTTAGATCAAAAGAAAGAGAGATACCATAATGCTAGGTATAATCTAATGTTATCAGTCAAATAAACAGCATGACTAAAATATTAGATGTGAGAGTTAACCAAACCAGGGTAATGCAAAACTACGGAGAACAACTAGTATAAGCATACAGTGACTTCAAAAATTCAGTTTTTATAATAATTTTTTAAAACTGCTTCCTATCAACAGTTCTTAATTATACTCATCTTAAAAGTTGTATACTCTTAGTCTACGAAGTTTGTCTAGGTTCATGCCCACTGCATCGGTGATGCAATATTATTAGTTTATATTAGCAGCATGTTTAAAATACTAGGAAATTTAGCGCCCTGAAGTACTCAGAATTCAATGCAAAAAGAAAAACAGAAAGGATGTCTGATAAAGAACCAGGGGATTTTTATAGACACAAATTAATTTCTCTATTCTGTTTTTGGTATACCAACATTGCTTTAATCTCCTTACATATTATATATACCACAAATCTCAGGAGCCCAAGTACTGCAATAATGTTTGCAAAGAATTTTAAATCTGTGTTTGAAAGCAATCAATAAATATATGATCACATAAATCATGTACTTTAATTAATGCATTTCTTACACACACAAAAAAAAGAGAGACAGTAATAGACTGGTGTCTTGGCAGTGTCCCTTGAGTTTTATAGAATCACTTGGTTGTCTTACAAGCTCAAATGTGGAGGGAATGTAGGGACTACTAAGGTCAAACATGAGAATCGCCACACTGAACAAACATATCGTCTGAATGCACCACTTTGAGGTCAATTTTTTCCTAAATTCTCTGAAGACTACTCATGAAAGACTTGCTTTCTTCATGTGATACCTCACTTACCATCCCAGGAGGCCGACTTCAACTACACTACACTCATTAATTTTCCTTAATGCCACTTTCTATTTCCAATTCTCTCTGCTGGCTGGCCATCTATCTCTTTCCACTGTATGCTTTGGTGGTATGAGTTGGCTTCAGCTGAAGGGACCTCTCCTACATTATTAATGTTGTTGCAAATGTCCTTTCTACCACTTATGTTAAATGAAAGCTAGATCTTCCCCACCACACATCCTGCATTCCTCAAAAACCTAAGCAAATGTTAGGTATTCTCTTTCCTTCCTTCTCACTTCTACTTGCCAAGTCCTAGAGAGAAGCTCAAATCAACACTGGCCTTGTGTCTACCAGTTGCTCTCAGATCATTGCCGTCTGTTCAAATCTGAAGCAATGTTGACAAATGCAAATATCCTTCCTGTAATCCTGTACTCGCCCTGGGAAATGCTGATGCAGGAAAAAGTTAAGGAACCATGTGAATGTTCCTCCCCCACCACCTCAGAGGTCAGGACAGGAGTACTGGGCACTCATGGTTCTCACTTGCTGGGGCCCTCATGCTGATCCTGCTGCTGCTACAGAACATTTGTTCTTTCTCGCTCTGATCAGGTGGTATAACTAGATGACCCAACTTTCTAAGTCATTCAGAGGCATTCTGATACTCTCCTCTTAGCCTCAAAACAAAAATTTTCACCTTCACTTTCCTGCTTTTCTTCCAGTTTCAGAGGACAATGAGTTTTTTTTTTAATTGGAGGATAATTGCTTTACGATGTTATATTGCTTTCTGTAACAACGCAAATCAGCCATACTTTTATACATATATATATATACATATATACATATATATATATATATACTTTTATACATATATATATATATATATATATATATATATATATACACCTCCCTCTTGAGCCTCCCCCACTCCATGGGCTTTTATTTTTGAAGCCTAACCATGCTATTTAGGCTCACAATCAATTGCCTTATTTTCCTTCAAAAATGTGTTTTAAAAACTATCAAATTCTTGTTTTGTGTTACTCCTCAACCTAAAAATAGTCCCACATTCTCATCTTCAAAAATTAATAGCTTTTTTCCATGTCTTTCCAAGGAATAACATCTTTGAAAGGAAAAAGACCACATTCATTGCCTTAACGCCCACTCTCTCCTCAGGCTTTTAAAATATGATTTCTATTTCCTGTTAAAACTACCTTTTGATAGCCATCAGTGATCACAAACTCACTAAATCCACCAGCCTCTTTATTGCTCTCATGCTTCATTACCTTTCTTTAGCAGCTAACATTTTTCAGCACCCCAGTGTTTTGCAGTTTCTTATTTTGTCCCAGTTCATTCGTTCAACAATATTTTCTGAGATCTACCATGTGGCTGACCAGGTGCTATAGACATAAACAAAACAGACCAAAAACCTGCCTTTGTGGAGCAGACAATATAAGTTATATAGTATATTAGAGTGCAAGGAGATCCAACCAGTTCATTCTGAAGGAGATCAGTTCTGAGTGTTCTTTGGAAGGAATGATGCTAAAGCTGAAACTCCAGTACTTTGGCCACCTCATGCGAAGAGCTGACTCATTGGAAAAGACTCAGATGCTGGGAGGGATTGGGGGCGGGAGGAGAAGGGGACAACAGAGGATGAGATGGCTGGATGGCATCACTGACTCGATGAACGTGAGTCTGAGTGAACTCCGGGAGTTGGTGATGGACAGGGAGACCTGGCGTGCTGCAATTCATGAGGTCTCAAAGAGTCGGACACAACTGAGCGACTGAACTGAAGGACTAGGTCAACAAATAAAGCAAGGAAAGAGAAACAGAGTGAGGGACAGATGAATTTGCAATAGAGAATCCTCTTAACCATGGTTAGGAAAACCTCACTGGGAAGATGCCATTTGACCAAATGTTTAAAGGAACTGAGGGGTGAGCCATAAGGGAATCTGGAGAAAGAGGTTTCCAATGAGGGCAAAAGCCAGTGTCAAATCCTGAGACAAGAACATAGAGGCAAGTGTGACTGATGCTGAGTGAGTGAGAGAGAGGGAAGCATAACAAGAGGTCAGCCACAAATTAGAGCAGGATAGATCATTCATTGGGTGTGGAACATTCATGTCAGGGGTAACTGGTAACAATTTCCACCTTCTCTTTTTGTTGGTTTCTTTTACATCCTAACTAGCCATATCAGAGATATTAGCACCAGCCAACTGGTGCCCAGTTCCTCAGAGGTGTGGGTTCAGAGTTCCTCTTCAGAGTTTCTGAGGTCCCAGCATCACTGATAGCAGCTTTCCTTAAGAGTTTTGGGTCTCAGCCTCATGAAATGCCTTTCCAAACTTCAAACGTCTAATGACCAGTTGTTCCCTTCTGTTTCACTTGCCCTAAAGATGAAGGCTGTCGCTTGAAATCACTATTTCTGTGTCACCACAGTTTGTTTGTTTTTTGCTTTTGTAGTCTTTCAGTATTGGTTTAATTTCCTGTGTTAAACTCTCTTCATTAAAATAGCTGGCATAATCACTGTCTTCCTGAATGAACCCTGATGAATATATTTCCTTATTTTCTTTCTCACTGTGAACATTCAGCAGGAAATACTTCTTAGACTTTTGTTCCTATTGAATCTTTAGTAGATTCTTCTGTGTGTATGTGTATATGTACACACACACACACACACACATTTTATACTCAAAAACTCACTTCAAACAAACTAAACAAGGATCTGAGAGCTTGCAATGTTCAAGACACTGTACTAGAAACTCTGAACAGTATATAATGTTAGTGATGGAGCAATAGTGTTCTTTTTTGATAGATAGATATGTAACTGGATAGGTAAATGGGGGCTTCCCAGGGGTAAAGAATCCACCTGCCAATTCAGGAGATGCAGGAGATACGGGTTCCATCCCTGAGTTGGGAAGGTCCCCTGGAGGAGGAAATGGCAACTTGCTCCAGAATTCTTGCTTGGAAAACTCCGTAGACAAAGGAACCTGGTGGGCTACAGGCCATGGGGTTGAAAAGAGTCGGATGGCAGAGTGACTGAGCATGCACACACAGATAGATAAATACCTAGATTGATCAGATAGATAAATAGAAAGATAGCTATAGATACATACATACAGTGTAGACATAGACAGAGAAATGTCTGAGCTAAGTAATAATAGAAGACCTCCCATGTAATACAAGCTCCTGTATTCTACTTTCTGAGTAAACCCTGAGAGATAGTGAAGGACAGGGAAGCCTGGCGTGCTGTAGTCCATGGGGTCGCAAAGTCAGACACAACTAAGCGACTGAACGGTAGCATTCTACTTTGTCAAACAAGAAAATATTTATATGATTTCAACAATTGGTAAATTTTATTAAACACCATTCTTGTTGGTATGTTTATCTTATTTCATTGTAAGACTGACATAATCTTTTTACTCATTATATGAGGATAGTTCAACTCTCTCATTCATAAACTGGCACAGAAAACACTTAATAAACATTAAACTGGATGATTTACAGCCATTCTCTTCCTGCAAATGGACTTTAGAACCCATACGTTTCTCTATTTCCTTCTTCCATGCCTTTCCCTGTTGATCAGGCTGTTCAGAGAAACAGGAGGGGAGAAAGAAAGGAGAGCTGGTAGGGGATTGTTACCTTGTGTAAACAAAGCAATAGCAGTTTAAAAACTGTAGGAGGGAAACGTGCATGACCAGAAGGGAAAAAGAGAAAAGGCTAAAACTGAGGAGTCAGCAACATTGTAAAGAAGGAACGCTGACACTAGTGAGAAGCCTGGAAAATCAAATACCAGTTTAAAGGCAGTTGGTACATTAGGCCTCTTAGGATGTAAAGACCATTTCACATCCTTTGTTTGAGATGTATTCTCAAGCTGCTAGATTTCAATGAGCTGAAAGATACATTATTTGTGGAGTATGTTTAAGAATTCCTAAGGGTGCCAGATGAACAGGAACTGGCATAATTTATTTTATTCCAGCTGACAGAGTGAAGAATAAAGACAATTCTGTGTAAGGGTCATATGAAAAAGGAAGTCAAGTGTAAAAGAAATCAGATCTTATTTTTTCCTGATCTCTAGCCAAACATTCAGTTAAGAGGTGAACTTTTCTTCCAGCAAAGAAATGTTGCCTGCCAGGAATGTGGAGGTAAGCTATCTTATTCCAGGCCAAACTGGGAATGAATTATGAAAGCTAAACTTATATCTTTTGGGAAACCAGATCAACTAAAGATCTGACGCAAAATGAACTGAGTTCAGGAAGACCTGGATTCTAACTTAACCTCAGAGGGAATTCAGGACTTTGTGGTTTCCTCCCTTTTCTTCTGGAATCAAGTTTTATACCTTTATTTGCAGCAAAACTTTGTTTCCTGAAGCTTCTATATGCTTTGTGGAGCTTTTAAACCATTATTTTATTTAAACAGCAGCAGATGGTGCATTTAATTTATGATAGTTCTGTGTATTGTGTGGGGCAATACTGTTTTTGAAATATTTCTGTAGCATCACCAACAATTCCTTTGGCCTTGCAATTGACCATGTCCTTGAGGGAAAGTTATCAATGGTTAAAATCAACAACAATGGTGCTTCACTTTGATGCTAGTAGTAAAAATTATAGAAATAATATATTTATAACTAGCATGCATAACTATTTAAATGCACTTCATTATTTTTAGAAGAAATGAATAAAGCACAGTGTTGTAAGAAGAAAATAATAATCACTGTCATTTAATAGGCTTATGATAGGCATTCAGTTTTGACTGGCCAGTATTGAATTCTCTTAAAGCAAGTCAAGCATTTCTGGTAAGAGAATATGACTTATGTAGAAAATGTATCTGGAAAATATTAAAAAAGACATTAAAATTTACAGCAGAATTTATAGGAATAAATAATGTATAGTGTTAGTTGACTAATGTGTGAAAAATAATGATTACCCACTTTCCCCATATTTTATGAGGTGAGGATACTAATATCAGTTCATTATTTGGCTATTTTTTATGAAATTATTACACTATATTTTATGAGATTATCGTCTAGATTTATATTTCAATAAGATGGATTGGATATAACTTATAAACCAATCCTCTTTAGTTTGAGTTTCAGATTGATTTTTCAGCATACAAATCTTGAACAATATATGGCAGAAGACAGAAATTCTGTGTATTTATCTCAAGGTGATGGGTTAATCAGCAATTTCTAAATGCTTTTTGTAGAAAACGATATGAATACAGATGAAATGCCATTAGGACTGTTGATTTTTTTTATAGATTTCTTTTTTAAATTAATTTATTTTAATTGGAGACAAATCACTTGACAATATTGTGGTGGGTTTTGCCGTACATTGACATGAATCAGCCGTGTATATACATGTGCCCCACCATCTTGAACAACCCTCCCAAATCCCGCCCTATCCTGTCCCTCTTGGTTGTCCCAGAACAGAAGCTTTGGGTGCCTTGCTTCATGCATTAAATTTGCAGTTTTATAATTTCTAAATGATTCTTACTTTATCTTCAGTTCAGTTCAGTTCAGTCACTCAGTCGTGTCCGACTCTTTGCGACCCCATGAATCGCAGCATGCCAGGCCTCCCTGTCCATCACCAACTCCCGGAGTTCACTCAGACTCACATCCTTCGAGTCAGTGATGCCATCCAGCCATCTCATCCTCTGTCGTCCCCTTCTCCTCCTGCCCCCAATCCCTCCCAGCATCAGAGTCTTTTCCAATGAGTCAACTCTTTGCATGAGGTGGCCAGAGTACTGGAGTTTCAGCTTTAGCATCATTCCTTCCAAAATGTGAAGTCAACTGGGCCTTAGAAAGCATCACTACGAACAAAGCTAGTGGAGGTGATGGAATTCCAGTTGAGCTGTTTCAAATTCTGAAAGATGATGCTATGAAAGTGCTGCACTCAATATGCAAGCAAATTTGGAAAACTCAGCAGTGGCCATAGGACTGGAAAAGGTCAGTTTTCATTCCAATCCCAAAGAAAGGCAATGCCAAAGAATGCTGAAACTACCGCACAATTGGACGCATCTCACATACTAGTAAAGTAATGCTCAAAATTCTCCAAGCCAGGCTTCAGCAATATGTGAGCCGTGAACTCCCTGATGTTCAAGCTGGTTTTAGAAAAGGCAGAGGAACCAGAGATCAAATTGCCAACATCTGCTGGATCATGGAAAAAGCAAGAGAGTTCCAGAAAAACATCTATTTCTGCTTTATTGACTATGCCAAAGCCTTTGACTGTGTGGATCACAATAAACTGTGGAAAATTCTGAAAGAGATGGGAATACCAGACCACCTGACCTGTCTCTTGAGAAATCTGTATGCAGGTCAGGAAGCAACAGTTAGAACTGGACATGGAACAACAGACTGGTTCCAAATAGGAAAAGGTGTACGTCGAGGCTGTATATTGTCACCCTGTTTATTTAGCTTCTATGCAGAGTACATCATGAGAAATGCTGGACTGGAAGAAACACAAGCTGGAATCAAGATTGCCGGGAGAAATATCAATAACCTCAGATATGCAGATGACACCACCCTTATGGCAGAAAGTGAAGAGGAGCTAAAAAGCCTCCTGATGAAAGTGAAAGAGGAGAGTGAAAAAGTTGGCTTAAAGCTCAACATTCAGAAAACGAAGATCATGGCATCCAGTCCCATCACTTCCTGGGAAATAGATGGGGAAACAGTGGAAACAGTGTCAGACTTTATTTTTTGGGGCTCCAAAATCACTGCAGATGGTGACTGCAGCCATGAGATTAAAAAACGCTTACTCCTTGGAAGAAAAGCTATGACCAACCTAGATAGCATATTCAAAAGCAGAGACATTACTTTGCCGACTAAGGTCCATCTAGTCAAGGCTACTTTATCTTAGTCTTTCATATATTCACATATTTATATATCACCGTGTTCAAAGTAATGTGGCAGTTAGAATTGTTTCTTGATCTGCAAAATATTTTGTTATAGCAAATATTTGTTCAAAAATATTGCACTGTTAAAAACCACAATGGCCTTATGCCTTGTTGAGTCCAGAAAGGGAAAATAAAAGTTGGACCATTTTACAAGTTTATTCCACTGGGTATTTTGCAAGTTTATGTTGGTCTTTCTGGTTGGAGTGTTCATGAAATAAGAGGTAAGGGTTTATATAGGAAGGTACCAAGAAACTGATTCTCCAGTTAGGAGACATTGTGAGAGAAATGGAAACGACTCAGCAATATTTAGTCAGAAAATACTACATGCATAATGTGGTAGATAGAAATATGTTGCTGTTGTTTAGTCTCTAAGTCGTGTCCAACTCTTTCAACTCCATGGACTGTAGCCCACTAGGCTCCTTTGTTCCCAGGGAAGAATACTGGAGTGGGTTACCATTTCCTCCTCCAGGGGATCTTCTCAACCCAAGGATCAAACCCATGTCTCCTGCACTGACAAGAGATTCTTTTCTTATTTATTTATTTATTTATTTTTAAATGAAGAATACTTGCTTTACAATACTGTGTTGGTTTCTGCCAAACATCAACATGAATCAGCCATATGTATACATATATGTCCCCTCCCTCTTGAACCTCCCTCCAACCTCCCACCCCATCCCACTCCTCTAGCTTGTCACAGAGCCCTGGTTTGAGTCCCCTGAGTCATACAGCAAACTTCCATTGGCAAGCTATTTTACATGTGGTGGTGTATATGTTTCCACGCTACTCTCTCCGTTTGTCCCACCCTCTCCTTCCCCCCACACTGTGTCCACAAGTCTGTACTCTATGTCTGTGTCTCCACTGCTGCCTGTGAATAGGTTCATCAGTACCATCTTTATATATTCCAGATATATGCTTTAATATATGCTATTTGTTTTTCTCTTTCTGACCTACTTCACTCTGTGTAACATCTACCTCATTAGAATTGACTCAACAGTGTTCCTTTTTATGACTGAGTTGTATCATCCATCGATGGACATCTAGGTTGTGTCCATTTCCTAGCTATTGTAAATAGTGCTGGCAGGCGATTCTTTACCACTGAGCCACTGGGGAAGCCTATGGAATGCACTACGATGGTCAAAGCATCAATTTAATGGTGGACAGCTAGGTTACCTGGAGGAGCCAGGTTGGCTACAAAGGAGCCTGGTTGGCTGCAGTCCAAGGGGTTGCAAAAGAGTTAGACACAACTTAAAAGACTGAACAACAAGAACAGACAGAAATATACTCAGAATTTAAAGTATTAGAGTCAGTAGCTAGTATGTATGAAGTATTCTAAGAAAAAGAGAAAAGTGATTAGAGGTAAAAAAACCAAAGCCAATCAACTAGTATAGGATTCAACAGAGATTTATATTTCCTGTGCGAACCAAGGAAGGAATGGCAATTGAAGAGTGTGGTTGGTAGACAGCATCTAAGTTGGCTCCCAAAGATCCCTGACTCCCAATACATTAACATCCTTATGTCATCCTTTGAGAGACTAAATTCATGGAGAGAATACTACAAAGGTGACCAGATGTCACTTCTGAGATGACATTACAAAGCTCTACTGGTTTCCATCTGTCTTGGTTTCTGTGTTCTTCCTCACTCAGGTGAAGCAAATCCCCATACTGGGAGCTGCACTATGCAGTGGCAACGAATTGAGGGCAGCCTGTAATCAAAAGTCAGGAACAACTTCAGCCAGTAATCTACAGTGGGCTGGATCCTGCCAGAAGCCACAGAGATGAGTTTAGAAGTAGACTCTCTTCCTGGTCAAGCCTTAAGATAACTGCAGCCCTGACTGACACTTGATTGAAACTTAGGGAAAGAGTGAGATGGAGGCATCTAGCCAAATTATACTCAGACTCCTGAAGCAAAGAAATTATGAGATAATAAATGTTAGTTATTTTAAACCGCTAAAGTTTGGAGCACAACCATAATTAACTATTGCCACAAGGAAAGCCATGAAAGAGAAGACAATTTCAGGTAGTAGACTTAAATAGAAATGCGTGCTTAGTCGTGTCTGACTCTTTGCAATCCCATGGACTGTAACCTGTCAGGCTCCTCTGTTGATGGAATTTTCCAGGCAAGAATATTGGAGTGGGTGGCCATTTATTCCTCTTGGGGATCTTCCCAACTCAGGGACTGAACCAGAGTCTCTTGAGTTTCTTGCATTGGCAGGCAGATTCTTTAATACTATGTCACCTGCAAAGCCATAATAAGTAGAAGAAAAGAGGTTAAAGTGCATTCTTAGTGGAAGGAAGGGCCTAAAAAATGCACAGAGCTAGGAAATGTCATGGTGTATTTGTGGAAAAGCAATTAGTTGAATTTTCTGGAGTATAATGTACGTGAAGATTTTGTAGAGGTTAGAATTTAAAACAGTACACTAAAAGTTTAACATAGATGGTCTGGAAAGTCAAGTTTGGGATTTATATCTTATTTAGTTGAATTAGGTACATAAGGTAAGCAAAGCAGTACTTTTTCATTTTGCTGAGTGCAATGTAGAAGATTAATTGAAAGAAAAAGACATAGAATGCACTACAGGAAGAGTATGTAATAGCTACAGTGCTGTGCTGTGCTCAGTCATGTTCAACTCTGCAATCGCATGGACTGGAGCCCGCCATACTCCTTTGTCCATGGAATCTTCCAGGCAAGAATACTGGGTTGCCATTTCCTCCTCCAGGGCATCCTCCTGACCCAGGGATCAAACCTGGGTCTTCTGCATCTCCTGCACTGGCAGGCAAATTCTTTACCAACTGCACCACCTGGGAAGCCCAACAGTAATGGTACAGGAGGAAAATGAGTCAATGTGATAGAATAAAGGTGTGAAAGATTACGGTAAAGACAGTACTGATGGGATTTTTTTTTTTTAAGCAACTGACTTTATCTGAGAGTCTTGAGAGAGATAAGATGTGTATAAGCATTCAATTTTAGACTACTGGGAAAACAGTAAAACAGTATGAGAAATATTGAATTTAAGAGAAACGTAATTAGAAATGGGGGGGGGGGAAAGGCTTGTTTTTTGACCTTTCAAGGCAAAGTAACAATAAAAACATTGTAGTGACAAATAAAAGCTACTGGTGACATTTTAGGATATAATTTGTATGTGAGTTACATTTAAAGATGTGTGAAATGATCTAAGTTAGAGTCTAGACAGAACCTTGGAAAAGGTCCACATTTAGGACTTGAATGAAAATATACTAAGAACCAGAGAAAACATAGCATTAGCAGAAGAAAGTAGCTGGTAGAAATATAGATGCAGATACACTCTTATACAAACAGAAGATCAAAAGCCAGTGTTTTTGGCCAAAAATGGTAATCAAACTTACTTCTCAGCTATTCAAAAAGAAAATTAACAAAAGCTGCCCTATAATCCTGACATTTTGACATATATCTGCATGTAGATTATACTTAATTTTTATTTTGCTTTCTAAAACAAACCAATTATTAATGAACCTTAGTAGGGCTAATGCTGAAGCTCCAATAGTTTGGCCACCTGATGCAAAGAGCCAACTCACTGAAAAAGACCCTGATGCTGGGCCAGATTGAAGGCAAAAGGAGAAGGGGCCAGCAGAGGATGAGATGATCAGATAGCATCACCAACTCAATGGACATGATTTGAGCAAGCTCTGGGAGAGTGAAGGACAGGGAAGCCTGGCATGCTGCAGTTCATGGAGTGGCAAACAGTCAGACATGACTTACTGACTGAATAACAACAACCTGTTACATGGCATTTTCAAAAAGGAAGTATCTTTGCAAGACAGTTCCATAGATTTTACAGTACTTCATTGTAGTAAAAAGATATAAATGTCAGCTATAGATTTACTCACTTGCTTAAACCTGTATTTCTCATCTTTTTCATGCAAAGCAAAGCTCTAGATAATGAGAACATAACAATAAATAAGACAATTACCATTCTTACTTACACTTCAAAAAGTCATTTCAAGTCTAACCCAATTATGACACTTCCATAAAAGGGAATGCTTAATTGTAATATTCACTTGCGAAGAAAGCCAAGGGGCTAGTGGTAGCAAATATAATATCAGGGCTTACTACCATACAAAAGCCACTTTAATGTACTATTTTGTGGGGGGAAAAGATGGGGAAGAGTAATTTTAAATCCACTTTGGCATATTCACTTAATAATTTATCAGTGGGTAATTTTTCTAAGTTATCAGCACTGCCTATTCCACTGTTTTCTTTACTCATTGGCATTTAATTCATGTTTTTACATGTATGACTTAAATTGAAAAATATATGACAATGGTAGTTGTAGTGAAAGTCACTCAGTTGAGTCCAACTCTTTGTGACCCCATGGACTATACAGTCCATGAAATTCTCCAGGCAAGAACACTGGAATGGGTAGCCTATCCCTTCTCCAGCACGTCTTTCCAACCCAGGGATTGAACCCAGGTCTCCCACATTGCTAGCAGATTCTTTACCAGCTGAACTACCAGGGAAGCCCAGTCGTAGTGAGGTAGGGGGTTAGTCAGAGAGAGAGGCCTGATCCAAGCAGGCCAAATCAGAGTAGCCTTGCAAATTTAAGAACTGTCTAGGTTTGTTATTGGCATTCTTGTACATGTGAACAACTGAAGTGTGATACAAATAAGCTCTTACATAAATGGAGATTGAAAGTCAGGGTAATATCAGTTAAGATCTTCCCATCAATATATAAGCAAAACAGAATAGATACATGTATATGTATGATTGAGTTCCTTTGCTGTCACCCTGAGACTATCACAACATCATTAATCAGCTATATTTCAATATAAAATAAAAAGTTTGATATATATATATATATATAAGAAAAACAAAATCTGAGATATTTATATGCTTAGTGACATAGCCAATCATTTAAAGCAATATGTAGAACAAGTGAACAATAAATATTATAAATAAATATATGGGTATGTAAGGTATCAGTTCAGTTCAGTTCAGTTCAGTTTAGTCACTCAGTCATGCCTGACTCTTTGTGATCCCATGAATCACAGCACACCAGGCCTCCCTGTCCATCACCAATTCCCGGAGTCCATCCAAACCCATGTCCATTGAGTCAGTGATGCCATCCAGCCATCTCATCCTCTGTCGGCCACATCCCTTCTGTCCACATCCCTCCCAGCATCAGGGTCTTTTCCAATGAGTCAACTCTTCGCATGAGGTGGCCAAAGTATTGGAGTTTCAGCTTTAGCATCAGTCCTTCCAATGAACACCCAGGACTGATCTCCTTTAGGATGGACTGGTTGGACCTCCTTGCAGTCCAAGGGACTTGCAAGAGTCTTCTCCAACACCACAGTTCAAAAGCATCAATTCTTCTGCACTCAGCTTTCTTCATAATCCAACTCTCACATCTATACATGACCACTGGAAAAACCATAGCCTCGACTAGATGGACATTTGTTGGCAAAGTAATGTCTCTGCATTTTAATATGCTATCATGTTCAATTTTTCAAAATGCCTATGCATATCCCTGTTGGGCTTCACTGATAGCTCAGTTGGTAAAAAAAAAAAAAAAAAAAGCCTGCAATGCAGGAGATCCCAGTTCAATTCCCAGGTTGGGAAGATCCCCTGGAGAAGGAAACGCTACTCACTCCAGTATTCTGGCCTGGAGAAATCCACAGACATGACTGAGCAACTTTCACTTTTTTCACTTTTCATAAATATCCCTGTTAGTTTTCTTTGTAAACACACATATGTTGTTGTTCAGTCTCTAAGTCATGTCTGATTCCTTGTGACACTATGGACTGCAGCACAGCAGGCTCCTCTGTCCTCAACTATCTCCTGGAGTTTGCTCAGTTCATTTCAATTGAGTTGGTGATGCCATCCAACCATTTAATTCTCTGCCACTCCCATCTCATTTTGCCCACAATCTTTCCAGCATCAAGCTTTTTCCAGTAAATTGGCTCTTCGCATTAGGAGTCCAAAGTACTGGAGCTTCAGCTTCAGCAACAATCCTTCCAATGAGTATTCAGGGTTGATTTCCTTTAGGACTGACTGGTTTGATCTTCCTGCAGTCCAAGGGACTCACATACACTAAACCCACTGACTACCTTAATTTTTCAGACATAGCACAGAAATCAATAAGAAGAAAGAGAAATATTTTCCTGTTTTATTAAATATATTTTATTTTTTATTTTTTTTAATTTTTATTTTTACTTTATTTTACTTTAAATATTGTATTGGTTTTGCCATACATTGACATGAATCGGCCAAGGGTGTACATGAGTTCCCAAACATGAATCCCCCTCCCACCTCCCACCCCATATCATCTCTCTGGATCATCCCCGTGCACCAGCCCCAAGCATCCAGTATCATGCATCGAACATAGACTGGCTATTTGTTTCTTACATGATAGTATACATGTTTCAATGCCATTCTCCCAAATCATCCCACCCTCTCCCTCTCCCTCAGAGTCCAAAAGTCCGCTCTACACATCTGTGTCTCTTTTGCTGTCTCACATACAGGGTTATCATGACCATCTTTCTAAATTCCATATATATGTGTTAGTATACTGTATTGGTGTTTTTATTTCTGGCTTACTTTACTCTGTATAATTGGCTCCAGTTTCATCCATCTCAATAGAACTGATTCAAATGTATTCTGTTTAATGGCTGAGTAATACTCCATTGTGTATATGTACCACAGCTTTCTTATCCATTCATCTGCTGATGGACATCTAGGTTGCTTCCATGTCCTGGCTATTATAAACAGTGCTGCGATGAACATTGGGGTACACGTGTCTCTTTCAATTCTGGTTTCCTCAGTGTGTATGCCCAGCAGTGGGATTGCTGGGTCATAAGGCAGTTCTATTTCCAGTTTTTTAAGGAATCTCCACACTGTTCTCCATGGTGGCTGTACTAGTTTGCATTCCCACCAACAGTGTAAGAGGGTTCCCTTTTCTCCACACCCTCTCCAGCATTTATTGCTTGTAGACTTCTGGATCGCTGCCATTCTGACTGGCGTGAAATGGTACCTCATTGTGGTTTTGATTTGCATTTCTCTGATAATGAGTGATGCTGAGCATCTTTTCATGTGTTTGTTAGCCATCTGTATGTCTTCTTTGGAGAAATGTCTATTTAGTTCTTTGGCCCATTTTTTGATAGGGTCATTTATTTTTCTGGACTTGAGCTGCATAAGTTGCTTGTATATTTTTGAGATTAGATGTTTGTCAGTTGCTTCATTTGCTATTATTTTCTCTCATTTTGAAGTCTGTCTTTTCACCTTGCTTATAGTTTCCTTTGTTGTGGAGAAGCTTTTAATTTTAATTAGATCCCATTTGTTTATTTTTGCTTTTAATTCCAGTATTCTAGGAGGTGGATCATAGAGGATCCTGCAATGATTTATGTCGGAGAGTGTTTTACCTATGTTCTCCTCTAGGAGTTTTATAGTTTCTAGTCTTACATTTAGATCTTTAATCCATTTTGAGTTTATTTTTGTGTATGGTGTTAGAAAGTGATCTAGTTTCATTATTTTACAAGTGGTTGACCAGTTTTCCCAGAGATTGTCTTTACTCCATTGTATATTCTTGCCTCCTTTGTCGAAGATAAGGTGTCCATAGGTGTGTGGATTTATCTCTGGGCTTTCTATTTTGTTCCATTGATCTATATTTCTGTCTTTGTGCCAGTACCATACTGTCTTGATGACTGTGGCTTTGTAATAGAGCCTGAAGTCAGGCAGGTTGATTCCTCCAGTGCCATTTTTCTTTCTCAAGATTGCTTTGGCTATTCGAGGTTTTTTGTATTTCCATACAAATTGTGAAATTATTTGTTCCAGCTCTGTGAAAAATATTGCTGGTAGCTTGATAGGGATTGCATTGAATCTGTAGATTGCTTTGGGTAGTATACTCTTATTCACTATATTTATTCTTTTGATCCATGAACATGGTATATTTCTCCATCTATTAGTGTCCTCTTTGGCTTCTTTCATCAGTGTTTTATAATTTTCTATATATAGGTCTTTAGTCTCTTTAGGTAGGTATATTCCTAAGTATTTTATTCTTTTTGTTGCAATGGTGAATGGAATTGTTTCCTTACTTTCTTTTTCTACTTTCTCATTATTAGTGTATAGGAATGCAAAGGATTTCTGTGTTTTGATTTTATATCCTGCAACTTTACTATATTCATTGATTAGCTCTAGTAATTTTCTGGTGGAGTCTTTAGGGTTTTCTATGTAGAGGATCATGTCATCTGCAAATAGTGAGCGTTTTACTTCTTCTTTTCCAATTTGGATTCCTTTTATTTCTTTTTCTGCTCTGATTGCTGTGGCCAAAACTTCCAGAACTATGTTGAATAGTAGTGGTGAAAGTGGACACCCTTGTCTTGTTCCTGACTTTAGGGGAAATGCTTTCAATTTTGCACCATTGAGGATAATGTTTGCTGTGGGTTTGTCATATATAGCTTTTATTATGTCGAGGTATGTTCCTTCTATTCCTGCTTTCTAGAGTTTTTTATCATAAATGGATGTTGAATTTTGTCAAATGCCTTCTCTGCATCTATTGAGATAATCATATGTTTTTTATTTTTTGATTTGTTAATATGGTGAATTACATTGATTGATTTGCAGATATTGAAGAATCCTTGCATCCCTGGGATAGAGCCCACTTGGTCATGGTGTATAATCTTTTTAATGTGTTGTTGGATTCTCATTGCTAGAATTTTGCTAAGGATTTTTGTATCTATGTTCATCAGTGATATTGGCCTGTAGTTTTCTTTTTTTGTGCCATCTTTGTCAGGTTTTGGTATTAGGGTGATGGTGGCCTCATAGAATGAGTTTGGAAGTTTACCTTCCTCTGCAATTTTCTGAGAGAGTTTGAGTAGGATAGGTGTTAGCTCTTCTCGAAATTTTTGGTAGAATTCAGCTGTGAAGCCGTCTGGACCTGGGCTTTTGTTTGCTCGAAGATTTCTGATTACAGTTTCAATTTCCGTGCTTGTGATGGGTCTGTTAAGATTTTCTATTTCTTCTTGGTTCAGTTTTGGAAAGTTGTACTTTTCTAAGAATTTGTCCATTTCTTCCAAGTTGTCCATTTTATTGGCATATAATTGCTGATAGTAGTCTCTTATGATCCTTTGTATTTCTGTGTTGTCTGTTGTGATCTCTCCATTTTCATTTCTAATTTTATTGATTTGATTTTTCTCCCTTTGTTTCTTGATGAGTCTGGCTAACTGTTTGTCAATTTTATTTATCCTTTCAAAGAACCAGCTTTTGGCTTTGTTGATTTTTGCTATGGTCTCTTTTGTTTCTTTTGCATTTATTTCTGCCCTAATTTTTAAGATTTCTTTCCTTCTACTAACTCTGGATTCTCCATTTCTTCCTTTTCTAGTTGCTGTAGGTGTAGAGTTAGGTTATTTACTTGATTTTTTTCTTGTTTCTTGAGGTATGCCTGTATTGCTATGAACTTTCCTCTTAGCACTGCTTTTATAGTGTCCCACAGGTTTTGGGTTGTTGTGTTTTCATTTTCATTAGTTTCTATGCATATTTTGATTTCTTTTTTGATTTCTTCTGTGATTTGTTGGTTATTCAGAAGTATGTTGTTTAGCCTCCATATGTTGGAATTTTTAATAGTTTTTCTCCTGTAATTGAGATCTAATCTTAATGCATTATGGTCAGAAAAGATGCTTGGAATGATTTTGATTTTTTTGAATTTATCAAGGTTAGATTTATGGCCCAGGATGTGATCTATCCTGGAGAAGGTTCCGTGAGCACTGGAGAAAAAGGTGAAATTCATTGTTTTGGGGTCAAGTTTCCTATAGATATCAGTTAGGTCTAACTGTCTATTGTATCATTTAAAGTTTGCCTTTCTTTGTTAATTTTCTGTTTAGTTGATCTGTCCATGGATGTAAGTGGGGTATTAAAGTCTCCCACTATTCTTGTGTTATTGTTAATTTCCCCTTTCATACTTGTTAGCATGTCTTACATATTGCAGTGCTCCTATGTTGGGTGCATATATATTTATAATTGTTATATCTTCTTCTTGGATTGATCCTTTAATCATTATGTAGTGGCCTTCTTCGTCTCTTTTCACAGCCTTTGTTTTAAAGTTTATTTTATCGGATATGAGTATTGCTATTCCTGCTTTCTTTTGGTCTCTATTTGCGTGGAATATCTTTTTCCAGCCCTTCACTTTCAATCTGTATGTGTCCCTTGTTTTGAGGTGGGTCTCTTGTAGGCAGCATATAGAGGGGTCTTGTTTTTGTATCCATTCAGGCAGTCTTTGCCTTTTGGTTGGGGCATTCAACCCATTTACGTTTAAGGTAATTATTGATAAGTATGATCCCATTGCCATTTACTTTATTGTTTTGGGTTCAGGTTTATATGCCCTTTTTGTGTTTCCTGTGTAGAGAATATCCTTTAGCAATTGTTGGAGAGCTGGTTTGTGGTGCTGAATTCTCTCAGCTTTTGCTTGTCTGTAAAGCTTTTGACTTCTCCTTCATATTTGAATGAGATCCTTGCTGGGTACAGTAATCTGGGCTGTAGGTTATTTTCTTTCATCACTTTAAGTATGTCTTGCCATCCCCTCCTGGCCTGAAGCATTTCTATTGAAAGATCTGCAGTTATCTTTATGGGAATCCCCTTGTGTGTTATTTGTTGTTTTTCCCTTGCTGCTTTTAATATTTGTTCTTTGTTAATTTGATTAATATGTGTCTTGGGGTGTTTCGCCTGGGGTTTATCCTGTTTGGAACTCCTTGGGTTTCTTGGACTTGGGTGATTATTTCTTTCCCCATTTTAGGGAAGTTTTCAACTATTATCTCCTCAAGTATTTTCTCATGGTCTTTCTTTTTGTCTTCTTCTTCTGGGACTCCTATAATTCAAATGTTGGAGCGTTTCATATTGTCCTGGAGGTCTCTGAGATTGTCCTCATTTCTTTTAATTCGTTTTTCTTTTTTCCTCTCTGATTCATTTATTGTTACCATTCTATCTTCTATTTCACTAATCCTATCTTCTGCCTCCGATATTCTACTATTTGTTGCCTCCAGAGTGTTTCTGATCTCATTTATTGCATTATTCATTATATATTGACTCTTTTTTATTTCTTCTAGGTCCTTGTTAAACCTTTCTTGCATCTTCTCAATCCTTGTCTCCAGGCTATTTATCTGTGATTCTATTTTGATTTCAAGATTTTGGATCATTTTCATTATCATTATTTGGAATTCTTTCTCAGGTAGATTCCCTATCTCTTCCTCTTTTGTTTGGTTTGGTGGGCATTTCTCCTGTTCCTTTACCTGCTGGGTATTCCTCTGTCTCTTCATCTTGGTTATACTGCTGTGTTTGGGGTGGCCTTTCTGTATTCTGGGAATTTGTGAAGTTCTCTTTATTATGCAGATTCCTCACTGTGGGTGGGGTTGTATCAGTGGCTTGTCAAGATTTCTTGGTTAGGGAAGCTTCTGTCAGAGTTCTGGTGGGTAGAGCTGGATTTCTTCTCTCTGGAGTGCAATGAAGTGTCCAGTAATGAGTTATGAGACGTCTATGGTTTTGGAGTAACTTGAGCTGTCTGTATATTGAAGCTCAGGGGTGTGTTCCTGTGTTGCTGGAGAATTTGTGTGGTATGTCTTGCTCTGGAACTTGTTGGCCCTTGGGTGGTGCTTGGTTTCAGTGTAGGTATGGAGGCATTTGATGAGCTCCTATCGATTAATGTTCCCTGGATTCAGGAGTTCTCTGATGTTCTCAGGATTTGGACTTAAGCCTTCTGCTTCTGGTTTTCAGTTTTATTTTTACAGTAGCCTCAAGACTTCTCCATCTATTCAGCACCAATGATAAAACATCTAGGTTAAAGATGAAAAGTTTCTCCACATTGAGGGACACCCAGAGAGGTTCACAATTTTCAGCACCCAGAACTTGCCTTTGTTCTTCTGTTCAGGCTGATATTCTGTTCTTGTCTTCACAATCACCATAAATCTGAAATAACACAAGAGGTGTCATGTCTCTAGAAGGAATACCTACATTTTACAAGAAAGGGAATGAATTTGGCTGATAAGGGAATGAAAGGGTTTCCAGAGTCTTTTCCAATGAGTCAACTCTTCACATGAGGTAGCCAAAGTACTGGAGTTTCAGCTTTAGCATCATTCTTTACAAAGAAATCCAAGGGCTGATCTCCTTCAGAATGGACTGGTTGGATCTCCTTGCAGCCCAAGGGACTCTCAAGAGTCTTCTCCAACACCACAGTTCAAAAGCATCAATTCTTCGGTGCTCCACCTTCTTCACAGTCCAACTCACATCCATACATGACCACAGGAAAAACCATAGCCTTGACTAGATGAACCTTAGTTGGCAAAGTAATGTTTCTGCTTTTGAATACACTATCTAGGGTTGGTCATAACGTTTCTTCCAAGGAGTAAGTGTCTTTTGATTTCATGGCTGCAATCACCATCTGCAGTGATTTTGGAGCCCCCCAAAATAAAGTCTGACACTGTTTCCACTGTTTCCCCATCTATTTCCCATGAAGTGGTGGGACGGGATGCCATGATCTTCATTTTCTGAACGTTGAGCTTTAAGGCAACTTTTTCACTCTCCTCTTTCACTTTCATCAGGAGGCTTTTTAGCTCCTCTTCACTTTCTGCCATAAGGGCAGTGTCATCTGCATATCTGAGGTTATTGATATTTCTCCTGGCAATCTTGATTCCAGCTTGTGTTTCTTCCAGTCCAGCGTTTCTCATGATGTATTCTCTATAAAAGTTAAATAAGCAGGGTGACAATATACAGCCTTGACGTACCCCTTTTCCTATCTGGAACTAGTTTGTTGTTCCATGTCCAGTTCTAACTGTTGCTTCCTGAAGAGGCAGGTCAGGTGGTCTGGGATTCCCATCTCTCTCAGAATTTTCCACAGTTTATTGTGATCCACACAGTCAAAGGCTTTGGCATAGTCAATGAAGCAGAAATAGATGCTTTTCTGGAACTCTCTTGCTTTTTCCATGATCCAGCAGATGTTGGCAATTTGATCTCTGGTTCCTCTGCCTTTTCTAAAACCAGCTTGAACATCTGAAAGTTCACGGTTCACGTATTGCTGAAGTCTGGCTTGGAGAATTTTAAGCATTACTTTACTAGCATGTGAGATGAGTGCAATTGTGGGGTAGTTTGAGCATTCTTTGGCATTGCCTTTTTTGGGGATTGTAATGGAAACTGACCTTTTCCAGTCCTGTGGCCACTGCTGAGTTTTCCAAATTTGCTGGCATATTGAGTACAGCAGTTTCACAGCATCATCTTTCAGGATTTGAAACAGCTCAACTGGAATTTGATCACCTCCACTAGCTTTGTTCGTAGTGATGCTTTCTAAGGCCCACTTGACTTCATATTCCAGGATGTCAGGCTCTAGATTAGTGATCACACCATCATGATTATCTGTGTCTCTTACCCACCCCAAATCCAGATGTTGAAGCCCTAATCCCCCATGTGATGTTATTTCATGGTGGGGCTTTGGGGAGATAATTAGATTTAGATGAGGTGATGAGAGTGGAGCCCACATAAGGGAATTAGTGCCTTTAAAAAGAAGAAGGGGGGACTTCCCTGGTGGTCCAGTGGTTGGACTCTGCGTTTAAGAAGCAGAGGGCATGGGTTCATCCCTGGTTGAGGAACTAGGATCCCACAGGCCCCATGGAGTGGCTAATAAGTAAATACATAAAATAAAAAGAACCCAGTACTCTCTCTGTCTCTCTGCCAAGTCCTCACCAGACATGGAGGCTGCCTGTACCTTGATTTTAGATGTGTCAGCCTCCAGAACTGTGAGAAATAAATGTTGGCTGTTCAAGCTATGATTAACCATCTATGACTATTTTTAGAATCCCAAGCTTACAAGTGCAATGGTATAGATATTCTATTTACTTACATGCATCTTAACATTATTGTTGCTTGGATGATATATATGTGTATACATGTTTCTGCTATTCTATATTATATATTTGGTAAAAGAGGCCAGATGGAATTGTGCTTTGGGGAATATATATCTTTCTCTTGTGAAAATATATCTTTTCCTTATGAAGTTCACTGCATCTAAATATTTGTAGCATTTCTATGGAAATTGATGATATTTAAAAATTAGTGTCATAAACAAATAGAACACTCCCTGAATAATAACAATATTACAATTGCTTGAATGAACAGAACTAACTGATACTTAGTTATGTGAGTGTGAGTGATACTCGCTCAGTTGTGTTCAACTCTCTGCGACCTCATGGACTGGAGCCTGACAGGCTCCTCTGTCCATGGAATTCTCCAGGCAAGAATACTGGAGTGGGTGACATTTAGCATATTTAACAATAATGTATATAACATTTTTTGTTCGTTGGTTTTTAACATCTTATAGGAAGTTGAAGACATAAAATAGAGAATATCTGAATGACATTAATGAACACCCCCAAGAATTATTTCTTTCACTGTTATGGGAATACTTTATTACTTTCACATGACAATATAGTTGAATAGCAAGGTAAGAGCTTTATTAAACTAGTCATTTCCTTTTTTCTGTGAATCTACAGAGATACAGAAAATTCAAACTCACATTTCTAAAACAATCAATGGACAAAGATGAGCTAATATTATCAGTGCCATCTATCCCAAGTACAGTATTGCTTGTCCCATGAATTTATAGTGCAGATACCTGACTCTGATTTCAATTTGAAATATTATAGGTTAATTTATACTTCCTTGTATTAGACCATATGAGCTTAGAGGCTGTATAAAGTGTAGTTAACACACTCAATAAATTTATTAATGAAATTGTTTAGTAGGCTTTGTTTTTTCTGAACTCTCTTAATTTATGTTGTGATTTCTGTTGTCTGGTTAAGTTGGTTCATTAGAAAATGATACCACAGAATAGGTACTAAGTTTTTCCCATGGGGGCTGATTGATTTGCTTTGTTCAGTTCTATAGCTCTAAAGCACAACTCAACTGTGGTCAGCAATAATAACAGTTAAGCAATCAATGAACAGAGTCTTAATGAAAACCTACTATCCTGTATTCAAAATTAAAGCTTCTGTAGTTCTGAGCAGATGACACTTCTTAATGGAGCCACACTAGGAGAAACAAAAATGATAGGGAGTAGAGCAAAATTAGTACTTCACTGCTGCTGCTAAGTCGTGTCAGTCGTGTCCGACTCTGTGCGACCCCATAGACGGCCGCCCACCAGGCTCCTCTGTCCCTGGAATTCTTCAGGCAAGAATACTGGAGTGGGTTGCCATTTCGTTTTCCAATGCATGAAAGTGAAAAGTGAAAGTGAAGTTGCTCAGTTGTGTCCGACTCCTCCCAACCCCACGGACTGTAGCCTACCAGGCTCCTCCATCCATGAGATTTTCCAGGCAAGAGTACTGGAGTGGGGTGCCATTGACTTCTCCAAGTACTTCACTACATGGAGGGGTAGGAAATCAAGTTAGTGAGTTGGAAGTTCCATTTTTACAAAATGATAGATTGTTATCTTTTACAGCTAATTCTACTTAAGTGGTTAATGTATGAACTTCATAATGATCAACAATAATTGAAGCAGAGCACTGGAAAACTTCCAGCAAATTGGGAAATTAGGAAGGGTGGGCAGCACATTTTGATCTACTTTGGTTAAATTAAGAAATTTTCCTTTTGCATGCCCACTATGTTTCTTCCACATATAAGCAAAAGCTGCTGTAGAGTAATAACTTTGCACAGAAACAATGTCATTAATATTTACTCTTGCCACTGCCATCTGTTACTCATTTTTGAAACAATTAACAGTGATGATAGGAAAGAAACCTATGAGTTCCTCTGTCTCTTTCTCTATGGTTCATACCTAATCACCTTTCCCCATCTGAAACACATTAACTCCTGGGACGGAGATATTCCTAGAACTTTCAGATAGCTGTTTCCAAGGAAACAGCATTTTTTTTTTCCACACACATCCTGCAGTTCAGACAGTAGATTGCTTTGTATCATGAGACAAGAGTCTAGAGTAGCTAATTTATATATACGGTAGAGTATTAAAATCAAACTAAAAATCTCACTGTAATCAGTTTTGGATCACCATTTAAAAAGTCTCCAGGGCTTCTCTGGTGGCTCAGTGATAAAGAATCAGCCTGCTGAATGCAAGAGACACAGGTTTGATCCCTGATCTGGGAAGATCCCACATGCCACAGAACAACGAAGCCCGTGCACCACAACTATTGAGCCTGTGCTCTGGAGCGCAGGTACCTCAACCTCCAAAGCCCACATGCCCCAGAGCCCATGCTGCGCAATAAGAGAAGCCACTGCAATGAGAAACCCAGAGCACTGCAACAAAGAGTAGCCCCCACTCACGGCAACTAGAGAAAAGCCCATGCAACACAGATGACCCCAAAATAAATAAATAAAAATTTTAAAAAGTTTCCATCTACTGAAGGGAGTTATGGAAAATGCTATGGGTGGAGTTTCAAAATATTATTTACTATGTTGGGTTTTTAAGATGGCTTCTCAAGAGGAACCTTCTCACGTCTGTGGAACGGAACATCCTTCAGTCCTGTGGAGCCCTCTCCTGGAAGGCTCTGTGCACCAAACTCAGAAAGAAGATATTTGTTTTCCAAAATCTATCAAGAGTGTGACTTGTAATATTCGTGAATATTATGTAACTCCTTCTTATAAATAATCTTGATTTCCATAATATCTAGTTACTTCATCTAAACAATTGTTCTTATTTCCTGTTGTTTCTTGTTTGGACAAAACAGTGTTGTTATAGAGACTTAATCTAATTCTCCATGTTGACATACACCATCCTTCTAATTTGGTCCTTTTAATGTGAAGCTCTTTATGATTGCGAAGGCTTCAAAAACAAGCAAAATCAAACTCTTTATGTGTTTAATCATGTTGTTAATTATTCTGCTTTACACTTTAGAAAACCCTTATATCAATATCATTTAAAAATATATGAAAAGGACAGAATAAGAAAAAGGATATTAGCATCTTTAACATGACATGATAAAACTTCAAGTATTACAAGGTTAGAATTGTATTGCCTTAGGCAAGAGAAATTATAATATTTACCACACAGAGAACAGTACCAAGGGAAATTTCAAAATTCAGTGGAAAGATAAAGTCAAACAAAGTAATTTTCTGACTGAAAAAAAATTATTTTATAAAATATATTATTGGGATAGGTTACCCCATGTGGAAGGCAGATTCTTTACCACTATGCCACCTGGGAAACCCAGGTTACCGCAGGTAACTCCATATTAACTATATAGTAAAAAATTAATGGTAATGACATTTAGTATGGTAAAGATATTATATTTAAATGATATCTATATAATAATATAGGGATATGAATTAATGCTCCTTATAATTTATGGTTATTATTTTTTTTTCCAGTTAAAATTAGATTAAGTACCTATTAAAAGTGTTGAAGAGTATAGGGAGCATTTTATAAATGCATATCATATTCAGAGGACAGATACTCACTTTGGGACTGAACTGAATATGTGAGTACAAGCAGAAGCAATGGTAGTATCTCACCAGTGTAGGTTTAGTGAGGAACACTAAAGTCGGGTATACATATCGTTCACTGTCCAGACTAGGAAACTTTTGAGAGTTAAAAGATAATACTTAAAAGATTACATCATGGCAACATTACAAATCAAACTGTCTTGGGCCACCTAGTTCCTATATAAGGAAAGAAAGAGTGAGGAAAATGAGTACCTAATTAGTTTAGATGTACAACTAGACTAAAATTCTTTCAAAGATGTTTGAATATTTAAACTCATCTTTGAAGAAGGGATTATAGCCTCTATTTAAAAGAAAGGGAAGTTTTCTTAAACAACTCATCCTATCATTCACATACCTGGACTAGAATTAGGATCCTCCTAATCCCTCTGAGCCATGACAGAAAATTTCTATGAAACTTTCAGAAAAGTTGGCAGCCTGCAGATTGTGAGGTGTGGTTATTAAGCCTCTTACACTGGTACTTAATTTGGGGGGGGGACATTCTGATCAAATAAATTGATGCCTGACTCTGTTGTAACCTGTGTGTATGTGTTTAGTTACCAAGTCATGTTCTACTCTTTTGTGACCCCATGGACTGTAGCCTGCCAGGCTCCTCTGTCCACAGAATTTTCCAGTCAAGAAAACTGGAGTGGGTTATTATTTTCTCCTCCAGGGGATCTTCCTGACCCAGGAGTCAAACTCACATCTCCTGCCTGGCAGGTAGATTCTTTACCACTGAGCCACCTGGGAAACCTGTTGTAATCTGTACTACTGGCCAAAATACAGGTACTTTCAGTCTTCCTTTCACTTCCAAAAACTGAGTTCTTAAACTTATCATCATCTTCTTTTTCCTAACCTGCATATTTCCATCATTATAACATAATGGTGAAGAGTATGCCCAGGTATCAGGCCTGGCTTGAAACACTGGTTTTACCTCTTTCTATCTAACATTGCTTAAGCCTTTGATGCCTCTATTAATAGAGAAATAGGCAAAATAATACACATCTGCTGAGTTCTTGTATGATTAAAAATGAGATAACATTACATATAAGATGCTTGGAAGTGTCCGAATCATAGGGAGTACCTAAAAATACTAAATTATTATTTTTACACTCTTTTCACCTTCCAATAATTTCCTGATATGATCCTATTGCACCTGAGCCAGATAATTCGCTTCCATGGTAAAGAAACCTCTGACTAATCTAAACCTTCAGTCTCTTATTAAGGTCAAAATCCAATTCTCTGAAGAATTCTGTTTCTTCTCTCATACCTTTAAACGGAGATTGCTTATTGTCCAAAATTCCATACTTTGCAGGCTAGGAGGAAAGAGTTAGATTCCACTTCTTTGCCTCCTAACACATTTTTCCACCTCACTGAAATAAAAAAGTCTTCTTTAGATTATATTGTTATGCTATTCCACCTTTCAGTGATGGTATCTAATAGCTTTATGGTCAGACACTGTTTACTGCATCTGGCTTGCAGGCTTCTCACTCATAAATCCCACTAGCATCCTACATGGCTTCAGTATCCATACTGATCAATAACCTTGTATCACAATGTGTTGCCTTTCTTAATGCTACCAACTTACATTTCAATTCTAATTCAGCCAATCACACCCACAGCCATCCCTTGGAACTGGTCATTTCTAATAATTACCCAACATTCCTAAACATAATCTCTAATGTTCCACTCCCTAATGCAAATTTGCCCCCATCAAAATCCTTCATACCTTCACATTTACACTTCTTTTCCTTTGACCTCTTGGGGACATTTAGCTCATGATTCTCCTCTCTCTACTCCATTCTTCTCACTCTCCTCCTCTTTCTCAGTCTCCTAAAAACGTTATTACTTAAACTACTAGATTGCTAATATGCCATTGCTTTGTCTATGAGTTCTTCTACACACTTAAAATTCTACAGTACCCCTAAAAACACTTATTAAGGCTTTCTCTTATAGCCTGTCTGCCAAGAATTCAGGTAATGATTTGGACTGGCACCAAGGTAGATTCATGCTCTATACTCTCAGCCAGAAACCTAATTCTATCTTACCAAAATATCTGAGGATGCCATAGAGAGCCAGCTACCATTTCTCGAAACAACCACTTTTAACCTTCTTTACTCTCATTACAATTCTTCTTTTATGTGTAACATTGCCACAGCCTCAGGCTTCCCAGGTGGCTCAGTGGTTAAGAATCTGCCTGCCAATGCAACAGATGCAGGAGACCCAGGTTTGATCCTTGAGTGGGGAAGATCCCCTGGAGGAGGAAATGGTAACCCACTCCAGCGTTCTTGCAAGGAAAACCCCATGAACAGAGGAACTTGGTGGGCTACAGTCCATAGTGCTCCGCAGAGTCAGGCATGGCTGAACACACACGCATACACGCCAGCACAGCCACAGTCAGCAAAAATCTGGCTTCCTAACTCCATAACTACACAGAGGGTATTCAGCAAGAATTCTTTCAATTCTTGTTCCTCTCTCACTAACAAATTCACCCACATTGTAACACATTACTTAAGCAAGGGATAAAGTTTCAGATATTTACCTGCAGAGATGTGTTCTTTGTTGCTGAAATTTAATAACATGTCCCTTACTGTTCCCCAGACCACAGATGACTGTATTAGCATAACTACTCAAGTTGGGATAATTAGATTATCTCTTTTGAGCATTTAATATTTGCTTTCAAAAGTAGTCACAGGCAGTCTTTGATAACGGCTGAAACTGCCTTATGTAAATTCAGGAGCCATGTGCACATGGAAAAGCAGAGAAGGTAACACTGAAGTGAAGATTCCAAGGGAAGCAGGAATGGGAGACCCACAGCTCTGCCCTGGAGAGAGTAATTTTGGATCTTGATGAGATTTTGGTTCCTGTTTCCACTCCTAGTAAGGTGGACCTCCTGCTTTGAGATCCCAGAAGATACTTTTGAAGCTTATATCCCTTACCCACTTGCTTGCTGCTGCCGCTGCTAAGTCGCTTCAGTCGTGCCCGACTCTGTGCGACCCCATAGACAGCAGCCCACTAGGCCCCCTCGTCCCTGGGATTCTCCAGGCAAGAACACTGGAGTGGGTTGCCATTTCCTTCTCCAATGCATGAAAGTGAAAAGTGAAAGTGAACTCGCTCAGTCGTGTCCGACTCTTCGCGACCCCATGGACTGCAGCCTACCAGGCTCCTACGTCCATGGGATTTTCCAGGCAAGAGTACTAGAGTGGGTTGCCATTGCCTTCTCTGACCCACTTGCTATGAGCTGTAGTAACTTGCAACACTCTCCTCCCCTCTGCTAAAAAATCCACTTAGGCAAGTTGTTTACATCCATTCTTTCTCCTTCTCTCCAATTTCAGTAAAATACTTTCTCTTCTATCTCTGCTCTTTTATTATCTCCCTTTGTTTATATGCTTTGAATCCAATCTTCTCTTGTGCTATTGATCATCAACACTCTTCCCTTTTCTTTGGCCTCACTTTCTATTCCTTTCCTCTTGGAATATAAACACCCTGAGGGTTTCCCTGGTAGCTCAGACGGTAAAGAGTTTGCCTGCAATGCAGGAGACCCAGGTTTGATCCCTGGGTTGGGAAGATCCCCTGGAGAAGGAAATGGCAACCCACTCCAGTATTCTTGTCTGGAAAATCCCATGGACGGAGGAGCCTGGCGGGCTACTGTCCATGGGGTAGCAAAGAGTCGGACATGACTGAGTGTGTAACACGCACCACTCCAAGCTTGAAAAACAACACATCTTCCTTGAACTTGTGCTTTTTGCAAACATTGCTATATTGTCACAATTATGCTCAGCAGATAACCTTTTCCCCTCCATGGTCAGACTTCTGAGAAAGACAGTCTAATCTCACAGTCTCCATTATTCCTCTCTTATTTATGACTCAGTCACTGCAATTTGCTTCTTTGCTCTCAGTAACTTTCATTCATAATTTTCAATTCTTAATTTTTGGGGGTATATCTCAGCATTTGACATACTCTGACTTCTCTTTTAAAACTAGGTCTCTCCTTTGTTTCTGACATATCACACTGTATACTATACACATTCTTCCTTATGAAACTAATTCTTATTCATCTTAATGACCCACAATTGTAAATGTAGAGCTCAGATCATTGCGTTAAACTCCAGTCCCACATATTAATACGCACACACACATATGTGTATACTATACGTCACATATATATACATGCATATTTTTGGTATACAAGCCGGAAATCTCAAAGTCATCCATGAGCTTAGGGTTGCTAAAAATTTTAACTGATCTCTTTGTTTTTACTACCATTCCTTCAATCTAGGATTTACACTGTTGGCAAATGATCTTTCCAAAATATATATTTAACCACCTCTGCCCAGGCCTGCTGACAAAAGTAGTGGGCTTGGAACAAGAGTGCAAATAGGTTCTCACATACAATATGTTTAATATTTTAAAGCTAGATATGAATGTAACAAGCTGTTAAATAAAATCAATTATATACTTCTACCTTAAATATATTTTTATAATAACAGAATCATAGCACACAGCTACATTTTATGTAACTAATATTTGACAGATTCTCAGATAAATGAATAAATCATTTTTACCACTTAACTAGATTTTCTGCTGTTGGGATGATAATATTTACATAAGTAATCAAATAAAGGTATATGACATTACTTGATAGTTTTCAATAAATTTTATGCTTCTTGACTTTATTTTGGAAAAAAATCATAAATTATACTATTAAAACTTTCTTATAATTCAAGTTTTATTCCAAGCAATACCAAGTTAGAAGTTTTCCTTAAATTGCTGTAGTTCTTAAACAGCTTTCTATTAATGGCAATTTGGAGAAACTTTTCTACTGCAAAAGCAGTAGCAATTGGAATTGTCAATAAAAGTCTTCAAGAAATACTTAAATGAGAGATGAACAATAAATTTTATATATAATATTGAAACTGTGAAATGGGGCTGCACATGATAAAGTATTATTATTTTAGTAAATATTACAAATTATTTTAATTTTGTTATATAAATCAATACTAATCATGTCACTGTTTTAGTCTTCTCTTGAAGCAATATCTAAATCCACTTTAATATAAAGCCTTGGTATCACATTTATACTGTACCTCTTTTATTATATATCATGCTTACTTCTCATATAATTTTTAGAGCTATAAATTCCTTAATAACAGAAAATACTCCTCATTGCCATATGTAATACTGGATGTACCATATTATTTTATGAGTGCCTCCATACTTTGAACTGAAATACAGCAAGGACCAAGAAAATGGGTGCTTGGCCCAACTGAAAAACAACAAAATAATTTTAAATATCCATTATCTTTATGATAGCTTAAGGGAAGTATTTGGCAAGTTGAAAAAAATTTTCTTTTTTCCTTACCTCAATATTTCTGCACCATAAATTCGGCCCATAATTCAAAATGCTGTTTATTGGCAATATCCATAGTGGTACAACCCACAATCCTGCATGACTTTTAGGTGTGGTCATCTCTTGTTTTGAGAAAGTGTGGGAAAAATATGTGAAGAAGCATTTCTCTGGAACCTGAACGGATTCAGTCATGAGAGTGGGTTTTCAGTCTAGATTACAAATAACAGAGGTGAACATCCTTTCTGGTTTGCATGGGACTGAGGACTTCTGTGGGATGCAAAATTTTCAGTGTTAAAACTGAGAAAGTCCCAGGCAAATTCAAACATGTTTATCGCTCTAATATGTATATTTAAAAAAATAATAAAATTTGTTTGTACATTTTTGATATGTGCAGCTCCAGGGCTCAGGGATTCCTCCTCCCCTTGTCTAAGAGTGGTACTATCTATGCCACTCCTTTGTTTAAATTACTTTACCTTCTATCATTGATATCATGACAAAATCCAAACAGCTTAGACATTAGGCGCAGCTATTCTTGTTCCTTCCTTTCTTTCTAGAGTTATCTGTTATTGCTTCTTTAATCTACACCTTTGCTCTGTGCTAAATTTCTTATATTTCCCAAACCAGTTATATATTTTAATACTCCTCCATGTCTACATGTGGTCTTGTCTTTGGAGATTGCTGTCTCCCCAGTTCATTGCTTGGGTCATTCTAATTACTCTTGAAATCTCATTTCAAATATCATCTCTCCAGGAAGCAATATATAATCCCCCTACCCCTCCCACCTCCTTGTCTCAGTATAGCAGTGCACTTAAGAGCATGGGTTCTGAAATCAGCCTATCTGAACTCAGATCCAAGCCCTACCACTTACCAAGTGTGTAACCTCGGCAAATAATTTAATTTCCCTTTGCCTCAGTTTCCATCCGTAAAATGAAAATTAGAATACTACTTATTCACAAGGTTGTTGTGAGGGTAAAGGAAACAATGAGAACAACTCTAATACACAGCACATATTAATGTTAGCTCATTATAATTCTACCCAGACACATAGTAGATGATTAATACATGTTTTTGAATGCCTGGGAGGGATGTCTGCTTTCTAGGAATTTACAAATCAAAATGAAAAGAGATAAGTGAATTCATCTGGCTTTAAATTTTTATCTCATAGTTTCCAGTGACTAGGCAATTGGTGTCCAGATGACTTGAAATTCTAAACTAGGACTCTGAAAATGGTAAGATGCAGATATTTCCATCTGGAGTGCAACTTCAGGGAATTTAAAATAGTTGTCAAACGATGCCTGTCATTTAAAGGATACATCTTGTAAGTTAGGAACTCAGATTCCAATTTATGAGGGAAAACAATCAGTCTCAGAGATGAAGAGGGGAAGGGGAGAAAGAGAAAAATAGAGAGTCCTGTTATTGTTCACAAATAATGGGACTGAATTTCAAAGACTGTTCCAGAAATGACCAGAACTGAATTTCAAAGACTATTCCAGAAATGACCAGAACTCCAGACCTGAATGGGAACTATACTATTCACTCAGGAGAGGTTTGGGCTTGGTAAAACTATGGCTCAACCCACACGCCCTGGCTATCCTAAGAGTAATCTTGTTTCCTGGACCTTATTTGCGAGGAGGTAGACAAACTGAACAGCGTGGGAGTCCAGCACATGTCTAAGAGTCACTGGAGCTGGGGGGTATGACAGTCTTCAGCTGTTAGAATGCTCTAGACCTCAACCTAGAGGTGATCTCTTAGCTTTGGGCTAAGGTGGAAGAGAGTTGCTGCTAAGTCGCTTCAGTCGTGTCCGACTCTGTGCGACCCCATAGACAGCAGCACACCAGGCTCCCCCGTCCCTGGGATTCTCCAGGCAAGAAGCCTGGAGTGGGTTGCCATTTCCTTCTCCAATGCATGAAAGTGAAAAGTGAAAGTGAAGTTGCTCAGTCGTGTCTGACCCTCAGCGACCCCATGGACTGCAGCCTTTCAGGTTCCTCCGTCCAGAGGTTTTCCAGGCAAGAGTACTGGAGTGGGGTACCATAGTGAGTCCAGATACATGGAGTGAGGCATGACCACGTTCCTGGAAATGAAGCAGAGATCTTTGAAGCAGCTGTGGCAGAACTTCAATCCCGGGTCTGAATTTTGAATCTTGTGCTTTTACCATTTTAAAACATACAAGGCATCACTATTTGATGGAATAAATGTGTTCAAAAGAGTAAAAGTGGAGTGTATTATGTTTCTTCTAAATCCGTTTTCAACAATTTTCTTCTTATAAATATGGCAATGTATTTCTACCACAACAGAAGGGAAGGGCATTTCAACATCACATGTCAAAATAGAAAGTAAACAATCAGTTATTTCATTTGAACCTTACAAAATCCTGTAAGGTAGGGCGGGAAGATATATATTACTACCTCCACGTTCCCTGTGTAGAAAGGAAAATGAAGCACATTGGGGTCAAGTAAATTGTCAAAGGTCACATAGCAAGTTGGTGAGACAAATACTCTCCCAATACCCTTTCCACCAGACCATGTTAGCCCTAAAAGGTCATGACTACACACTTGTTTCCAAGTCTGAATTGCATTTTGGAGTGCAGAACCAGGTGACTAATGGAGAAACAGTGTCTGGATACCACGTTGTTGAGCTTGGAAGAAACAGTCCTGTTTAAGCCAATGACTGAAGCTGAGGGAATAACCTGATGGAAGACTGAATGTTCCAGCGCCAAGTGCTGCCTGCCTGCGTCAAGATACAGGCAGTTTTACCTCAACACTAAAGAGGGAAACACCTGCTAAAATGGAGCTACTCCAACGCAAGAGAGATGAGAAAAAAGCTTGATTATAACACTAACAATATCCACCTAACTTCATAAGAATGCACTATTGCACAAGGACAATTTGCTGGGTTATAAAAACTGCTGGGTTAACCAGGTGGCATTGTTGGGTGCGAATCTTGCTTTCCACTTTGCCAAGTAGATATTTAAATGTCAACAGGTGAGTCCTCCAAGTGCCGTTCAGTTATATGGTTAGTGGAAATGTTTAATTAACTTTATCAACACTATAATCCAACTTGCAAAAAAATGGAACTTGAAACATAATAAATTTACTGGGTGATACTATATATATACTGGAGAAGGATATGGCAGCCCACTCCAGTACTCTTGCCTGGGAAATCCAACTGACACAGGAGCCTGGTGGGCTAAAGTCCATGGGGTCACAAAAGAGTCAGATATGACTGAGCAACTAAATAGCAACATTATATATGTACATATACACATTCATATGTACATATAATATAAATTATATATAACATTATATATGTAATAGCTATATGAAGAATTACAATGGATATACTCTTTCTATTTTTTCTTTTGATTCAAGTATATTTTCCCATTGCTGTTTGCTTGAATCAGCAGATAAATAACAGATCTACATAAAGGGAGAGAGGTCATGAGAATGTCACATCTTTCTCCTGGTTTGGTGTCCTGCTCCTCATTCATGCCTGCACCACTGTCTGCCTCAAGACACCAGGGTGGTAAGCACTATGACAACTCTGGTTTAATATGTGTTTTTTTTGCTACATTCCTTCCTACAACAAGATGCTACATAGTGTCAGGGAACCTGATCCATGTCCCAGTGTCAGATTGCCACACTTGAGCTCCAGTAAAGAGTAAGAAGTAGCATGAATCCTGAGTTTCTAGAGCTTCACAGTTATTGTTTGTTAATAAGTTGGAAATAAAGTAAGATGACATCTCAGTTTTTTAAAAAGTGTATGTTTGCACATTAAATAAAGAAAATGCTTTCTAAACTAAACAGAAATTACTCCTGTGTTTTTATATTATTATCTACCTCCATCAGAGAATTGAGAGATAATTTAGGGGTTAGCTTGTATTTGTGGTCTAATCTAGTAAGTCATGCTTTTTACTGATCCTCAAGTCAACTATTAGGATCCATCAAAATAGATTATATGTGTAAATAGGAAGGAAATGAGATTAGATGGAAATGATTTTACTAATGCTCACGGTGACAGTGACACATTTTGACATGCCATTAAGGTAATGTATACACAGACTTCACAAACAAATATTTGCATGAGCATATGCAGGTATGAATACAAATACATACGGGGAAGACAGGCTGGGGAACTGGAAGGAGACATAGTGTTCAAGATTAGTTGGGCCTGATTCTTAATCTTCTTCCCATCTCATTAGGACAAGACCTTTTTGATGCTGTGCTTGTTTCAAAACCTAAAAGAGCTCAGAATAAATGTTTCCCTAAACAGAAACACTCAATTTATTACATGCATTCTTTCACAATAATGGGATAAGCTCACAGTGTGATGAAAGAACAATATAGGGGCATGTGCTGACCTTTCCAGATGTGGTGTGACCTTGCCTCTCCATGAATAGTGCTGACAATGGAAAGCCCCATTAAGGACTCGAGGGCCTAAGGGAGGTTCTGATGATTTTAGATTCTGTTTTCCTGGCTATATGAATCTTAACCTCGACCTGATACTCTTCAGTCAAACTTGAGATGCATGGATCATATCTGCAGGTAGGTTGCTTATAGCAGTCAATGAGGCAGCACTAAAGAATCTCACCTCATACTTAGTGCAATCAACTTTCTTCTACTAACTCACATTCAAGCTCTAAAAAGCTGAGTGCACACATGTGCTTCCAGTTATCACTGAACACTCAAAGGACAATCATGCTAGTTTTTCAGATCTTTATCACCTTATCCAGGCGAGGATACTGGAGTGGGGTGCCATTTCCGACTCCGCGGGAATCTTCCCAGTCCAGGGACTGAACCTGTATCACTTGCACTGGCAGATGGACTCTTTACCACTGGGCCACCGGGTAGCCCCATACTAACAACCATCCCCCAAATACTGTCAGTTCTTAGACCATCAATAAGATATATACTTTAAGTACAGAGCTAACATAAATGTAGAGAATCTGTGCTTTAATTCAGTTGTTTATTTATTTATATATTCAAGATAAGCAGGGCTTCCCTGGTGGCTCAGACAGTATAGAGTCAGTCGCAGTGCAGGAGACCTGGGTTTGATCCCTAGGTCAGGAAGATTCCCTGGAGGAGGGCATGGCAACCCACTCCAGCACTCTTGCTTGAAGAATCCCATGAGCAGAGGAGCCTGATGGGCCTACAATCCATGGGATCTCAGAGTTGAACACTTAACTTAAAGATAGGCATATAACTATAAGTTGCTTAAGTGAAGTTGCTCAGTCGTGTCCGACTCTTTGTGACCCTATGGACAGTAGTCAACCAGGCTCCTCCATCCATAGGATTTTTCAGGCAAGAATACTGGAGTGGGTTGCCATTTCCTTCTCCAAAAGGTCAGCTCGAGGCGTTGGCCAGGAATTGAACCCAGGTCAACTGCTTGGAAGGCAGCTGACCACTATACCACCACTGCTAGAATTTCTATAATAGGATTCACCTTATAAAACATTTTCATTCCCATCAAAATTGTGCGATCACTTTTAATATCATCATTTTTTACAGATGAGAAAACCAAAGCTCTGATAGTTCACTGATTTGCCATAAGTAAATAACTATTGAAAATGACAAGAGTGGGACTTGAACTTGGATACACAGATGTTACATTCCATATGCTATCCACCTTGCCACATTTATTCTTCTATCTCTACTCTCAGCTACAAAAGATGTGCTTATAATGTGTATTAGGGTGTTATCATTTCTGCTCAGAGACAGAGACACTAATATAAGACTGGAAAAAAATTACGTGCATCATCACACAAGACTGCAAAACAAGTTCAGAAATAATGGCTTTCATTCTGGGGACTATGTGCCATGGTCAATAACATGGTAATCAGTTCAGTTCAGTTCTGTCACTCAGTCATGTCCGACCCTTTGCGACCCCATGAATTGCAGCACACCAGGCCTCCCTGTCCATCACCAACTCCCGGAGTTCACTAAGACTCACGTCCTTCGAGTCAGTGATGCCATCCAGCCATCTCATCCTCTGTCGTCTCCTTCTCCTCCTGCCCCCAATCCCTCCCAGCATCAGAGTCTTTTCCAATGAGTCAACTTTTTGCATGAAGTGGCCAAAGTATGGAGTTTCAGCTTTAGCTTCTGTCCTTCCAAAGAACACAAGGACTGATCTCCTTTAGAATGGACTGGTTGGATCTCCTTGCAGTCCAAGGGACTCTCAAGAGTCTTCTCCAACACCACAGTTCAAAAGCATTAATTAATGCTTTGGCGCTCAGCTTTCTTTACAGTCCAACTCTCTCATCCATACATGACCACAGGAAAAACCATAGCCTTGACTAGATGGACCTTAGTCGGCAAAGTAATGTCTCTGCTTTTGAATATGCTGTCTAGGATGGTCATAACTTTCCTTACAAGGAGTAAGCGTCTTTTAATTTCATGGCTGCAATCACCATCTGCAGTGATTTTGGAGCCCCCCAAAATAAAGCCTGACACTGTTTCCACTGTTTCCCCATCCATTTCCCATGAAGTGATGGGACCAGATGCCATGATCTTCGTTTTCTGAATGTTGAGCTTTAAGCCAACTTTTTCACTCTCCGATTTCACTTTCATCAAGAGGCTTTTTAGCTCCTCTTCACTTTCTGCCATAAGGGTGGTGTCATATGCATATCTGAGGTTATTGATATTTCTCCCGGCAATCTTGATTCCAGCTTGTGTTTCTTCCAGTCCAGCGTTTCTCATGACGTACTCTTCATATAAGTTAAACAAGCAGGGTGACAATATACCGACTTGATGTACTCCTTTTCCTATTTGGAACCAGTCTGTTGTTCCATGTCCAGTTCTAACTGTTGCTTCCTGACCTGCATATAGGTTTCTCAAGAGGCAGGTCAGGTGGTCTGCTATTCCCATCTCTCTCAGAATTTCCCACAGTTTATTGTGATCCACACAGTCAAAGGCTTTGGCATAGTCAATAAAGCAGAAATAGATGTTTTTCTGGAACTCTCTTGCTTTTTCCATGATCCAGCGGATGTTGGCAATTTGATCTCTGGTCCTCTGCCTTTTCTAAAACCAACTTGAACATCAGGGAGTTCATGGTTTACGTATTGCTGAAGCCTGGCTTGGAGAATTTTGAGCGTTACTTTACTAGTATGTGAGATGAGTGAAACTGTGCGGTAGTTTCAGCATTCTTTGGCATTGCCTTTCTTTGGGATTAGAATGAAAACTGACCTTTTCCAGTCCTGTGGCCACTGCTGAGTCTTCCAAATTTGCTGGCATATTGAGTGCAGCACTTTCACAGCATCATCTTTCAGGATTGGAAATAGCTCAACTGGAATTCCATCACCTCCACTAGTTTTGTTTGTAGTGATGCTTTCTAAGGCCCATCTGACTTCACATTCCAGGATGTCTGGCTCTAGGTGAGTGATCACACCATCGTGATTATTTTGGTTGTGAAGATCTTTTTTGTACAGTTCTTCTGTGTGTTCTTGCCACCTCTTCTTAATATCTTCTGCTTCTGTAAGGTCCATAACATGGTAATAAAAAAGGAAAAAAGAACAATATATTCTTTGATATACAATGGAAAATAATTTTAGATTCTCTAATTCTTTTATAGCTCCCATTTATGTATTTAATACTACTTCCAATAAATGTTCTAAAAACTAAGAAAGAAAGAAAATAGAAACTTCAAATTCTATTTAAGAATTAAATTATTTTAAGCAATAATTTCAACACAGGCTACTTTTAGTCCCTTGAGTATACTGCAAGATAATAGCCCTTTAATGCATAGAGGGTTATTTATAACATCTGTAGTAACTTTTTACCCAGTGTTTAGTTGAAACTCATAAGTACTTGAAATTTAAGCAAATAATTTTAGTTCTGTTTATGTGTTGGCCAAAAATAATGATGGAAATTTTGTATTCTGTAATTGCATCAATAGACTTATATCAGAAAAAAATAGTGAAGATGGATTTTTGTTCATTTACATTGAATATCTAAGTGGGTTGTGCTCTTTAAATATCTCTCAACCATCAGGGGAAAAACTACGGTTAGAAAGAAAAGCCTTGACAAAGGGCCATAATCAGGTTAACTGGACATGCATTCTTTCTGAATTCCTACATTTTTCTTTTCAATGAAAATATAAAGAGACAGAACAGCATTTTGATGCCAAAATGTAAGACGTTTTACATTTCTCCATCTCAAATCTCTTTACATGAGGAAAGTTAGAAAGTAGAGTGAATTTTCAGGTAACAAATTCCTCTGAACCACACATTTTTCATTTTCCATTTACTATGTAAGTCAGCTTTCTGTGTATATATACTTTTTTTTTCCCATTGGTGTCAGTCCTCCTACATTTTGCTTTTAAGTAACACTTTAACATGAAACCTCAGGCACAGGCCATGGGTGAGAGAGCCTGAGGGAATAAGTTTCTTAGAGTTCAGGATTATTGTTAAGATTAAATCAAGTTTATTTCAGTTCCAGTTTTCCCCTCTTACACATTAGCAATTATTACAATTGCATCAGAATCTCTCTCGATATATATATACATATTATTTTCCTCTCACAATTCTTATGCTTTTCAATGTATGTGACTCATTTATGGTGAAGTGATGCTAGATGTAATTGTCACATGGATTGAAAATTGTAGAGGGGATGTAGACTGGGCTTCAAATTTAGGGAATATGAAATATTTTATTTTAACATATGTTTATTTGAGGCCATGTGTACTTTTTCAGGTCTATTAAAGTTCTAGAAGAAGACTCTTGAGAATCCCTTTGATTGCAAAGAGATCAAACCAGTCAACCCTAAAAGAAATAAACCCTAAATATTCATTGGAAAGACATGCTGTAGCTCCAATACTTTGTCCATCTGATGCAAAGAGTAGACTCATTGGATAAGAGGTTAATACTGGGAAAGATTACAGGCAGGAGAAGAAGTGGGTGACAGAGGATGAGATGGTTGAATGGCATCACCAACTCAATGGACATGAGTTTGAGTGAACTCTAGGAGATGGTGAAGGACAGGGAAGCCTCGCGTGCTGCAGTCCATGCGGTTGCAAAGAGTCAGACAAAACTTAGCAACTGAACAACAAAAAGCTCTAGAGGAGTTAAGGTGAGAGGGAAGGCATAGCCTGGCTTCATCTGATTTCTAGGTGGATGGAATAGGGGAAAAGGAACTGGTGTTTTAGAACTGTCTAGTTACATTTTTAGCTACTACATGAATGTCTATGCTATTGAACATACTAATATTTAAATGTACACACAAAACTGAATTCTAAATCCCCTCCTCCCCGTCTAGTCTATCCTCAATGCATTCAAGAGAATCTTTCTAAAATTTAACTCTACAGCAACTTCCCACTTAACTCAGTTAAAAAGCAAACATCTGTATAATGGTGAGAGCACTCTCTCCATCTCTCACATTCACCTCTGCTATTACGTGAACACACCAGGCACCTTTCCATCTTTAGGTCTTTGTTTTAGCTCTTCTCACTCTAAAAAAGTTTCCCATCAGCTATATCTGCTTATTTCACTTTTCATACTCTCCAAAGTTTTCTTCAATCATCACCTTTATAATAAGACCTTCCTTACCTACCGATTCAATTTACTCTCCACCCAAACCCCTGGCAACCTTTTTACCTTCCTTTGTTTTTTTCACATAACACATACTTTCTTTGAAGATACTATAAAATTTACTTATTTATTATATTCATTGTTTATTGCTTGTTTCCTTCCTGAAATGTAAGCTCCATGTGGACAGGGATCTTTGGTTTCTCCTATGCATCAAAAAGGCCTAAATGGTGCCTGACACTTTGATGATATTCAATATTAATGGGTTGAGTGAATGAATGTCACCAACCTCAGACTCCCAAATACCCAGCTCATTTTCTCTATCTCCATTTCTTTATTTCTGTTCTTTCTTTTTCACACATGTACACTTATATATATGTGTGTGTGTGCAAAGTCACTTCAGTAGTGTCCAACTCTGCGACCCTATGGACCGTAGCCTGCCAAGCTCCTCTGCTCATGGGATTCTCCAAGGTAAGAATACTGGGGTAGGTTGCCATGACATCCTCCAGGGGATCTTCCCAACCAAGGGATTGAACCTAAATATCATATGTCGACTGCATTGGCAAGAGGGTTCTTTACCACTAGCACCATCTAGGAAACCCACACTTATATGCATAGTAGCTATAAAACATTGTAACTCATCCATTCAATATCTCAGATCCTAGTGAAAAGGATATGTAGCTAGAGGTAAAGAAACAGCTCTACAACAGAACTCTCTATGACAGAGAACCTATTGTGGAAGTAAATGAAGACCAACCAAATGCAAGGAAGCAAAGGTTACCTATTCAGACTTTGTTAGAGCAAGGAATTTAGCCATCATCATTTATGGGCTTCACAGATTCAAAGTCTGGCAAAGAGTGGAATAAAAGAAAGGTTTCAGGTTATACTCTGAGTGGAGTCTGTTGGCAGAGAGAAGCTGTGGACAGGCTAACTAGAAGCAGGGCATCTTATGTAATTGGCCCAGGACACATATTTCCTTTCTCTGGTTGGTAATAAGCTGGAAACTAGGAAAAAATTTTGGAAGCTTTTAGTTATTAACCAAATTTTATCTTTTGGTTCTGACTATTACTAGCTGGCTCTTGGATTGTTACTAGAGATCACAATATGACTTCCTATAAATTTGACTTATCAATAGCAGGTTAGATTCATAGGCTGGTTACTGCAGATAATGGATTGGCTTCCTGGGCTGTTTACTGCAGGCTGTAAGTCAAAGTTCTATATTATATATAGTCTGGCCATTATCCATTTGCATATTGAGTCTCACAGTAAAATGAACACATAGAGAAACTTTTAAAAGTAGATAAATAGTACATATCTACACATCTATTACTGAAATCAAATTAATGATCTCTAAATAATCTTTTTAAACAACTGTTATCACTTCTTCAAATTCTCTTGATTTCTAGAATCTCAGTGAATTGCTCATAGGCTGATTTTTTTTTTTTAATCTCATATGCAGTCCTTTCTGATCCCCACTGAGATTCTTCTCATTCGGTTATAAAAGTCTGGGACAGTGAGCCTTTTAAATGTATTTGGGGATGAAACAGTGACAGACTTTATTTTCCTGAGCTCCAAAATCACTGCAGATGGTGACTGCAGCCATGAAATTAAAAGATGCTTGCTCCTTGGAAGAAAAGCTATGACTAACCTAGACAGCATATTAAAAAGCAGAGACATCAGAGACATTACTTTGCCAACAAAAGTCTGTCTAGTCAAAGGTATGGTTTTTCGAGTAGTCATGTATGGATGTGAGAGTTGGACTATAAAGAAAGCTGAGCACCGAAGAATCAATGCTTTTGAACTGTGGTGTTGGAGAAGAATCTTGAGAGTCCCCGGGACTGCAAGGAGATCAAACAAGTCCATCCTAAAGGAAATCAGTCCTGAATATTCATTGGAAGGACTGATGCTGATGCTGAAACTCGAATACTTTGGCCACCTGATGCAAAGAACTAGCTCACTGGAAAAGACCTTGAGGCTGGGAAAGATTGAAGGCAGGAGGAAAAGGGGGAGGCACAGGAGGAGATGGTTGGATGGCACCACCAACTCAATGGGCATGAATTTAAGTAGGCTCTGGGAATTGGCAATAGACAGGGAGGCCTGGCGTGCTGCAGTCCATGGGGGTCACAAAGAAGTTGAACATGACTGAGTGACTGAACTGAAATAACTGGCTATGATGTAACAATTCATTGATCACATAAGCACTGGTTTAAGATCAGTATTCCTTGACTTCCACCATTTAGTCATTATTTGGCTCCAATTTGGTTTTTGCAATATGACTATCAACACATGGAAAATCCAGAGTGAAGGCAGATCTTATTAAAACATTGCCTCCTGCATTCACTTCACTGAGTTATTAATGCTCTGAGGGAAAAGTAGGAAATTGTCAACAAGAACAAGAACTTTAAATGGCTTAGCCTTAATCTTCTCTTCAGTTTCACTTCATGCCTAAATCTTGGTTTTGTGCTCTAATTACTCTGAGAAGAACCACTTGGACTGGCTATGTTTCTCACATCACATGGCATTTTCTTATACTTTCTTTCTCAAACCATATAACTTTTCCACATCTCATTCCTGCCATAATTTTGACTAGTTAACTTATTCTCTGCTATGGTGAGCTCAGGCTTCAACCTTTTTACTAGCTTTAAGTCTTCCTGTTTATCACTATCAGACCATCATGTATATTTTCATCTTAATGCTCATCAGTTATTATGAAGAACCAGCAAAAAAATGTTGTCTCTCTCTTCTCTACTAGACTAAAGCTTTGAAAAAAAGCCAACCATTATGTTTTCAACCTATTTTGTTCTCAGTGCCTAGCACAGTGCCTCTCACATAACAAATACTCAATAAAAATGTTTGTTGAATGAAAGTATCAGTTAATGAGTATTAAGAATACACACATATGTGAAATAGGGCCAGTGACCTGAAGAAGCTCACAGGCTGCTGCTGCTGCTGCTAAGTCACTTCAGTCGTGTCCGACTCTGTGTGACACCATAGATGGCAGCCCACCAGGCTCCCCTGTCCCTGGGATTCTCCAGGCAAGAACACTGGAGTGGGCTGCCATTTCCTTCTCCAATGCATGAAAGTGAAAAGTGAAAGGGAAGTCGCTCAGTCGTGTCCAACTCTTCACGACCCCATGGAACACAGCCTACCAGGCTCCTCTGTCCATGGGATTTTCCTAGATAGGAGTTAAAATAAATCAGACATAAATACTAAAAGTGATCTAGAAAGTATTATGAAAGAATCCTAGAGGAGGGAACAATTAATTGCAAGAATCAGGTCAACTTCTCAAACAAGGTGCTCTTTGAGTGATGTTTAGGGTAGAAGTTTTTTTCAGATGTTGAGAAAGAAGTGAAAATCATGAAAATCATGACACACTCTTATCTACGCTTCCCATAACACAGACCATGTACATTAAATATTTACTTGTAATATTATTTGTATTACTTATAATATTTGGATCAGCGACTATCCTTGATCATCCATAATAGTGTTCCTCTGTTCATCGGGCATGAAAATTTATAGTTGAGTCATAAACTATATAAAATATTTTGAAAAGAAATGATGACATTTCTTTTGAAAAGGCTGAAGCAGCTATTTCTTTTACCAGTCTTCATGTAAATTTAAAAGGAGGAAAAGGAAAAAAATAATCTTTTCATAATGCTAATAAATCAAGTTATTCAAGGCTATTCTTTGATGGATAAAGAAATATTGAACTAGGCAAACTGAGATCTGAAAACTAAGAAAAAGCTTGGTTATGAGACAGGGCTTTATTAGGAGGATTTTCCTACTGTACTCAGTCACCCTTGCTGTTCTCCGTTCATGAGGAAAAAAAAACACCCTCTAAGTCACTGCGGAAAATATAAAATTTCCTTACTTCCAAAATGCTTCTTTGAAGACTGTAGATTTAAAAGCCAACAGTCGCATACCCTTAAACAATCTTACATTTTCAAACAGTAACATTTATAACAAAGAGTTACTTGCCCCAAATGTTAATTATGTCTAAAGCTCTTAGGAACCCATACATTCCAGGTAACTCAGTCCTCACATACAAGCCTTTATCAATGGGTTCAGATGTATCTTTAAGAAAAGACAATATATGGTCCTTTTTTATAAGATATGGATGCCCATGTGTGTATGGATGCTCACTCCTGTCTGACTCTGTGACCCCACAGGGGTCTGTAGCCCACCAGACATCTCTGTCCATGGGATTTTCCAGGCAAGAATACTGGGGTGGGTTGCCATTTTCTGCTCCAGCAGATCTTCTCGACCCAGGGATTGAACCTGTGCCTTCTGTGTCTCCTGTATTGGCAGGCAAATTCTATACTTCAGAAATACCTGGGAAGTCCTTTTATAAGATACAAGCATATAAAAGTAGTGATGTGATATACAGATTTGCTTCTGAGAAACAACTACAACAAAATCCTTAGCCTGGCAATAATGGTCTATTCCCAATTCCTGTATTTTAGAAGGCACTGAAAGAGAAATACAATGTAATGCGTTCCCTTTTTTTTTTTTTAATTTTTATAGCAGAAAAATATATTTTCTTGTAAAACTGTAGGCATATTTTGGTCAGGATTCAGAAATGTAAAGCCTTGCCTCCCTCTCTGTCAGGGTTTGTATTCTATCTAGTTTTTTTTTTTTAATTTTTAATTTTACTTTATTTTACTTTATGATACTGTATTGGTTTTGCCATACATTGACATGAACCCACCACAGGTGTACAGGAGTTCCTAAACATGAACCCCCCCCTCCCACCTCCCACCCCATATCATCTCTCTGGATCATCCCTGTGCACCAGCCCCAAGCATCCTGTATCCTGCATCGAACATAGACTGGTGATTCGTTTCTTAGCGTTCCCTTTAAATTTTTACTTACAGGCAAAGTATAATGCCTTCTTAATCATGCCTGAATATTTAAGAATTTTTCCAATAGTTCCTCCTGATTATATTTCAGCTGAGTCTGCCACAGAGAACAGAATCTGCAACCTAACAGGAAAAATTGGGGCAGATGTTACAGTTAGACTGAACAGAACTGACATTTGAAGGCTTTTCATAATTTTCCATCCCTAATATTATTGTCATGGAAATGAGAGAAGAAATGGTGACAATGCCTTTCAGTAAGAGAGCCCAGCAGTCCTCTATCTGATACGCTAATCATGAAGACATAGAAATATCTTCAGCACAATGGGTTTGTGCTTACCCTCCCCCACTGTAATGCCTACCCAAATACCCATAACTGGCTTTTGATGTGCTGATAAATGTCACTTCATTTGAAGCAAATAAAAAAGCTTTGCCATTTAATTGTAATATAAGTTAGTTTTGGCTATGAACAAAAGACAATAGAGTGCAAAGGCTTCCTGTAGGGACTCGTATCTGAATGGAAACTTAATGCCCCTAGTGTTGCTTTTAGCTCCACCTCAGAGACAACATAACAGGCAGTGTGTGGACTCTCCCATCCCCTGTGAAAAGAATCTATTGATATATTATAAGGAAGATATATCTGCAGTAGCAGTAGTGTTAGTCACTCAGTCGTGTCCCACTCTTTGCAACTCCACGGACTGTAGCCCACCAGGCTCCTCTGTCCATGGGATTCTCCAGGCAAGAATACTGGAGTGGATTGCCATTTCCTTCTCCAGAGGATCATCCCAACCCAGTGATCAAACCCAGATCTCCTGCATAGCAGGCAGATTCTTTACTGTTTGAGCTATTGCAAGAAAGATATATCTGTTCTGTTCCGTTCAGTTCACTCACTCAGTCGTGTCTGACTCTGTGCGACCCAATGGACTGCAGCAGGCCAGGTTTCCCTCTCCATCAAACTCCCAGAGCCTGCTCAAACTCATGCCCATCGAGGTGGTGATGCCATCCAATCATCTCATCCTCTGTCATCCCCCTCTCTTCCCGCCTTCAATGTTTCCCAGCATCAGGGTCTTTTCCAAGAAGTCAGTTCTTCACATCAGGTGGCCAAAGTATTGGAGTTTCAGCTTTAGCATTCCTTCCTCTACTGTATCCCATCTCTCTGTTTTCTCTCCATTATAATTATTCCTGAATCACAATTTATTGTTGGGCCATATTCACTCTCTGTATTTAGTTCTTTCAGATATAAAATTCTGTTGTCCCTAGAAGTAATGAGTGCCTCTTTTTTATTTCTTCATTTCCTCAGCTCTATGTCACTATTACCATATCATCTCCAAATTCTAGTGTTTTGTATGTGTGTGTGTGTGTAGGGGGCTGGCTGGGGTGGTATGTATACATAGGAAATTTTTTAAAGTTTTATTGATATGTGTTCACATAGCATACATTTCACCAATTTAGTGCAAAATTCAATAGCTTTTAGAATATTTACAGATGTGTATTTCCATCACCAGATTCTATTTTTGAAGTTTTTAATCAGTCCAAAAAGAAACGTGACACACCTTAGCCATTACCCTCCAACTTCCAGAGCTCCCACTCCTAGGCAACTGCTAATTATATCTATCTCTATAGATTTGCCAGGTGACTCAGATGGTAAAGAATCCGCTTTCAATGCAAGAGACCTGGGTTCGATCCCTGGGTTGAGAAGATCCCCTGGAGGAGGGCATGGCAACCCACTCCAGTATTCTTGCCTGGAAAATCCCCATGGACGGAGGAGCCTGGCAAGCTACAGTCCATGGGGTCATAGAGTGACTAAGCACACACACAGATTTGCCTATTCTGGACATTTCAGATAAATGGAATAGTACAATACGTGGTCCTTTGTGATGGCTAAGTCTTATAAAGTTATTAGGGTCACGAAGAGTTGGACACAACTCAGTGACTAACACTTTGACTTTTTTCAAGGTTATTAGCAATGCCTTCATTTTCATTTCTGATTTGTGTATGTGTGTGTGTCTCCTCTCTCTCCATTCCCCCCCAGCCACCCACCCACACACACACACACACACACACACACACACACACACACACACACTTACCTATCAGTTGGTTACTTAAATGTTTGTCAATATCATTGCTCTTAAATAACTTTCAGTTTCCTATATTCTGGTACAATTTCATTTGATCCCAGTCTGCAGTCAAGCAGCACGCCTCAGTATTCTGGATCAGGTGAGAAAGAAATGGGTTTCCTGCAAGTATCTCAGACAGCTGGGAAGCCACATGCTCACGCACATGCTTTCACTTTCCTGTAGGGGAGAGATCAGCCCGAGGGAGCTTCTCTTGGCTCTAGGCTGTGCTACTTAGGGGAGTGGTAATGCAGGTAGAGCATAACTGATCTTTAGCATCTTTATTGCATCTAATCTGGACTTTTTTTTGCTTGCTTTAATAGTATGCTGGAACTTCTCTGCTGGACTGCTGGTTTTGCAAAGAGGTATTCCCATGCATGGGTGATTGTCAAAATCAGTGCCATTGGGGGAAAGATGGTAGAAAACTCCTGCTGATCCAGTTGATCCTTCACTTCTTGTCTTCACTGTTCCTTAAAGATCAGCCAGAGGTGAAAGCACATGCTCTTCTCAGGGGTTTCTGAGCATGCACCCTGCTCTGCGCATGCACATGGGCTTTCCAGATTCCCCAGAATATGTGGATGAGTGTAAAGTCTTTATGCCCCCAAACGCTCCAGCTTTTCCATCCAGGCTTTTAGCATGTCTATTGCTTTTCACTACTATTTTGGTGGCAAGTCGTTCACTTGTCTTTAAGTGTTTTTGATGAACATACTCCATATAGGCACTTCTTTGCAGTTCGTCTCTGCTGGCTCAAACAGTAAAGATCTTTTCTGCAAATGCAAGAAACCCAGGTTTGATCCCTGGGTCGAGAAGATGCTCTAGAGAAGGAAATGGCAACCCACTCCAGTTTTCGGAGAATTCCATCAACAGAGGAACCTGAAGGGCTTTAGTTCATGGGGTCACTAAGAGTTGGACATGACTGAGCAACTAACACTTTCACTTTCTTTCACTGAGTTAGGTGAAACAAAGATTAGTCCCTTGCATCAGTCCTTCAGGGAACCCACAGATGGGTCAAAACAAAAAAAAGATCCTTGGAACAAGGTCTATTCTGTCTGTTCCTTATGGAACCAGGTGCCCATGTAAGGAACATGGGCTGCAGTTTGTAGGACTGCCAATATCCCAGAGAATAGGGTGAAGCAAAGGTAAGTTAAAAATGCCAAAAACTTTTATCATGTTTTATGATATCATGAATCCCAGGGGTACCTTGCAAAAGCAAACAGGATTTTATTCTATACACTGTCCACTCTAGCTGCACAGAATTACTCTGCATCAAGTCCCACTGAACAGTGACACACACTTGAAACTAATAATAAATAAACACATGAAAGGAAATCCACCAAAAATAAGATTTAAAAGACTCAATTACAACAAGATTAGATAATCATGATCTTCAAAAACCAGAAATACTGTTTGAGAATGTTTTAAAATTTGATTTATATGGTTATGCTAATTATATACAACCAGATGATTAACATGGAGAAGGAAATGGAAACCCACTCCAGTATTCTTGTCTAGAGAATTCTGTGGACAGAGGAGCCTGGTGGGCTGCTGTCCATAGGGTCGCACAGAGTCAGACACGACTGAAGTGACTTAGCATGCATGCATGCATTGGAGAAGGAAATGGTAACCCATTCCAGTATTCTTGCCTGGAGAATCCCATGGACAGAGGAGCCTGGTGGGCTGCTGTCCAGGGAGTCGCACAGAGTCGGACACGACAGAAGCGACTTAGCAGCAGCAGCAGATGATGATTAACAGGGCACTGGAGACTCCACAAGTTATACTCATGTAAGGTTTGGTGGTGGTGTTCAGTCGCTCAGTCATGTCTGACTCTTTGCAACCCTGAGGGCTGTAAGTTTTAAATAAAGCTAAAGGGCTTCCCTGGTGGCTCAGCAGTAAGGAATTCATCTGCAATACAGAAGACACAGGTTCAATCCCTGGGTTGAGAAAATTTCCTGGAAGAGGAAATGGCAACCCACTTCAGTATTCTTACCTGGGAAACCCTATGGACAGAGGAGCCTGGCAGGCTACAGTCCATGGAGTCACAAAAGAGCCGGACATGGCAATAAACAAAAACAACAAATAATAATAATATACAGCAACAGAATCAAAGTGTAGACAAATTTTGGAGAGGTCTGAGACTTACCAATGCAGTTCCAAACATCCTTTCTCAGTCAGACAGGGGACAGCAGGATATATTTTGACAGCTCTTCATTGCATTGCTCACATGATTCTATTGCTGCTCATCTTCTGTAACCAAGAAGTCACTTCCAAAGAACAAATGTGGGTACAGCTGGAGCTGCTGACACTTCTGTCACTTGAGCATCACTGAGGTTGTGTGACCCCAAAAGTATCCCTTGGGTAATGGCCCCAATATAGACTCCTGCTGTTCAGTTGCTATTGTTTTTCAGTCGCTAAGTTGTGTCCCACTCTTTTCTGACACCCTGGACTGTAGCCTGCCAAACTCATTTGTCCATGGGATTTCCCAGGCAAGAATACTGGAATGGGTTGCCATTTCCTTTTTCAGGGGATCTTTCTGACCCAGGGATTGAACCTGAGTCTCCAGCATTGGCAGGCAGATTCTTTATGGCTGAGCCACCAGGGAAGCCCCCTGCTGTTCACAGCCTCATTCAAATTCAGCCTTTTTTTCCTTTGTAACATTGTTAGTGGGGGCTCATATTATAAAATAAAACAAACCAATTAATTTTTGTTTCAGTTTTTGAGCTGACAGAAACCATAGTTTATGTGTGGCTGTTTGAAGAATGTTTCTAGTGTCTCTACACTAAGGAATTCCTATGAATGTTACCAGGTATTCTTGAACTTCTATTTTAGCTGGTTAATTAGCCATTCCCTGGCAGTGACATGATTAATCAAAATTTCTAATCATCTTAACTAGATATTTGAGATTGCCATTATATCATCAATATATGTAATGCATAACAGTACATTTCAGCTGAATCATATTAAAGCCTCTTCTCTACAGGTTGTGCAATTAGCAAGTAAACCTGTGTCAGATTCTCTCCAACACAAATGAACAATGGTTTTGGCTTACTTCCATAACTGACATTAAAAAAGAAACCACTTGATAAACCAATGAATTAACCATAGAATACCAATCATCCTTAGCTTATTGCAAGGTTGAATTGCTAACATCCTATCAGCCTGGCTGATACTATTGGAAGAACTATTTTATCCAGTCTTCCACAGTCTACAATTAACCTCCAGGACTCACCAACTTTTCTTGCAAACAATAATGGGTTTTTAAAGAGGGTATTTTTTGAATGATAATATTCTTGTTCTAACATATCCTTAATCAAATCAGGAATTTATTGATGACCAGCAGGTATGCCATGTCATCTTAAATTAACCAGTTGAGTGGGTAAGGTCAGTGTAAGGATTTGCACTTAGCATGCCCAATTAAAACAAAACTTATACCAGATTTCTATAACATCCCTTTCCCCATTTGTTTGAGTAAGCCAAGAACTTTACCTCCTTCTTATTCAAGAAATCACATAATATATTCTGGTAGAGTTGATACACAATCATAAATACCTTCTGTTCACAAATGTCTAACTTAGGTCCCAGTTTCAGTTTTAAGTTATTGATAATTTATCACATCTCCATAACTTATGTTGCTTTTTTATAGCAGATTTAGATATGACAATACATTATGAGCAGGTTTAGATCTGACAATACATTATGAGCCAGTGTAGAAGAATTCCAATACAATTTCCTCATCTGTGATAATTTACCTACAAACCAGTGCAAATGGCCTCTGATACCCAGAGACACCACCACCATTTCCACCCTGGGCACAACCTGATATTCTGGTATAACTTCTTTAACTCACATTATTCTAATCAATGCTGGTTATGAGGATCCTTTTCTTTTTATGGAGTATCACCATAAGATTTTTGAAAATTCATCATAGTTAAGATAAGTTGAACAAACCTCTATAATTTTTGGAGTTACTGTAGTAGCTGGACCTTGTAATCTCTCTAGTGTTCTATCAAATTTTAGTACTTATTCCATCTATCACTTCATTTTTCATGACTTTTTAAGCTAAAATTCTGAACTGTTCCACTCTGTTTAATTATCTTAAGGTTTTCTTTTTCATTCTAATCTTAACATTCCTTTTCCCTCACTGAATATTCCTAATCTTTTTTCCTATCACTTACCCCTTAAAGTAATGCTTAAAATTCTCCAAGCCAGGCTTCAGCAATACGTGAACCGTGAACTTCCTGATGTTCAAGCTGGTTTTAGAAAAGGCAGAGAAACCAGAGATTAAATTGCCAACATCCGCTGGATCATGGAAAAAGCAAGAGAGTTCCAGAAAAACATCTATTTCTGCTTTATTGACTATGCCAAAGCCTTTGACTGTGTGGATCACAATAAACTGTGGCAATTCTGAAAGAGATGGGAATACCAGGCCATCTGACCTGTCTCTTGAGAAACCTGTATGCAGGTCAGGAAGCAACAGTTAGAACTGGACATGGAATGACAGACTTGTTCCAAATAGGAAAAGGAGTATGTCAAGGCTGTATATTGTCATTCTGCTTATTTAACTTCTATGCAGAGTACATCATGAGAAACACTGGGCTGGAAGAAGCACAAGCTGGAATCAAGATTCCCGGGAGAAATCTCAATAACCTCAGATATGCAGATGACACCACCCTTATGGCAGAAAGTGAAGAGGAACTAAAAAGCCTCTTGATGAAAGTGAAGGAGGAGAGTGAAAAGGTTGGCTTAAAGCTCAACATTCAGAAAACGAAGATCATGGCATCTGGTCCCATAACTTTATGGGAAATAGATGGGGAAACAGTGGAAACAGTGTCAGACTTTATTTTGGGGGGGCTCCAAAATTACTGCACATGGTGATTGCAGCTATGAAATTAAAAGATGCTTACTCCTTGGAAGGAAAGTTATGACCAATCTAGATAGCATATTGAAAAGCAGAGACATTACTTTGCCAACAAAGGTCTGTCTAGTCAAGGCTATGGTTTTTCCAGTGGTCATGTAATGATGTGAGAGTTGGATGGTAAAGAAAGCTGAGAGCTGAAGAATTGATGCTTTTGAACTGTGGTGTTGGAGAAGACTCTTGAGAGTCCCTTGGACTGCAGAGTTCCAAGCAATCCATCCTAATGGAGATCAGTCCTGCGTGTTGTTTGGAAGGACTGATGTTGAAGCTGAAACTCCAATACTTTGGCCACCTCATGGGAAGAGTTGACTCATTGGAAAAGACGCTAATGCTTGGAAGGATTGGGGGCAGGAGAAGGGGACGACAGGATGAGATGGCTGGATGGCATCACTGACTCGATGGATGTGAGTTTGAGTGAACTCCGGGAGTTGGTGATGGACAGGGAGGCCTGGTGTGCTGCGATTCATGGGGTTGCAAAGAGTCAGACGCGACTGAGCGACTGAACTGAACTGAACTGAGCTGCCCCTTTAACGTCCTATGGACAGAGGAGCCTGGAGCTAAAATCCACAGGGTCCCAAAGTCAGACACGACTGAGCACACATGTGTGCACACACACACCCTGAGAGTTTAGCCAGTGATAGCTTCCCTCATGGCTTTTTCCTTCCAACAGGAGGGTCCACAAAAGAATATCAAGCATTTAAGCTCCATGTATCAAAGCAGTCATTTCTTGGGTATAAGGTCTAAAATTGGAGCATACTTTGTCATTATATAATCAATCTGAAAGTGCTTGCATTTTCAAGATTTCAGCACCTCAGGATTACTCAATATGTAAATGATGGTGAAGCTAGAATATTCCCTCTTTTTTTTTTAATTCCCTCTCTTAAGGTATTTTTGCATGACTCTGCATTTCAACTCTGCAACTCAACATATTAGGACATCCACATTTCTACAAAAATACACTGCATGACCATTTTGAATGCTTCCATGTTTAGGGGATCTCTTAATCCCCACCTTCCCCTTCACCACACCCAAAGTCTGAATAGTCTTTTTAATGATTATCTGTTATGCAACTGATGAAAAAAGTATTTGAACATTTGACTCCCTGCTTTCATCATGTCCTTTCTCATTATAGACATAATCGATGGTGGTAAGTTGGCAGACGAGAAGCCTTGTGTTTTTTCTTAGTTCGTCTCACTTTTGCCAAAGCAGCGCAAAGCAGCCAAGGCACAGAATTCCTGACTGGCTTTCCTTCTGTCTCAATTTCTTTTTTCATCCATTTAGGTATTTCCCTCAGCTCCAGGCCTATCCACTTCCAAGCTGTCTATGTTTACCCTACTGTCAATGGTCAAATGTTGGCTAGGGTAGGGGAGCTAGCCTGGCATCAAAGTCCTTCATACACCATTTATTCATCTTCCTTTCTTCCAAACAAAGCCTTATCCATCATTTAATGACACAGCCAAGGGCCACTTCTTGTAACCTGCTCAGAGGACCAGCTGCAGCAATTACACAGCATCAGACAATTGAAAGAACTCACAAAATGCCACAGGATACACTCATAAAGCTTCAATGAAAGTAAAAGATATGACACAGAAGAAGATAAAATGTACAGACAAACATGAGAGAAAAACAGAAATTTTTAGATACAGCCTCCAGACTCTTTCCTCAGACACAGGACATGCTTCATGTGTGGGTCATGACACCAAGATAAGTGTGGGAAATTTGTTTCAGCAGAGACGAGACAGAAGCTCACTAGATGAATCTTTTATACTCCTCTGGTCATAGAGCTAAGACCAGACTGGCCTTAAACAGGTGAAATAGATTCAAACCATTAAGCCATACATTTTCAGTAAACAAAGTAAACAAACTGGTACAGAGTGCCTCCAGTCAAGTTGTAGACTTTACATGAAAGTGTCAGTCACTCAGTCATGTCTGACTGTTTGTGACCCCATGAACTATAGCCCTCCAGGTTCCTCTGTCCGTGGAATTCTCCAGGCAAGAACACTGGAGTGGGTTGCCATTTCCTTCTCCAGGGGATCTTTCTGACCCAGGGATCTAACCCAGGTCCCCTGCATTGTAGACAGATTCTTTACTGTCTGAGCCACCAGGGAAGACTTTACACGACATATTATAAATTACAAGCTTTGCTTTGCATGCATGCTCAATCGTGTCAGATTCTTTGTGACCTCATGGTCGGTGGCCTGCCAGGCTTCTCTGTCAATGGAATTCTCCAGGCAAGAATACTGGAGTGAGTTGCCATTTTCTGCTCCAGAGGATCTTCCTAACCCACGGACTGAAGCTGCATTTCCTGCGACTCTTGCAATAGCAGGCAGATTCTTTACCACTGCGCCATCTGGGAAGCTTCAAATTACAAGCTAGTATCTGTTATATGTATCTTGATCAAGTGTCAGTTTAATAGCCTCTTTGGACATATGATTAGAGATACCACAGATCATTTCCAAGAACTTTCAAAAATTGTACATTAAAGAATTTCTAGTGCTAGTATATCAAACGGAGAAGGCAATGGCACCCCACTCTAGTACTCTTGCCTGGAAAATCCCATGGGTGGAGGAGCCTGGTAGGCTGCAGTCCATGGGGTCACTAACAGTCGGACACGACTGAGTGACTTCACTTTCACTTTTCACTTTCATGCATTGGAGAAGGAAATGGCAACCCACTCCAGTATTCTTGCCTGGAGAATCCCAGGGACGGGGGAGCCTGGTGGGCTGCTGTCTATGGGGTCGCATAGAGTTGGACATGACTGAAGCGACTTAGCCGCAGCAGCAGCAGCAGTATATCAAAAATAGAAAAGTACAAACTTTTAAGTTTCTGATTCATGTGATACTTAGAAATCATATTAAACTGTTGTTAATATACCACAGGCATACCTTATAAATATATGCATTATCAGTGGTTTCGAAACAAACGATTGATTAGATACCACTAGAAACCCTTTTGGTGATCTTTGTAGAGTCAAAATAATTTCTTAAGTGCTAAACCATTTAAATGATAGAGAAAACATAAGTAAGCAAAAATATAAACTGCTTTGAGGTAAAAAATAGGTATTCCTTAATCATTTTAAAAATACAAATGTCAAAACTGAAAAGAAACAAAAAAAGAAATGAACTATCAAGGCATGCAAAGACACAGAGAAACCTTAAATGTGCATTACTAAGGAAAACAGGCCAATCTGAAAGGGCTACACACTGTATGGTTTCAAATACAACAGTCTGGAAAAGGCAAAACTGTAAAAGAGAATAAAATGATGAGTGGTTGCTACGATTTAGGGAAGGCAGAAATGAGTAGACACAAAGGACAGAAGAATTTTGAAATGAAATGATAGTATATGATGCTATTTCAGTGGACACATATCATTATACACTTGTACAACCCCAAGAGTGAACCGTAATATGAACTGTGGACTGCGGCAGTAAAGATGTTTCAGCGTACGTTCATCAATTGTAGCAAACGTACCACAGTAGTGGAGGATGCTGACTACAGGGAATATTCTGCACGGATGGAGAGACGGGGGTATTTAGGAATTCTCTGTATTTATCTGTGAGCTTAAAACCGCTCTAAAAAAGTTTGTTTTTTAAAAAAAATATGGAAAAATATATATCAGACACGTAACTGTAAGTAGGCTGTTTTTACCAGAAAAAACAGTGATACTAGGATGTTTACTAAGGATAAGGAATTTACTGAGCACCGAAGAATTGATGATTTTGAATTGTGGTGTTGGAGAAGACCCTTGAGAGTTCCGTGGACAGCAAGGAGATCAAACCAGTCTACCCTAAAGGAAATCAGTCCTGAATGTTCTTTGGAAGGACTGATGTTGAAGCTGAAACTCCAAAAGTTTGACTACCTGATGCGAAGAGCTGACTCATTTGAGAAGATCCTGATGATGGGAAAGATTGAAGGCAGGAGGAGAAGGGGACGACAGAGGATAAGATGGTTGGATGGCATCACCATCTCAATGGACATGAGTTTGAGTAAACTCTGGGAGTTGGTGACGGACAGGTAGGCCTGGTGTGCTACAGTCCATGGGGTCGCAAAGAGTCGGACATGACTGAACTGAACTAACATTTGTCAGAAAGTTATATCATTTATCAACCGGAGGACTGGACATATATCAACCCTGGAGGTCCAGTGGTTAAGAACCTGCTTGCTAATGCAGGTTCACAGGTTCGATCCCTGGTCCAGAAAGATTCCTTGTGCCGCAGGGCAACTAAGCCTGTGTACCACAGTTACTGAGCCTGCGTGCCTACGGCCTCGGCCCTACAACAAGAGGAGGCACCACAATGAGAAGCCTGTGAACCTCAATGAAGAGTAGTCCCGGCTCACTGCAACTAGAGAAAGCCCAGACACAGCAATGAAGACTCAACACAACTAAAAATAAATAAATAAATAAATAAATAAATAAATTTAGTTGTAATATAGTCTTTACCTTTCCAGCATCCAGAGGCTGCCTGTATTCATTAGCTCGTGATTCCTTTTCTCCATTTTCCAAACCAGCAATGTTGCATCTCTCTGTCACTCCTTCTCTCTTTTTATTAAAAAGAAGTTAAAAAAAGAGAGAAAGATAAATACATTAACACAATATTGCTTATGCGTCAAATCTTAAAAAAAAAAATGGTACAAATGAACTTATTTACAAAACGGAAATGGAAAACAAACTTATGGTTACCAGACGTAAAAGGAGGGGGAAAGGATAAATTGGGACATTGGGACTGACATATACACATTTCTGTATAATAGATATTAATAACTAATAAGGACCTAGTGTACAGCATAGGAAATTCTACTCAGTAGCTAATGATCTAGGAAAAGACTCTAAAACAGAATGGATACATGTATATATATAACTGATTCACTTTGCTGTACAGCAGAAACACAAGATTATGTAAATCAACTATCCTCCAATAAAACTTGCTTTAAAAGTTAGGGAAAGGTAGTAAAAATCCTCTGTTCTTAAAATCACCTATCACTAGCTTGGCTCTACCTAGATAATGCATTATGGTCTTTCCATCCTAAGATTCTTTCAGTTCAGTTGCTCAGTCGTGTCCAGCTCTTTGAAACCCCATGGACTGCAGCACACCAGGCCTCCATGTCCATCACCAACTCCCAGAGTTTACTCAAACTCACGTCCATTGAGGCAGTGATGCCATCCTACAATCTCATCCTCTGTTGTCCCGTTTTCCTCCTGCCTTCGATCATTCCCAGCATCGGGGTCTTTTCCAGTGAGTCAGTTATTCACATCAGGTGGCCAAAGTATTGGAGTTTCAGCTTCAGCATCAGTCCTTCCAGGGAATATTCAGGACTGATTTCCTTTAGGGTGGACTGGTTTGATCTCCTTGCAGTATAACGGACTCTCAAGAGTCTTCTCCAACACCACAGTTCAAAAGCATCAATTCTTCGATGCTCAGCTTTCTTTATAGTCCGGCTCTCACATCCATACATGACTAAAGGAAATCTTTGACTACATGGGCCTTTACTGGCAAAGTAATGTCTCTGTTTTTTAATATGCGGTCTAGGTTGGTCATAGCTTTTCTTCCAAGGAGCAACCGTCTTTTAATTTCACGGCTGCAATCATCATCTGCAGTGATTTTGAAGCCCCCAAGAATAAAGTCTCTCACTCTTTCCATTGTTTCCCCATCTATTTTCCATCAAGTGATGGGACTGGATGCCATGATCTTAGTTTTCTGAATGGTGAGTTTTAAGCCACCACTCTTTCACTTTCATCAATAGGCTGTCTAGTTCTTTGCTTTCTGCCATAAGGGTGGCATCATCTGCATATCTGAGGTTACTGATATTTCTCCCAGCAATCTTGATTCCAGCTTGGGCTTCATCCAGCCTAGCATTTCATATGATGCACTCTCCATATAAGTTAAATAAGCAGCGTGACATTATACAGCCTTTACATATTCCTTTCCTGATTTGGAACCAGTCTGTTTTTCCATGTCCAGTTCTAACTGTTGCTTCCTGACCTGCATACAGATTGCTCAGGAGGGAGGTAAGGTGGTCTAGTATTCCCATCTCTTTATGAATTTTCCACAGTTTGTTGTGATCTACACAATCAAAAGCTTTGGTGTAGTTAAGAAAGCAGAAGCAGATGTTTTTCTGGAACTCTCTTGCTTCTTCGATGATCCAACAGATGTTGGCAAGTTGATCTCTGGTTCCTCTGTCTTTTCTAAATCCAGCTTGAACATCTGGAACTTCACGGTTCACATACTGTTGAAGCCTGGCTTGGAGAATTTCGAACATTACTTTGCTAGCATGTGAGATGAATGCAATTGTGCGGTAGTTTGAACATTCTTTCGCATTGCCTTTCTTTGGGATTGTAATGAAAACTGACCTTTTCCAGTCCTGTGGCCACTGCTGACTTTTTTCCAGATTTGCTGGCATATTGAGTGAAGCACTTTCACAGCATCATCTTTTAGGATTTGAAATAGCTCAACTGGAATTCCATCACCTTCGCTAGCTTTGTTTGTAGTATGCTTCCTAAGGCCCACTTGGCTTTGCATTCCAGGATGTCTGGCTCTATGTGAGTGATCACACCATTGTGGTTATCTGGGTCATGAAGATCGTTTTTGTATAGTTCTTCTGTGTATTCTTGCCACCTCTTCTTAATATCACCTGCTTCTATTAGGTCCATACCATTTCTGTCCTTTATCGAGCCCATCTTTGCATGAAATATTCCCTTGGAATCTCTAATTTTTTGAAGAGATCTCTAGTTTTTCCCATTGTATTGTTTTCCATTTCTTTGCACTGATCAGTGAGGAAGGCTTTCTTATCTCTCCTTGCTCTTCTTTGCAACTCTGCATTCAAATGGTATATCTTTCCTTTTCTCCTTTGCCTTTAGCTTCTCTTCTTTTCTCAGCTATTTGTCAGGCCTCCTCAGACAACCATTTTGCTTTTTTGTATTTCTTTTTCTTGGGGATGGTCTTGATCACCGCCTCCTGAACAATGTCATTAACCTCCATCCATAGCTCTTCAGGAACTCTATCAGATCTAATCTCTTGAATCCTTTTGCCACTTCCACTATATAATCGTAAGGGATTTGATTTGACCATTCGTGAATGGTCTTGTGGTTTTCCCTGCTTTTCCCTACAGGAGGAGAAGGGAATGACATAGGATGAGATGGTTGGAAGGCATCACTGTCTCGATATACGTGAGTTTGAGTAATCTCTGGGAGTTGGTGATGGACATGCAAGACTGGCGTGCTGAGGTCTATGAGGTTCGCAAAGAGTTGGACATGATTGAGTGACTAAACTGAACTGAGCGACTAACACTTTCATACACATATAAACTCTATGCAATCCTATGGACTGTAGCCCTCCAGGCTCCTCTGTCCATTGGATTCTCCAGGCAAGAATACTACAGTGGGTTGCCATTCCCTTCTCCAGGGGATCTTCCTGACCCAGTGATCAAACCCATGTCTCCTGCACTGTAGGCAGATTCTTTACCACGTGAGCCACCTGGGAAGCCCCATGTAATATATATAACCAACAAATATATAACCCGTGTGTGTATATATATATATGTATCTCCTATTGGTTCTCTTTCTCTGTAGAACATTGACTAGTACAGCAGCTTGGTATCCAGATGTTATATTAACTATATAAATGGTTTTGAAATAGTTTAATCTCCAGCTTTTCTTTTTTCATTGGATGTGGGCCTTACTGGGTTACCTTTACAAAATTCCTGGGGTTTGAAACTGGATTTCTCTTGGGAGCACATAGGATATGTTTTCCTCTCCATACAGAGAAGTTGGAATTTGAGTTTGAACCACTGAAGTCAAGATGAAGTAAGAATTAATGAAATATTTAAAATGTGATGTTAGTTAAATTAATATGTGTGACATGTAAAATTCATTCTTGACAAAGTCACAGAAATTTATGGCAAGATGTAAATATGCATGTTGTGGCCGCTAGAGGGCATGCAACATCTGCCACTTTTTTTAACCAAGGCCTTCTGATTGTAGAAGAAAGTAGTTGTATTTCATCTAAGAAATAAGGAAATGGAGTCCAGTTTATAACTTAAACCATTTTCACTGAAATATAAATATCTAAGCTTAATTAACAAGTTCATTCACTCAGAAGTCACTCTTCTGTAAATTTTCAGTGTGTAGGAACTTTTTCCCCCAAGATAAGATTTGTAAATACAGCAATGCAATGGACTCTGAATAAATGAGTAAATAAGTAAAACTAGAATTTAAGTTTCTTCAAGACATAACACTCACTTATCCTTGAATCCTGATATATTTCCTGACTAAATTTATTAGCAGAGATTTTTTTTTTAATTATAAAATTCAGACTTGTATTAAAGCAACATATAACGCAATTCTACAGATATCACTTTGCTAGCTATATTAAAGGTGACAGCATCAGTCAAATCGTGTTCTCTAGGAATGCGGGATCAGGTGACAGTCTGTCCTATGTCAGAGGCAAAGGCCCATCTGCCTCAGGCATTTCCTCCATCTGTCTGCTCCTTTTTTGGGGAATCTTCTCAGGATTTTCTACCGGTTAAACCTCAGGCCCATTTCTTCTTTCAAGCATTGGATCCCTTGCCCCATATTCTTTCTTTTCCAAACCCCAAATTTTTCTTTTCACAGATTATTACCTATTCCATTCCTTGAAAATATTACCTAAGACACACCTAAATGCCATTTTTCCAAACCATCTCTTTTCTTTTACGATTTTTCATTTAATTCAGAGAACCCTTGAGCATTTCTGCTTTAGACACTGACACGCACAGACTGTATTCATTACTAGGTCTGATGTGATTTCATGCCCCATGTGTTGTAAATATAGAGTCATGGTTATTTATTTTGTTTCTTTAGGTCAAAGAGTTGTGAAGACCTGTAAATATTTCCTTTAAACATTATTTGTATTCATTTCTTTCCCACTATTTTTACTGCCAGCTTTGGTCAGTCTCCGGCTCTGCATCTGAATTACTACAACATTTTCTTAATTGGCATCTCTTACTCTGCTTCCTTTTTTGAATCTCCTATGAAGCTATAAGATCAATCTTGCTTAAACAATGATTTCATTATGGTACTGCCAAGCAAATACATCTACAGTGATTTTGTTGTTGTTGTTTTGCCACTAAGACATGTTCGACTCTTTTGCAACCCCATGGGCTGTAATCCTCCAGGCTCTTCTGTCCATGGGACTTCCCAGACAAGAAAACTGGAATGGGTAGCCATTTCCTTCTCCAGGGGTCCTTTTTGACCCAGGGATCAAACTCGCATCGCCTCCATTGGCAAGAGAGTTCCTTCTACCATACAAATATGAAAATCCTCTGATAAGTAAGCTCTTCCAGAATATGACCCCATCCCAAACGTCAGAAATTATTTCCCTGCCTCGCCAATATGCAGCCTTGCCTAATAAGTCAAGTCTTTTGTCATGACAGAAAGGTGACTTTCACATCATAGCAACTTTAGACTTTCTAATGTTCATAAATTTCAATATTTAGCTTCTCTAGAGCACATACTCCTTGGAGAAGGTGATGGCACCCCACTCCAGTACTCTTGCCTGGAAAATCCCATGGAAGGAGGAGCCTGGTAGGCTGCAGTCCATGGGGTTGCGAAGAGTCGGACACGACTGAGCAACTTCACTTTCACTTTTCACTTTCATGCATTGGAGAAGGAAATGGCAACCCACTCCAGTGTTCTTGCCTGGAGAATCCCAGGGACCGGGGAACCTGGTGGGCTGCCATCTATGGGGTTGCACAGAGTTGGACACGACTGAAGTGACTTACCAGCAGCAGCAGCAGAGCAGATACTCTTTATTAGTTTTGTGTTTACAATGCTTTCCTTAAAGCCAGCTCTAAGAAGAAACACAATAATTGTTGGCTGAATGTATATATCTTTAAAATGGCAGCCAGGCTTTTGGATACAATGTTCTCTTTATATATATCTATTAAGTTCTTCTGGTCTAATGGGTCATTTAAGGCCAGGGCTTCCTTTTTGATTTTCTCTCTGGATGATCTGTCCATTGATGTAAGCGGCTATTATTTTAAGCTGATCATCTCTTATGTTTAAATATATTCTAACAACCCTTAATTTTACTCTCCCTATCATGTTTATTATTTTTGACATCATGTTTTGCACTCTTTTGCTTTGCATATCCCTTAACTATTTATTGCAGATCTACATTATCTTATGACTTGTCTTTTAACCTTCCTACTAGCTTTGTAAATGGCTGATCTACTGCCTTTACTGTATTTTTGCCCCTACCCCTCTACATACTTTTCATATTTCTAGGCACGGTCTCTTCTATTCTGCTCAGAAAAGTCCCTTTGACATTTCTTATAAAGCAGGTTAGTGGTGCTAAACTCTTTTGGCTTTTGTTTGTCTATAAAAGTATATCTCCTTCAAATCTGAATGATAACCATGCTGTATATAGTATTCTTGGTTGTAGGTTTTTTTCCTTTTTATTACTTTTTTTTTCACAGTTTCAATTTAAGAAGAAAAAAATAACCATCTTAATAAATGCAGAAAAACCATTTGACAAATTCAACATGCAATTATATATATATATATTTATATTTTATTTTAATTGGAAGTTAATTACTTTACAGGAGAAGGCAATGGCAACCCACTCCAGTACTCTTGCCTGGAAAATCCCATGGACGGAGAAGCCTGGTAGGCTGGAGTCCATGGGGTTGCTAGGAGTCGGAAACAACTGAGTGACTTCACTTTCACTTTTCACTTCCATGCGTTGGAGAAGGAAATGGCAACCCACTCCAGTGTTCTTGCCTGGAGAATCCCAGGGATGGGGGAGCCTGGTGGGCTGCCGTCTCTGGGGCTGCACAGAGTCGGACACGACTGAAGCGACTTAGCAGCAACAGCATTACTTTACAATATTATAGTGGTTTTTGCCATACGTTGACATGAGTCAGCCATGTGTTCCCCATCCTGAACCCCCCTCCCACCTCCCTCCGCATCCCATCCCTCAGGCTCATCCCAGTGCACCAGCCCTGAGCACCTTGTCTCATGCATCGAACCTGGACTGGTGATCTATTTCACATATGATAATATACATGGTTCAATGCTATTCTCTCAAATCATCCCACCCTCGCCTTTTCCCACAGAGTCCTCCTTTTATTACTTTAAAAACAGTTGACCCTTGAACAACATGGGTTTGAACAGCTTGAGTCCATTTACACGCAGATTACTTTTTTCAATAAATATACACTATAAATATAAATATAAAAATACACATGATCACTGGGCTTCCCTGGTGACTCAGTGGTAGAGAATCCACCTGCCAGTGTGGGAGACATGGGTTTGATCCCTGGCTCAAGAAGATCCCTTGGAGAAGGAAATCCCATGGCTAGAGCAGCCTGGTGGGCTACAGTCCATGGGGTTGCAAAGAGTCAGACACAACATAGCAACTAAAATAACAAGAACTATATGATCCGTGGTTGGGTGAATGGGCAGACATGGAGCCAATACAGTGGGCCAACTATAAAGTTATATGGAATTTTTGACTATGTGGGGGTTGGTGCACCAACCCTTGTGTTGTTCAAGGGTCAACTGGATAACACTTCTGTCCTGCAAAGTATGCAACCCCACTAGCCTTCAAACCCAGATGTTCTTGGGGCTCATCTTCCCTGTGCAGGACCTCTGGACTGGGGAACTGGATGTCAGTCTCGGACTCTTTGCTCTTTAGGGAGAACCTCTGCAATTGTGATTATCCTCAGTTGCCTTTGCGGGTTTGTGGATTGCCTACTTGGTGTGTTGGCTTGACTGTACCATGTCTTTAACCCTCCTGTCTTCTGCGGTTCCCTTTTTACATAGTTAGTTGTGAAAATCTCTTTTGCTAGTCTTCAGGTCGTTTTCACTGATAGTTGCTCTGTAAATAGCTGTAATATGGATATACCCATGGGAGGAGATGAGCTCAGCATCTTCCTGCTTTGCCGTCTTGGCCACACATCCTCAGGAGTGCATTACTTTCTAGAATCTTCAGGGAAGAATCTGTTTTGTTTTGTTTTTTCCCCAGCTCTTAGAGGTTGTCTGGATTTCTTAGATACTTATTCTCCCCCATCTTCAACAGTGGCCAGCTGATTCTTTCTTCTAGTGTATCTCTATGACACTGACACTTCTGCCTCCTTTTTCAGCATTTGAAGGTCCCTTGTAACTACATTACTGGGTAATTTTAGATTATCCATGACAATTTCTTTATCATAAGGTCAGCTGACTAGCAAACTTAATTATATCTTCCACTTTAATGCCCCCTTGCCATGTAATATAGCTTATTTTCAAGTTCTGGGGATTGGACTATGAATGCCATTCAAGTGAGGGCATCATTCTGCCTATCACAGTCTACCCTCTAGCACCGAAACAGTCACGTCTGTCTCATATTCAAAATATATTCATAACATTTTAATATATTCCAAAGTCTCAGCCAACTGGAGCATTGAGTCAAAGTTCAATACTTCATCTAAATATCATCAGCTTAAAAGTCTCAGATCTTACTATCTAAATCAGGTATGGTTAAGGCTCTGGTTATAATTCATCCTAAGTTACAATTCATCTCCAGTTGTGAACCAGTAAAATTCAAGAAACAGGTAATTTGTAGCCAAAATGCAATAGTGAATAGGCATCAGATAGTATGATATAAACAGTATCCCCTAAAAAAGGAAAAAAAAAAAAACCCTTTTTTAAAAATGTCACTGGTCCCAAGTAATTCAGATATCACCTGAAAGAGCCCCATTTGATTTCAAGCCTTACAAATAATCCTTTCTGGCTTGTGACTCCACTTTCGGGGCTCCTAACTCTGGCCTAGGATTCCTCTTCAGAGACAGTATATGTTTTCAGTTGATTCGTTTTATCAACCTGTTGGAGATGTAACAGTCAGTACTATCTCACTCCATGACTTTTGGACTAAGCTGGAGCTTTTCTCCTGGTATAACATTATCAATAAATTTGTGGTTCTGTGTGTGTTATAAGAAATCACTTTATTAGACAAGAGTGCTCTCCACAAACTTCTCTTGGAAAACCATATCTTGTGGGCAACCTTATACAGTCTATGGCTTCCTTGAATTTCTAGGTAAACAACTAAGTCCCAAACTTTATATCAGAATATATATATATATATCTATTATATATATAATAGATATATATAGATATATATAGATATATATATCTATTATATATATAATAGATATATATAGATATATATATAATAGATATATAATAGATATATATATAGATATATAATAGATATATAATAGATATATATATACAGATATATAATAGATATATAATAGATATCTATATATATATAGATATATAATAGATATATAATAGGTATATATATATATACATATATATATATAATATATTTTCTGAATTCTAGCCCTATGTATCTAGCCACCCACTACACATATACACCTGAGATCGTACAGTCCCTAAGTAGCTACACTTTAGAATGAAGTCTCATCTCCAAATACATTTTCCATCTGGTATTTCTTAGCTCATTAAATAGTACTACAACCCTTTCGGTATTGAACCCAGAAAACTTGCAGTCATTTCTGAAACTTTCTTCTCCAGCCCCCATATTGAATTATACACCAAATTGTGTTGATAATACCACCAGAATATTTCACAATCCACCGAGTACTATCTTACTGCATCTACTGTTGTCTAAGGAATCATCATCTATTTTCCAATCTAGTACAGCAGTAATATTCTATCAGTTCTCCAAGCATCCATGCTTGTTTGTTCTAATCCATGCAGTGCAAAGTGCAACCATATCAATCTTCTGGGAAAAGCAAATCTGGTTACATCACTTTCTTCTTGAATGTCTTTCACTCTAGGATAAGGGCCAAAGTACATCACTTAGCTTATGAATCCTAACAGAATCTACATCATGACTACCTCTCTCTTTTCATCACCTACCACTTCTCCTTTCAGGTTAGGACTACTTCAAATATTCTTTCTTGTCTTATAATCTTTGCATATATTCCTTCCTCTGCCAGCAGCAGTTTCCAATTTCTTCCCACTACAGCAAATGCTTTTGCCGACATACAGCCTGGTCCTTTTCAGGTTTCATTCTAAATTAATGTCTTCAATACACATCCTCAGGCCACTTAAAGAATGTTAGATCATTTGCACTAGGCATCCATAGCACACAGTACAGCTCTTTTACCATATGTAATACACTCGAGACAACTTGTTCAATGACATTTCCTCTAGCGTGTAAGTTCCTTGAGTGAAGCTGTGTTGCTTGTTCATCTAACATAAATACTGGCTGAAGTAAAAATTAAATCAATATTTGACAATTTATCAAAAACTTACAGAATGAAAATCATATATGTGTATATATATATATATATATATATAGAGAGAGAGAGAGAGAGAGAGAGATACAAATAGATGTTTCTCTGAAAAGATGTTATCATTTATTACAAAATATTATAGCAGACCTACAATGAGTGAAAAGAAGAAATACAGATTACTAAGGGTAATATAGTCACGGTAGAGATGAAATTAAAAGCACTGTACTTTGGCTCTCTTTCATTAAAGGACTCACCACAGCATAGGCAAAATAAATCTTCTAACATTGTCTTTCCTCTTTCCTCTAGTTTCTAATTTCTTTAATGGCTCACTTGCTCTGCATTTTGGACTTAGAGCTAACAAAAGAACAATCTGAAAATATTTTTAATGAATTAGTGAGTGAATAAATGTGCTACTTTCCCCAAACTACATATTTCCCTATTTATACCAACAAATTTTACTTTATGAACACCATTAAACTAGTATTTATGACCTCTGCATTATTATTAATATTGCATGTGAAAGTTTTTCTAACTTACAGTGTATGCAGGGGTACTTGTTCCATAAAATATGCTCAGTTGTTTAGGAAAACTAAAATATAGAAAATGTTAATTATCATAAGTAGACATTTCTGAAAATATGACAAAAGAACGCAATGTTCTCCAAATTCTGCTTAATAGTTGATTTTTAATAAAATTCTAGACATAAGCATACTTATGGGTCTACTTTAAAATATTTGAAAATTCTAGTTAAGCCCACACAATGTATCAATTTTCCCAGAAAATTTCTCAGTAATAACATTTGAAATTCTGAGTAACATCTATTAAGGCTTAGTCAGTGAGGAAACAATAGTGGGTAGACAGATGGTAACATGTAACTATGAACTCCTCTTGTTCAACATGTTTAATGCTTTTTGCTACTTGGAAAATAAAGCTTAGTTTATTTCATAATATTACCATTTTTAAAGATTAAATTTCCTTTTCTGCTTAAGAATTTCTAAGTGTTGCCAACATCCGCTAGATCATGGAAAAAGCAAGAGAGTTCCAGAAAAACATCTATTTCTGCTTTATTGACTATACCAAAGCCTTTGACTGTGTGGATCACAATAAACTGTGGAAGATTCTGGGAGAGATGGGAATACCAGACCACCTGACCTGCCTCTTGAGAAATCTGTATGCAGGTCAGGAAGCAGCAGTTAGAACTGGACATGGAACAACAGACTGGTTCCAAATAGGAAAAAAAGTATGTCAAGGCTGTATATTGTCACCCTGCTTATTTAACTTCTATGCAGAGTACATCATGAGAAACGCTGGACTGGAAGAAGCACAGCTGGAATCAAGATTCCTGGGAGAAATATCAATAACCTCAGATATGCAGAGGACACTACCCTTATGGTGGAAAGTGAAGAGGAACTAAAAAGCCTCTTGATGAAAGTAAAAGAGGAGAGTGAAAAAGTTGGCTTAAAGCTCAACATTCAGAAAACGAAGATCATGGCATCTGGTCCCATCACTTCATGGGAAATAGATGGAGAAACAGTGGAAACAGTGTCAGACTTTATTTTGGGGGGCTCCAAAATAACTGCAGATGGTGATTGCAGCCATGAAATTAAAAAACGCTTACTTCTTGGAAGAAAAGTTATGATCAACCTAGATAGCATACTCAAAAGCAGAGACATTACTTTGCTGACTAAGGTCCGTCTAGTCAAGGCTATGGTTTTTCCAGTAGTCATGTATGGATGTGAGAGTTGGACTGTGAAGAAGGCTGAGCACCGAAGAATTGATGCTTTTGAAGTGTGGTGTTGGAGAAGACTCTTGAGAGTCCCTTGGACTGCAAGGAGATCCAACCAGTCCATTCTGAAGGAGATCAGCCTGGGATTTCTTTGGAAGGAATGATGCTAAAGCTGAAACTCCAGTACTTTGGCCACCTCATGTGAAGAGCTGACTCATTGGAAAAGACTTTGATGCTGGGAGGGATTGGGGACAGGAGGAGAAGGGGATGACAGAGGATGAGATGGCTGGATGGCATCACTGACTCGAAGGACGTGAGTCTTAGTGAACTCCGGGAGTTGGTGATGGACAGGGAGGCCTGGTGTGCTGCGATTCACGGGGTTGCAAAGAGTCAGACGCGACTGAGTGACTGAACTGAACTGAACTTTACTGAAGGGAGAATGTTATTCGTTAACTGAAAGATCTGTAATTATCAAAAATAAGGGAGAAAGGAGATTCACAACATGCTTATAAGACACCATTCTTTAGTTGAATGGGGTTTTAGCAACAACCTGCCATCTGTTGCAGGTTTGATCCCTGAGTCAGGAAAATTCCCTGAGGTAGGAAATGGCAACCCAGGCCAGTCTTCTTGCTTGGAAAATCCCATGGACAGAGGAGGAGGCTGGCAGGCTACAGTCCATGTAGCTGCAGAAAGCTGGACACAACTGAGCACAAGAGCAAGAAAGTGCTAAAAGGCTTTGCTCAGTCGTGTCCGACTCTTTGCAACTCCATGGACTGTAGCCTGGCAGGCTCCTCCGTCCATGGGATTTTCCAGGCAAGAGTGCTGGAGTGGATTGCCATTTTCTTTTCCAGGGGATCTCCCTGACCCAGGAATCGAACCCGGGTCTCCTGCATTGCAGGCAGACGCTTTACCGTGGGAGCCATCAGGGAAGCCCAGCTAAAAAGCTTGTTAGCAGTCTTTATTAACCCTCTTCATGGAAGATATTATAAAAGCTGTAAACAGTTCTTTATGATGTCACAGTGGATATTACAAGTAAGGCACTCTAGAATCATTCATGTTAACACATACAAGCCATGTTGCTGCTTGGTGCCCATTTCAACCCCGAGTGGCTATTGTTTCTCTCTGTGGGTAAAGAACAAAACTATGCTAAGAAGAAAATGGTTCATTAAAATCAACCGTGCAATGATTACTTCATAGAATGTTAAGTTTTCCTATATGCCCTTGGAAAATAATCCACAGTAACATATTATAGCCTTTGCAACTTTACTAAGTTTATATTCATGCAATGTATATATTACAGGTATATCAGAATATTTAAGAAATATTAAATTTCTTTTTTGCTCTTAATTTAAGGCCCAAGAAACTTAAGGTTTTATTATTCAAAAAAAAATCTTATTGTAGTCAATTTATAATGTGTTAGTTTCTGCTGTACAGAAAGATACATAAAGATAATTTTATGAATTATGTTTTGGGAGCTTTCTGTGTTACATGAAAATTCCTCAGATTCATTTTCCTGGGCTCATTCCTTTCCTTGTTTGGCACAGTCTCCCTGAGTGCTTTCTGTCATTCCCAAGTTTCCTCTTAAAGGTTAGCTATATCCTTAGCCTGACCTTTTCTTCCAAACTCGGTATCTGTATTTCAGCTTTCCAGTGAATATTTTCAGTCTAGATACTTAAAAGGTCCAACTTTAATTAATGACACCTTTTTGGGGGGAGGAACTTTTTTTCTTAATGTTTTATTAGGACAGCTTTATATTAGCCATTGTTGCTATTATTTACTTGCTAAGTTGTGACCAGCTCTTTTGTGACAACATGGGCTGTAGCTCGCCAGGCTCCTCTGTCCATGGGATTTTCCAGGAAAGAATACTGGAAGAGATTGCCATTTCTTTCTCCAGGAGATCTTCCCAGACCAGGGATCGAACCCACATCTCCTGCATTTCCAGGCAGATTCTTTATACTTAGCCACCAGGGAAGCTCCCATATTTAGCCATAGTAAGTATGTATTTTATTGCTATAACATTCTTTCATTCATACACTGATAATATGTAGAGAGATGGAAAGTCAAAAGAAGCTATATGTAACAATTTAGCACTGAGGTAGGACTATCTCATCATTCCATTAATTGAGAGTGGTGTTCAGGGAGAACAGAGGATATATGAACCTTGCATCCTGCAACATGAACCTTGAGCCCAACCAGTCTGTGATATCATTATGTTTGAGTCCACAATGTGATATAACTCTGTGGGAGAGGGAGAGGGTGGGATGATTCGGGAGAATGGCACTGAAACATGTATACTATCACGTAAGAAATGAATCGCCAGTCTGTGTTCGATACAGGATACAAGATGCTTGGGGCTGGTGCACGGGGATGATCCAGAGAGATGATATGGGGTGGGAGGTGGGAGGGGGGTTCAGGATTGGGAACTCATGTACACCTGTGGCGGATTCATGTCAATGTATGGCAAAACCAATACAGTATTGTAAAGTAAAATAAAGTAAAAATAAAAATTAAAAAACAAAAACAATGAATCATAAGTCAAAAATGAAAATCAAAGAATTAAAGCAAAGCAAATGAAACTTATTTTAGAAGTATTTCCACTTCATTTTCACAGACACTTCCTGTTGCTGTATGTAGCCTGAAATTCTCAACTGCTATAAATGCTGTAATTGGAAGTCTTGTCAACTTTCTTCCATCTTCATCAAGTTGATCAGAAGAGAATTTTCTCTATTTTCATTTTCAGAAGATTTACTTAACTTTCTCTTAAAATTTTTCTTTCAGTGCTCTTGATCCAAATTAGAGGAATCATAAACTTGTACTTTTATAAGGAAAAATATTCCTTTTTAAAATCACTGACTTCTCTCTTGCATATTCATGCATTTTCAAATGCTGTTTTGTTGGACTCAGAAACGATTCTTACCTCAAGCTTCTCTCTTTATCATGTCAATTACATACTGCATAGCTTGTCATCATTTTTACAGAACAGGGTGTTTTTTGTCTCAGCACTGTTGACATTTGAGCTGTAAGATTCTTTATTTAGGTAGGAGAAGCTTTGCTGTGATTGTAAGATATTTAAGGTCAGCATTTGCCTCTACCCACTAGATGCCAGAAGCAACCTGCCGCCACCACCACCATCACCAAATAGTGAAAATTTTAAAATGTCTTCAGATATTACCAAATATACATTGGGCAACAAAATCACCCTAATAGAGAACCACTACCCTAGACTAAACACTACTCTGGCCCTGAAGAATAAACTTTCAAGCAAGACCCCAAAGAACCATGTGATTTCCAAGTGACTTTATTCCAAAACAAAGTACAAGAATATTTATAGAAATATAAACACAAATAGTACCCAACAAAGTAAAATTAGCAATATCTGGCATCTAATCAAAAATTTATTAGACATTCAAAGAAGCTGAAAAATAGAGCCCATTATAACATGAAAATTTAATTAATTGAAACCTACCTAAAAGTGATAACAGATGATGGAATAAATAGACAAAGACATGAAAAGAGTTATTACAGTTGTATTATATATGTTTAAGAAGCTAGAGGAAATATGTGATAGGAAAGCAGAGACTTCAGTTATCAACACTTCTAAAGGTAAAAATTTAAATATTTGTGAATAAGAATACATTAAAGAGTATTAATGTATATGAAATATTGCAGAAAAAAGACTGCTGAATTGAAACATGCAGTGATAGAAACCAACCAAATACACACCACATGGGAAGAAAAAAGGCTGAAATAACTGGACAGATCTGGGAAACTTGATAGTCCAATATATATGCAATTATAGTTCCTGAAGGAGAAGAATAAACAGAGAACAAAGATATTTGAAGAAATAAATACCAAATTTTTCAAACTTGATGAAAGGTATAAGTCCACAGAACCAAGATAATGAAAGAACCCCAAGCACAAGAAACAGAGAACTACATTAAGGTATATCATAACCAAATTAATTTAAAAGAGTCACGAAGAGGATTATTAAAAGCATTTACAAGAAAATGATATATGACATACAGAGCAACAGAGATAACAATGGAAGTAGGCTCTTCATTAGAAACAAAGCAAATAAGACTGCAGGGGAATGATATTTTTATGGTATTCTCAGCCTTGAATCCTCTAACCAGCCAAATCATCTTTGAAAAATGAAAGATAAATAGGCTTTGCTAGATACACAAGGGATGAAATATTTCATAACCAGTAGAGCTGTAACCTAAGAAATGTTAAAGAAAACCCTTAGGCAGAAGAAAAGTTATACCAGATGGAGATTCAGAGCACTGGAAATAGTAACCATCTCTGCAATTGAGGCTTTTCTTCTAACTGCATTGAAATCTTCATAAATGATTAGTAACTGTTCAGAAGAAAAATAATAAAATAATATTGTGATATCTATATAGAATTAAAATGCATGACAACAATACAGAGGTCAAGGTGGCAGAAATAAAAATACACTCTCGTAAGTTTTTGTATGCTCTCTGTGATGTGGTATAACACCAAAGTGAAGGTAGAAGGTAAAAATGAAGTAGGTGTACCATAACCTCTGGAGCAAATGCTAAAACCACAACAGCTGAGTTATATCTAATTAGGCAGCAAAGGAAATAAAAAGAAATCATGAAAATATTCAAATAATTTTAAAAAGCAGAAGACAAAGAAAAGTGAACAAAGAACAGATGGTATACATAAAAACCTGTAGCCAGGAGCCAGATGAAAGACATAATTCCAACCTTATCAACAGGATATATAAATGGTCTAAATTCCTCAGTAAAGGTAAGATTGTTGATTAGAATGAAAAAAAGAAAGACCCAGGCCTATAAAACCTCTTTAAACAAAAGACACGAGCATATTAAAAGTAATAAGATGAATAAAGGTATACCACACTAACTAATCAAAAAGCTGGAGTGCTAAATTAATATCAGAAAATAGAGATTTTAGAGAAAAAATATTACCAAGAATAAACTAGGTTATTTCATAATGACAGGTCAGTTCTTCAAGGGACATAATAGCTGTAAATGTTTATATACTGGTGGCTCAGTGATACAGTGATAAAGAATCTGCCTGGCAATGCAGGAGACACGGGTTCAATTCCTGCATTGGGAAGATCCTCTGGGGCAGGAAATGGCAACCCACTCCAGTAGTCTTGCCTGGGAAATCCTGTGGACAGAGGAGCCTGGCCACCTACAGCCCATCGGGTCACAAAAGAGTTGGACATAATTAGCAACTAAACAACAACAACATAAAAGTACTGATAACAGGGTTTGAAAAAATATAAATAAAAAATTGATTGACTATAAAACTCTTAGAGGAAAAAATAGGCAAAACACTCTCTGACATAATTCACAGCAAGATCCTCTATGACCCATCTCCCAGAGTAATGGAAATAAAAGCAAAATAAACAAATGGGACCTAATTAAACTTAAAAGCTTTTGCACAATGAAGGAAACTACAGGCAAGGTGAAAAGACAACCTTCAGAATGGGAGAAAATAACAAATGAAGCAACTGACAAAGAATTAATCTCAAAAATATACAAGCAGTTCATACAGCTCAATACTAGAAAAATAAATGACCCAATCAGAAAACGGGCCAAAGAACTAAACAAGCATTTCTCCAAAGAAGACGTACAAATGGCTAACAAACACATGAAAAGATGCTTAACATCCCTCATTATCAGAGAAATGCAAATCAAAATTACAATAAAGCACCGTCTCACGTGGGTCAAAATGGCTGCTATCAAAGCTGGAGAGGGTATGGAGAAAGGAGAACCCTCTTACACTGTTTGTGAGAATGCAAACTAGCACAGCCACTAAGGAGAACAATGTGGAGATTCCTTAAAAAATTGGAAATAGAACTGCCATACAACCCAGCAACCCCACGGCTGGGCATACACACCAAGGAAACCAGAACTGAAAGAGACACGTGTACCCCAATGTTCATTGCAGAACTGTTTACAATAGCTAGGACATGGAAGCAACCCAGATGTCCATCGGCAGATGAACGGATAAGAAAGCTGTGGTACATATAAACAATGGAATATTACTCAGCTATGAAAAAGAACACATTTGACTCAGTTCTAATGAGGTGGATGAAACTGGAACCTATTATACAGAGTGAAGTAAGTCAGAAAGAAAAACACCAATACAGTATATTAATGCATGTATATAGAATTTAGAAAGATGGTAACAATGACCCTATACATGAGACAGCAAAACAGACACAGATATAAAGAACAGACTTTTGGACTCTGTAGGAGAAGGAGAGGGTGGGATGATTTGAGAGAACAGCATTGAAACATGTATATTACCATATGTGAAACAGATTGCCAGTCCAGGGTCGATGCACGAAACAGGGCACGCAAAGCCAGTGCACTGGGACAACCCTGAGGGATGGGATGGGGAGGGAGGTGGGAGGGGGGGTTCAGGATGGGGGACACATGTGCACCCACGGCTGATTCATGTCAATGTATGGCAAAAACCACCACAATACTGTAAAGTAATTAGCCTCCAATTATTCATTAATTTTTAAAAAATTGATTGAACTGTAAGGAGAAACAGACAAATCCAGTTACAGTCATATCTTTTAACATCCCTTCCACAATAATTGATAGAACATATGTACAGAAAATGAATACATTTAGTTTCAAGTGCATATAAAATATTTAACAATATGTCCATATTCTGAACTATAAAATACATCTCAATAAATATTGAAGGATTCTTGTTATAGAAAGTATCTTACCACACTGGAAACAAATTATCAATAGACAGTAGTAACAGAAATATTGTACAAGGAAAACTGCCTAATCCTGGAAACTAAATAACAATTTATACGTTCAATTCAGTGTATTAAGTCAACAAAAAGCATCTGAATTGGAAGGGAAACACTAAAATTGTCTTTATTTGCAGACCACATGATTGTATAAAAGAATCACAAAGAATCTCTGAAAAGATTCTAGAATTAATGATTTATAAAACTTGTTGAGACAATTTTTAAAAGACATAAATAAATGGAAATATAAATATAAACTAGGAAAAAAAGTTATGACCAACCTAGATAGCATACTCAAAAGCAGAGACATTACTTTGCTGACTAAGGTCCGTCTAGTCAAGGCTATGGTTTTTCTAGTAGTCATGTATGGATGTGAGAGTTGGACTGTGAAGAAGACCGAGAGCCGAAGAATTGATGATTCTGAACTGTGGTGTTGGAGAAGACTCTTGAGAGTACCTTGGACTGCAAGGAGATCCAACCATTCTGAAGGAGATCAGCCTGGGATTTCTTTGGAAGGAATGATGCTAAAGCTGAAACTCCAGTACTTTGGCCACCTCATGCAAAGAGTTGACTCATTGGAAAAGACTTTGATGCTGGGAGGGATTGGGGGCAGGAGGAGAAGGGGACGACAGAGGATGAGATGGCTGGATGGCATCACTGACTCGATGGACGTGAATCTGAGTGAACTCCGGGAGTTGTTGATGGACAGGGAGGCCTGGCGTGCTGCGATTCATGGAGTTGCAAAGAGTCGGACACGACTGAGCGACTGAACCGAACTCAACTGAAAGCTCATGAGTAAAGAGACCTAAACTTTAAGGTAACAATTCTCTCAGTTCTCTCATACTGATCTACAGATAGTGCGATCCCAATCAAAATACCAGGAGACTTTTTACAGAAATTGACAAGTGTTTCTAAAATTTACTTGAGAAAGTAAAGAGCCTAGAAAAGACATACATCTGTGAAAGTGAAGAGTGAAGCTGTAGGATTTTCACTACCTGACTTCAAGAATTATTATAACACTATATAATCAGAACAATTTGGTACTGGCATAGAGATAAACAGATCAATGAAACAGAGAAGAACTCCAAGAAATAGGCCCACTGATATACGACTAAGTCATTTTTCCCCAAAGTTGCTTTAGCAAACAGCGATCTTTTCAACAAAATTGTTTGGAACAATCAGGCATCTATACCCTTCCCAATCTTCCACCAAAAAAAAAGAAGAAAAAGACAGTAAGAGAATAACTTCATCTTTAAAAATGTGCAAATGATTTAAACAAACAGTTCAGCAAAGAAGATATATCTATACAGTGAGAAGCTGAGAAGATGCTCAACAGTATCAGTCAACACAAGAAAAATGCTCAACATAATTAGCCATTACTTAAACACAAATTAAGTGCTCAGAGTGATAGTGCACATTACCCCTATCTAAAGCAGGTTTTCTCAGCATCACTGGCATTATGGTCAAGATAAGCCTTTGTTGCTGGGGACTGTGTTAACTTTGTTTTGTATTGTAGGTTCAGCAGCATCCTTGGCCTCTAGACTCCAGAGTACACTTTCCCTGCCACTTTCTCCAGGGACTGACTAGTGTTTCTTGCAGGACAAACTGCCTCAGTTTGAGAATCACTGGCCTATTTATGGAACTACTATCAGTGTGTTCTTGCTGTTCTTAGTCTTGTTGCACCATGTCTTGGCTCACATTACCATCCAATTTCTCTTCTAAAAATCAAATCTGGGGACTTCCCTGGTGGTCCAGTGCTTAAGACCTTGCTTTCCAGTGTAAGGGGTATGGGCTCAATCCCTGGTCAGGGAGCTAAGATCCCATGTGCCTTGTGGCCAAAAAGGCAAAAACACAGAAAACAGAAACAACATTGTAACCAATTCAAAAAGATTTCAAAAATAGTCCACATCAAAAAATCTTAAATAAAAGAAAAAAATCTGATTATGTCCATATGATCCTTTAAAGACCTCCCAGTTCTCCGTAACCTTTTAGAGAAGGCTATTCCCCACAAATAAAAATAGCCCTATTTCTCACAAATGTCATGATTTTTTGCTTGTTTGCTTATTTATTTACCTATCTTCTTCACCCTATATTTATATATCCTGGGTTGCAGCAAGTCAGAGCTTCTTGCCCTCATCTTTTTGTGCTTTTGCAGGTCAAAGCATTTGGGCCTAGTGCTTCTTCCACAAGGAAATACTCTCCAGTCACTTAATCTACTCTCACTGAACAGAACTGTGTTCACCTGAAATCTTACAGTACATAAAGGACATCGTCTTTGTGAAAACTTTACTGATAACCACAAAGCAGCATTGTGTTCAGGTTCTTAGAATGCAATTGCCAGAAAAGAATAAAAGCTTTATTTGCTATTACCATGAGGGTCTATCTGAAAAGTGTGAATCTGTGAGCTCTTTGGCAGTAAGCAGAGTTTTATATGTTACATGCATATAAGGGTGCTAAGATTAGTTCATTTTCCTCAGGACTCATAAAAAGATGTCCTTTGAGGGTAAGCAAGTATGGGAAAAGTACCTGGGTGGATTTTGGATTTTTCAACAACATAGCAGTTTAAACCCTAGGCTTGTAATTCTTTGTTATATATGAATTGCAGAAACGTGTTAACTCTGTAAGTTATTAGTTTCATATGATGAGTTTCCATAGCACATAGTTTTCATATTTTGATTATAAACAGCATTTTTAATGCTACATTTTTTCATGCATTCTTATCTGAGCAATTCAGTTATGAATTCCTGAAAAGCAAAGCCTGTATCTAATTTTATCTGTTTTATTCTCAGCCTATGTTGGGCTGTGTAGGATGTGTACTGCTCTAGGCAAAGTGGTTGATAATAATAATAGTCCAAATTAATAAACTTCCTTCTGTTGAATATTCACCTTTAATAAAATGAAAAGAAACAAACACATCTGACTGCAAAAGCTCAGTATCAAGAACTTAGTACAAAGAACTTAGACTTAGTATGAAATGCTTTCATAGAAACACAGTGACAATGTAAAGCAATCTATAAAAAATTTTTTTAAACATTTATTTTTTCACTTAAAGATATGGATAATGTAAAGATAAAATAGATATGAAATTTTTCATCTAACCCCAATCTTTAAAAAGGAAATAATACAAGTTTAGACCAAATGTATGTTTTGGCAAAGTTCAAATTTTTGTGAAATCTGATACAGGCCAAGTATTTTATGCATTTGCTAAGCCAACTGACTGAGAATCAAAATAAATTTTCATAATTCATCTGATATTTGGTTTGCATACATTATTACCTGGGTCATCTTGATGGCTCTCTGACCTCTCAGTCATTGTCTCTCATGAACATTGAGGTTTTTTGTTTTTTACCTAACTTTATAGCATGTAAAACAAGTTTTAAATGAATACAGAAATGGAGATATTATTAAACTGTAGTAACTTTTACAAATTCTTTTAAAACTTTTATTTTTGCCTTGTCCTTCAAAATTAGAATTCCCTCTGATATTGTACTGAATTCAGGACCTTGTGTTTCAAATAGTTTGCATCCACCAGCATCTATTTCAATACATTAATGTCAAGATTTTGTGAATCTTAGTGGCATGGAAACTTCAGCCACTGACACCTGTATATGCTGTCTTTCCAAGTCTATCACTGTTGGTGCCAAGGACAGAAGCAGTTGTCTTACATGTAGAGTCTTCATGCCAACATGAAAAATGTTACCTTCTCCCATTACTGGAGAGACGAAGAGAAAAATGATGCAAGATATTTACTGAAAAGAGCAACTTAAATTTACTTCAACCTTGCATAAGTAATTCAAGGTGAATCAGTCCAGCTAGTTTTCTTGCACAGCTTTAATCCAGGTTACAAGGTTTCTAAGTCTGAAGTTACACACACCCATCAAAGTAGTACTAGTAGCTCAGTCGTATCTGACTCTTTGCACCCCCATGGACTGTAGCCCACCAGGCTCCTCTGTCCATGGAATTCTCCAGGCCAGAATACTGGAGTGGGTAGCCATTCCCTTCTCCAGGGAATCTTTCCAACCCAGAGACTGAACCACGGTCTCCTGCATTGCAGGCAGATTCTTTACCATTTGAGTGTATCTCCTTTTATTATACTTTGTTGTACTTCACAGATATTCTGTTTTTTTTACAAATTGAAGGCTTGTTGCAACCCCATTGGAGCCATTTTTTCAACAGTATTCACTCACTTCATGTCTCTGTCACATTTTGTTAATACTTGCAATATCCCAAAATTTTTAATTACCTTTATATTCATAATAGTAATCTGTGATCAGTGATTTTTGATGTTAATACTATGAATTGCTGAAAGCTCAGATGACAGCATTTTTTTAATAAAGTGTTTTTTAAATTAAGACAGGTTTGTTGTCTCTTTTATGGTGGTTCACACTTAAAAGACTGCAGTATAGTAGAACATAATGTTTTACATGCAATTGGAAGCCTGAAAATTCATATGACTTACTTTATTGAAATATTTGTTCTACTGCAGTGGCCTGAAACCAAACCCTCAATATCTCTGGGGTGTGTCTTTATTCATGATACCACCCATCACTAGTTAGTACTGACGATGTCATCATGTTGACTTTTAGTTCCAAGTGGTCTCATCCAAAGCATTTTTTCCTGTAGAATGGCAAACATAGCTGCTACAGGACTCACCACAATAGTTCAGTTCAGCTCAGTCACTCAGTCCTGTCTGACTCTTTGTGAGCCCATGAACCACAGCACGCCAGGCCTCCCTGTCCATCACCAACTCCTGGAGTTTGCCCAAACTCATGTCCAGTGAGTCGGTGATGCCATCTAATCATCTCACCTACTGTCGTCCCCTTCTCTTCCTGCCTTCAATCTTTCCCAACATTAGGGTCTTTTCAAATAAGTCAGCTCTTCGCATCAGGTGGCCAAAATATTGGAGTTCCAGCTTCAACATCAGTCCTTCCAATGAACACCCAGGACTGATTTCCTTTAGGATGGACTGGTTGGATCTCCTTGTAGTCCAAAGGACTCTCAACAGTCTTCTCCAATACCACAGTTCAAAAGCATCAATTCTTCTGTGCTCAGCTTTCTTTATAGTCCAACTCTCACAACAGCAATATATCAAATATGAACTTTAAACAGTTTTCATAGGTTATAATTTAAGACAAGATACCCAAAGTTTGAATAAAGTAATATATGTGTGGTGGAAGTGAAAGTGGAAGTGTGCTCAGTCGTGTCCACTCTTTGCAACCCTATGGACTGTAGCCTACCAGGCTCCTCTGTCCATAGGATTTTCCAGGCAACAGTACTGGAGTGGTTTGCCATTTCCTTCTCCAGGGGATATTCCCGACCCAGGGATCAAACCCAGGTCTCCTGCATTGTAGACAGACGCTTTACCGCCTGAGCCACCAGGGAAGCAAATAAAGTAATATATGTGTGGTACCATACAGGAAAATGCACTCGGGATGGATTAATCAAACTTGGATTATGTGTTCTACAATATCTATCAAGGGCCATTCTCTCCCATGAGGACAGAAATTCTACGTGGACACCGGCATTGGCATTGCTCAATGTTAGAACACCTATAGTCTTACTTAAGATGGCTTTTTGATTTGATGCCGTATTGTCAAGCAGTCTCTTAGAGTAACTCCATGGTAAACCCCTGCATAGCTGTTTCAGAAGTGTTCAAAGATGGGACAATGACAAAAAAAAAAAATGAACCTTACCCTCAAGACTTAGTCATAATAGATTTTTAAAGAGATATTAGAGTTAATAATATGCCTTTATTAGGTTTATTTAATTTCTTAAGAATATATAATTCAAGTCCCAGCTTCTTATGGTCTAATTATGTAAAATTATAGGTAATATTTAAACACTGAGGCGAAATATGTTGTTTCTTTAAGTGAAGTAGTGAATTGAAAATTAGTATTAATAAATACCTCCCTTCTCTTTATTGATCATTTTCTACCAAATACATTTACAAAGAGACTTCAAATTTGAAGATTTTTATGAATATAAAGGTGGAATTTTTATAAATTATTCCAAGTAAATACATAAGCATTTATGTTTTCATTTATTTAATCTTACACTGAGAAATGTCTGCACTATTTGCCATCAATTTTCTATAGGTTTCTGACAACCCAGAAGGTATGATTTATATATTCATAGAGCCTTATATTTGATTTTAAAAAATAGACATCTATTAACATAAAATAACCATAAGGAAGAAGGATGTGATTTCAGGCTAGCAGACTATTCTGTCTTCCATTGTTCACATAAAAGAGAAAAAAAAAACAAACCACAAACTTGAACATATCACTATCTTCATCTGTCTACTCTTACTGACACACCAGAAGACGCCTTAATCAAGCTCCTGAAATCTAATCAGTTGAGCCACAAAGAAGTATGAAATCATGAGTAACAACAAAAGAGTCTAGATCCATTTTGGAGAATTAAGAGTTATGAAAAAAAGTTATAAATTTTCTTAGAATATTAATTTGGGATTTATAATAATTATTCAGTAAATTAATAAATGGCTTTTTGCAAATTCAATACATAAAAAATTCCAACTGAACTTTCCTGGTGGTCAGTGGTTAAGAATTCACCTTTCAATGAAGAGGACACAGATTCAATCGCTGATCAGGGATGATCCCACATGGCCTGGGGTCACTAAGCCCATGGGTTCACAGCTACTGAGCCTGCACTCTAGAGCCCATGCTCTGCAATAAGGGAAGCTACCACAGTGAGAAGCCTGCACACTCAACTAGAAAGCAGCCCCAACTCACAGCAACTGGAGAAAGCCCACACACAGCAAGGAAGACCCAGTGCCAAAAACCTCCAACCTACATCAGTGCTAATGTTCATAAAATCATTGTTTTAACTACTCCTTTTTGTCCATTCCCTTAAGAAAAATTAGAGAATATAAGATGCCTCCATTCTAAAAGGATATCTATCAAATTTATAAACATAAAAACAACAAACACAAAAAATAACAAACCATAATAATTATATGGGAAAGTATGGACTTCCCTGGTGGCTCAGATGGTAAAGAATCCGCCTGCAATGTGGAAGACCCAGGTTTGATCCCTGGGTTGGGAAGATACCCTGGAGAAGGGAATGGCAACCCACTCCAGTATTCTTGCCTGGAGAATCCCATGGACAGAGGAGCTTGGTGAGCTACAGTCCATGGGGTTGCAAAGAGTTGGACACGACTGAGCAACTAACACTTCACTTCATTTCATGGCTTTCTAGATTGATATTAAAATTTCTGCTATTACCACAATATTGAATAGGAAACATATTACAATCATGAGTATTCTAAGAATGTGCCTATATAGGAATTCAATCATGGTCTCTGTTTTCATCTCCTTTCACATTATGATTTAACTGGATTTCATTTAATTTTTATTTGGGGATGGGAGAAGATTTTTTTTTATATTAATACATGATTTAATTCTTATTCAAGGGAGCAGAAAATACTTTTGTACACTAAACATGTTATCTAAGTTTATATAAAAGTTTATACTTGTCAATTTTATATTGTGGTTTCTGTAATTTTACTTCTCAAATTCTTCAGTACTAAGACTTTACTTATAACTTATAAATCAACAGAACAAATTCATATGCTGTTTATTTTGATGACCAGGGTTGTAAAAAAAAAAAAAAGACATTCAGCGCTCATTTTTATTATGGCCTTAAATTTAAAATCTACTTCAGAAAAAGGTGAAGAACTATTATGGAGAAACTTGCCTAGGCATCCCAACCACCTCTCTGAAAATTCTGTGACTTCAGCGATTAAAGGCATTAAAGAAAGGATTCCTGAGAAAGGAAGTGTTAGTCACTCAGTCATGTCTGACTCTTTACAACCGCATGGACTGTAACCTGCCAGGCTCCTGTATCTATAGAATTCTCCAGGCAAGAATACTGGAGTGGGTTGTCATTCCCTTCTCCAGGGGATCCTCCCAACCCAGGGATCAAACCTGCATTGCAGGCAGATTCTTTACCATCTGAGCCATCAAGAAAGCGAAAAAAAAAAAAAAATCCCATAGAGTCCACATCTTAGGATAGGGCTATCAAAAAAAGCATAGATTTTGCACATGTTGTGAATTTGTAGCCCACTGAGCATCCAAATGTGGATGTCAATCATTTGACTAACACGCGTTAATCAAAAGGTTGCTAAGCCTGCATATCTAAATTGAGAATTGTCTCCTGAGTTCTTGACCTCCAAGTGTAACACAATTGACTAAAGATGGTAATTAAAGTCATGGGAGTTAGTGTTAGTTTGCCATGGGAGAATATGCAGAGTCAGATGAAAAGAGAGCCTAAGACAACATTTAAAAATAGGGCAACTAAGGATATACATCTGTCAATATGAATTAAGAGTTACATAAACATTTACTCTAGGAATTTATCTACAAAACTAATCTCTAATTCAGAAATAACCCAGTGCTTGAAAATGTGCATCATTACAAACAATGAAAAAAAAAAAACACTTAATAAAAATAGGGAATGGCAATAAATAATGTTATATCCATTTAAAAATATATAGTCATTGAATTTTTACAAGCGTTTTTAGACAACTAGTTGTCCTAATAGTAAATGGAAAAACAGGCTACAAATTTACTCATCCAATCTGAGCATAACTTGTTAAAATATACACACATCGGCAAAGAGACCTGTAAAATCTGTCCCAGTGTTTCTCGGAATAAGATTCCCCTGGTTATATTCTAATCCATTGCAAATATTCTACAAAAATTCCTATTTTTATTTCAAAAACATTTACCAGTTTTCAACATTTTATAGAATACTACAGTTACTTTCATCTGCACAGCATATGTAGCCACTCATTTTGGTTGAGAGCTTTTTCTCTCTTTTTTTGTGGTGTTTGTTCATGTGCCTAGTTGTCAGTTGTGTCCGACTCTGTGTGACCCCACAGACTGTAACCCACCAGACTCCTTGGTCCATGGGATATCCCAGGCAAGAATATTGGAGTGGGCTGCCATTTCCTACTCCAGGGGTGTTTAGTTTGTTTTAGTTTCTGTAGGCTTTTCTGATGTACAGAAATTTGGGTAAAACCCAAGAGCAGACCAATCAGAGTATCCCACTTACATCAATATAGATTCAAAGGCATAGATAAGCATGTGATTGAAATTAGAGCCATCCTCAGAAATTTTATTGGAATAATCAGGAAATGGCATTCTAGTTGATTTGGAATATTACTGAAAGGTGATGTAAGTCTTGAGCTGCTGGTGATCATTTTTATTTTTAGTTTTTTTAAAAAATAAATTTATTTATTTTAATTGGAGGTTAATTAGTTTCCAATATTGTATTGGTTTTCCCATACATCACCATGTATCTGCCACAGGTATACACGCGTTCCCCATCCTGAACCCCCCTCCCTCCACTTTTAATTGAGAGGGAAGTCAAAAGAAAGGAATGTACAGTCTAAACAAGGAGGAATCCTTCTGTTATTTGCATCCTGAATCTTGCAATGCTGCAATGGGTCTCCTTTAACTATTTCCATTCTATGAGGTAACAACTCGGGGAGAAGGTCCAAGCTGATTTTATTTCCCATCATTTTACAAATAAAAAAATCAAACTGTGATAGGCTAAAATCATAACAAAGGGCTAACCCTGATGAATCTATTTTAGAGGTCCTCTCTCCCCAGCTCTCATCCTATGACATCAGAGAGAACATCTGCTGGAGAGTGGAAGGCATTGTGGGAGAAGAGCAGGGCTGAAATCTGGAAAGAGCCTTCAGTTTGCTCCATTTACACCCTGTTTGTTGAGATGATGCCTGATGCTTATATTAACACCAATATTCTCTGTCCACACCACCTTCTACATCAACCTGAAAACAAGAGACTGAAGAGGACACCGATGAAGTCAAATCATTATATACAAGTAGTAACTAGTGATGTATACAGATAGTGATCTCTATCCTGAGATTATTCTAATTAAGTACCAGGAGTCAGAGACAGGATAAGTGATGGATGTGGATGGCTCTCATTATTTCTCTGCTATGTAGCAGTCTATTTACATATTTTTGTTTGTTTTTAATAAGTAAGTTACTAACATTTATTTTGATTAATTTCTAATTGTAGTGAAAGTAGTGGTGATTTTTTATAAGAAATCCTCTGCACCCAAATTCTTAGATCCAACTCAGAGACTACTTAAGCAACAACCTTATAAAAAAGCAAAAATAAAGCAAATAAAATAAAGACAGAAAGAGAAAAAAGTGAAGCAATGAAAGGTTATCTGGGCAGTTACTAGAACTCCGAACTAAGGAGACATTGTGATTAAATAAAAAGTGAACTTTCTGTCTAAACAAAACATTGTATAATATTTTATCTCATGAAACGTGGTTTACTTTTCAAGTGTGATTTATATTATCACAGGTAAGGTATTTCTTTTCAGTATTTACTATCCTAATGTCTGTGACTTTTCAGTATTTTTGACAGTCCTTATTGCTTTACCTAACTACCTGACTTGTATGGATATTTTTAAAGCATTAAATATTTTGGCATCTGCTTGCCAGTGAGAAACTTGGGAAAGTTACTAAATTATTGAAAATGTTTTAGAATCCCAATATGCTGAAGATAAAGGCTGTTAGTAATATAATCAAATTATTTTAAAATTCAATTAACAATATAATACATATAAGATTACAGTCATACATAAATATGCAATAAGGGGTAATAAATGAATCAGATTCAAAACATATAACTTAATGGTGTTAAGTCATATATGCTGTTTACTTGACAAGCTAACCCATATGGTTATATCAGAAGAACTAAATATACACTAGTAATAATGCTGAATTTAATGAATCTGATTAAGAAGGGATGCATAGGTAATTTTAGGGGAACTATAACAGTACTAATATAAGTCACTAGTATCTTCCCTGAGAAATTTTAAAATTAAATGAACATAAAAGGCTGTTTATTCTAAGTCTACTTTCTAATAGTGATGCACTTTGAAAAACAAATAACCAGAGTTCTCTTACTCTGTTTAAGTTGCGGGTATTTATTATTCAAAAGTAGAAAGATTTCATTTATTTTTCAGTCCAGGAAAAAGAATCACACCCTGAGTGTCAATCATCAAAATTTATGCAGTTTTCAAAATACTGAAAAACAAACCCAGCCTCTTAGTTGAATTAAGTTTGGCATATACTCTATAAATACTCTGTGGCCAACAAGAGTGTTTATAAAGTAGTGGAAAGCTTAAAGAGCATAGTAGTACTAGTTTAAAATTCTGGAGAAAAATTTATAACAAACTCAGTGATTTCGTAAAATGGACATGTTTCCCAGGAACATATTTTTAAGGTAATTAAACTGCAATTAGTAGTTACTTTACTAGGTAGAAATACATTTTCTATCAAATGTTAAAAAGAAAAGTTAGTGAATGAGATTTAAACATTTGAATTTTCATGAGAGAAAAAAAGTCTTTAGAAGACGTCTCTGCAATTTTTCCTCTCAGTATAAAAATTCTGTTAAGTATATATGTGTGCATGCTTAGTTGGTCAGTTGTGTCTGACTTTCTGTGACCCCATGGACTGTAGTCCGCCAAACTCCTCTGTCCCTGGAATTTTCCAGGCGAAAAAGTGCTGGAGTGGGATTCTATTTCCTGCTCCAGGGGATCTTCCTGACCCAGGAATGGAGTCCACAGCTCCTGCATCTCCGGCACTGGCTGACGGATTCTTTACCACAGAGCCACCTGGGAAGCCCACAAGGAGATACAGTGAATCATAAAAGATAGGCCCCTCGCCTGCCTTTCTTAACCACCTTGAAAGAGTAGGCAGACTTATCCATGTTATGTCAAATATGGTTTTATGAAGAACGTCACCATCCAGTCAGTTTATGCACCAGTGTGTTCTGGTTCTGTTTAAGTCACCTGGTCCACCATTTCAATGAGTAAATGTGATGAAGAGAAAGTAGGAATTAGTAAGATGGGCATGGTTTCTATTTTCTATTGGTTGGATAATCTAGGAAAAGTTAGTCTTCATGAAACTCTTGTTATTTGTAAATTGGATATAATACCATCTATGCTTGATGGTTGGGAAGATCAAGGGACTTATCAAGTGCAGCACTTTCATCATACTGGACACCTAGGAAGACCTCAACAAAGAAGATTATCTTTTGCCCTTGAAATGCCATTTCCTCTGCCATCAACCTATGTTTTATTAGCTGGAACTAATGACTTACTTTTCTCAAAATATATCTCAAACATCATTTGGAGCATCTACACCTGTCACAGAAACTAAGGAACTATTACACTTTACACTAAATTTAAAAGATGAGAAAAAGTCAGCAATGTTAAAATTATAAAGCAAAGCACAAAATTAAAGTTTTAAGAAAGGTTAAAATTAGGTGTAACTTTTTAATCAGAAAAATATTAAGACAGAAGTATTAAAATGCATAATTATGACAAAGCAATAAAATAAAAACAATACAATGAGTAAGACAAAAATGAAAGACTACTAAAGTTGAGACTGCAAAAAGGCTAAAATAAAAGCGATAACACAGAATTAAAATAATAGTTTTTTAAACTTGTAGCTTTTAAATAGTTTTAATAAGTTAAAATAGATAATAGTTGATAAATCCAAATAAAGAATATTTGCAACTGCGTAGATGAATCTACAGAGTTATTTCACTATTATGCATAGTGAAATAAGTTAGAGGAAGACAAATACTGTATATTGTCATTTATATGTAGACTCTAAAAGATAAAACAAAGTACATAATAAAACAGTAGAGACTCATGGATACAAAGAACAAACTGGATACCAGTGGGGAGGGGGGAAAGGGGGGAGTGAAGATAGTACCAGGAGCTTCCCCAGTGACTCAGCAGTAAAGAACTCCTGCAGCACAGGGCACTCAGGAAATACAGGTTTGATCCCTAGGTCAGGAAGATCCCCTGGAGGAGGGCATGGCAAGCCACTCCAATATTCTTGCCTGGAGAATCCCATGGACAGAGGAGCCTGGTGGGCTGTGGTCCATGGGGTCACAAAGAGTCGACCATGACTGAGGCAACTAAGCACAAACACACAAGCAGAGGAGATTAAGAGATATAAACTACTATGCAAACTACTGAAGAGATAAGCACAAGATATACTGTACAGCACAGAGAACTATAACCATTATTATGTAATAACTTAAAATTGTGCATAACCTATAAAAATACTGAATCACTATGCTTTATACCTGAAACTAACATAATATTGTAAATCAACTATATTTCAATAAAAAAAGAATTAATCTTAATAGAAACAATTTAACTCTTAACTGAATTAGTATTATATGGACATTAAGTCAACTAAATCCGCTGTTACTTTTTCATTAAAAATAATGAATATTAAAATAAATAAAAACTACTAAAGTATATGTTAAGGAACTAAAAGAATCATCTAAAATATTAGAAAGTTAACGGAGTATAAGAAATCAAAGAAAACAAAATATTTATTTCAAATCAAAGTAATATAAATTGGAATATGAATGATATGCAATCTTAAAATGATATGACTTAAATTCTAAAACCAGGAAGCCTAAATTATGAGAAATGTAACACAGTCCAAAGGAGAAAATGATTTAAAATACCATCACTCAATATTTTTCAATATACCAAAATATTACCCTGCTGCTGCTGCTGCTGCTAAGTCGCTTCACTCGTGTCCAACTCTGTGCAACCTCATAGACGGCAGTCCCCCAGGCTCCCCTGTCCCTGGGATTCTCCAGGCAAGAGTGCTGGAGTGGGGTTCCATTGCCTTCTCCTAATACACAGTAAACAGGAGGAGGAAATGGCAGCCCGCTCCAGTCTTCTTGCCCAGATAATTCCAAGGAGAGAGGAGCCCATGGAGTGGCAAAGAGTTGGATGAGACTGAGCGACTGAGACACATGCACACAGCGAACAATCAGGAGTAGAGTGAAGAAAAACTCCCAGCATATTTTTGCCCTGTCCTCCAGGCTATGGGCTCAATTTCAAACAATCTTTAAGAGAAGGACAGATTTAAACAACTGTCCTAAATATTTTGAACGCATGGTTCTTCTATCTTCTGCAAGGCAAAAGAGTCAGCAAAACAAGGTAAGGACACTGGATGTTCTGAATGAATAATGCACCGAGACTGTGCTCATGAATGGACACTGTTAGGCAGGGAACATGGAGACAGAAATGGAGGAAAATGAAACTCTTGAGTGGCTGCTGAGAGTTTTTTTTTCCATGCTGGTGAATGAGATCTGAAGAGCATGACTGTGGGAGGGAACCAAGGAGGACACAGAACTGCTTATGAATTACATGGTTTAGGGAAAAGTCCAGAGGGGTAATCACAACCAAAAAAGCAAAATGGCTGTCTGAGGAGGCCTTACAAATAGCTGTGAAAAGAAGAGAAGTGAAAAGTAAAGGAGAAAAGGAAAGGTATACTCATTTGAATGAAGAGTTCCAAAAGAATAGCAAGGAGAGAGAAGAAAGCTTTCCTAAGAAATCAATGAAAAGAAATGGAGGAAAACAACAGAATAGGAAAGATTAGAGATCTCTTCAAGAAAATTAGAGATACCAAGGGAACATGTCATGCAAAGATGGGCTCAGTGAAGGACAGAAATGGTAGGAAGCAAACAGAAGCAGAAGGTATTAAGCAGAGGTGGCAAGAATACACAGAAGAGCTATACAGAAAAGATCTTCACGACCCAGATAATCATGATGGCGTGATCACTCACCTACAGCCAGACATCCTGGAATGTGAAATCAAGTGGGCCTTAGGAAGTATCACTACAAACAAAGCTAGTGGAGGTGATAGAATTCCAGATGAGTTATTTCAAATCCTAAAAAACGATGCTGTGAAAGTGCTGCAATCAATATGTCAGCAATTTCGGAAAACTCAGCAGTGGCCACAGGACTGGAAAAGGTCAGTTTTCATTCCAATTCCAAAGAAAGCAGGTGCCAAAGAATGCTCAAACTACCACACAGTTGCACTCATCTCACATGCTAGTGAAGTAATGCTCAAAATTCTCCAAGCCAGGCTTCAGCAATATGTGAACAATGAAATTTCAGAAGTTCAAGCTGGTTTTAGAAAAGGCAGTGGAACTAGAGATCAAATTGCCAAATTCCGCTGGATCATCAAAAAAGCAAGACAGTTCCAGAAAAACATCTCCTTCTGCTTTATTGACTATGCCAAAGCCTTTGACTGTGTGGATCACAATAAACTGTGGAAGATTCTGGGAGAGATGGAATATCAGACCACCTGACCTGCCTCTTGAGAAACTTGTATGCAGGTCAGGAAGCAACAGTTAGAATTGGACATGGAAAAACAGACTGGTTCCAAATAGAAAAAGGAGTACGTCAAGGCTATATATTGTCACCCTGTTTATCTAACTTATATGCAGAGTGCATCATGAGAAACGCTGGGCTGCAGGAAGCACAGGCTGGAATCAAGATTGCTGGGAGAAATATCAATAACGTCAGATATGCAGATGACACAACCCTTATGGCAGATAGTGAAGAGGAACTAAGAAGCCTTTTGATGAAGGTGAAAGAGGAGAGTGAAAGAGTTGGCTTAAAGCTCAACATTCAGAAAACAAAGATCATGGCATCCTGTCCCACCACTTCATGTGAAATAGATGGAGAAACAGTGGAAACAGCAGCTGACTTTATTTTTTGGGGCTCCAAAATCACTGCAGATGGTGATTGCAGCCATGAAATTAAAAGATGTTTACTCCCTGGAAGGAAAGTTATGACCAACCTAGACAGCGTGTTGAAAAGCAGAGACATTACTTTGTCAACAGAGGTCTGTCTAGTCAAGCCTATGGTTTTTCCAGTGGTCATATATGATATGGATGTGAGAGTTGGACTATAAAGAGGGCTGAACTTCGAAGAATTGATGCTTTTGAACTGTGGTGTTGGAGAAGACTCTTGAGAGTCCCTTGGACTGCAAGGAGATCCAACCAGTCCATCCTAAGGGAAATCAGTCCTGGGTGTTCATTGGAAGGACTGATGGTAAAGCTGAAACTCCAGTATTTTTGCCACCATGTGAAGAGCTGACTGATTTGAAAAGACCCTAATGTTGGGAAAGATTGAAGGCAGGAAGAGAAGGAGATGACAGAGAATTAGATGGTTAGATGGCATCACCAACTCAATGGGCATGAGTTTGGGTAAACTCCAGGAGTTGGTGATGGACAGGGAAGCTTGGCATGCTGCAGTTCATGGGATAACAAAGAGTTGGACACGACTGAGCAACTGAACTGACTGACTGACTAATCACAACCAGGGATAAACTTGTGATGTCAGAGAAGGCTGTGCGTTTAGTCATTCAGTTGTATCTGACACTTTGTCGCCCCATGCACTTAGCCCACCCGACCCTTCTGCCCATGAAATTTTCCAGGTCAGAATTCAGTTCAGTTTGGTTGCTCACTCATGTCTGACTCTTTCTTACCTCATGAACCACGGCACACCAGGACTCCCTGTCCATCACCAACTCCTGGAGTTCACCCAAATCCATGTCCATTGAGTCAGTGATGCCATCCAGCCATCTCATCCTCTGTCATCCCCTTCTCCTCCTGCCCTCAATCCCTCCCAGCATCAGAGTCTTTTCCATGAGTCAGCTCTTCGAATCGGGTGGCCAAAGTATTGGAGTTTCAGCTTCAGCATCAGTCCTTCCAGTGAATATTCAGGACTGATTTCCTTTAGGATGGACTGGTGGGATCTCCTTGCAGTCCAAGGGACTCTCAAGAGTCTTCTCCAACACCACAGTTCACAAGCATCAAAGAGGGCGCTCAGCCCTCTTTATAGTCCAACTCTCACATCCATACATGACCACTGGAAAAACCATAGCCTTGACTAGATGGACCTCTGTTGACAAAGTAAGGTCTCTGCTTTTTAGTAAGCTGTCTAGGCTGGTCATAACTTTCCTTACAAGGAGTAAGCATCTTTTAATTTCATGGCTGCAATCACCATCTGCAGTGATTTTGGAGCCCCCCCAAATAAAGTCAGCCACTGTTTCCACTGTTTCCCCATCTATTTCCCGTGAAGTGATGAGACCAGATGCCATGATCTTCATTTTCTGAACGTTGAGCTTTAAGCCAACTCTTTCACTCTCTTCTTTTACCTTCATCAAGAGGCTCTTTAGTTCTTCACTTTCTGCCACAAGGGTGGTGTCATCTGCATATCTGAGGTTATTGATATTCTTCCAAGCAAACTTGATTCCAGCTTGTGGTTCATCTATCCCAGTGTTTCTCATGATGTACTCTGCATATAAGTTAAATAAGCAAGGTGACAATATACAGCCTTGACGTACTCCTTTTCGTATTTGGAACCAGTCTGTTGTTCCATGTCCAGTTCTAACTGTTGCTTCCTGACCTGCATACAGGTTTCTCAAGAGGCAGTTCAGGTGATCTGGTATTCCCATCTCTTTCAGAATTTTCCACAGTTTATTGTGATCCACACAGTCAAAGGCTTTGGCATAGTCAATAAAGCAGAAAGAGATGTTTTTCTGGAACTCTCTTGCTTCTTCGATGATCCAACAGATGTTGGCAAGTTGATCTCTGGTTCCTCTGCCTTTTCTAAATCTAGCTTGAACATCTGGCAGTTCATGGTTCACGTATTGCTGGAGCCTGGCTTGGAGAATTTTGAGCATTATTTCAGTAGTGTGTGAGATGAGTGCAACTGTGCAGTAGTTTCAGCATTCTTTGACACTGCCTTTCTTTGGCATTGGGATGAAAACTGACCTTTTCAAGTCCTGTGGCCACTGCTGAGTTTCCAAATTTGCTGACATATTGAGTGCAGCACTTTCACAGCATCATCTTTCAGGATTTGAAATAGCTCAACTGGAATGCCATCACCTCCACTAGCTTTGTTCATAGTGATGCTTTCTAAGGCCCACTTGACATCACATTCCAGGATGTCTGGCTGTAGGTGAGTGATCACACCATCATGATTATCCAGGTTGTGAAGATCTTTTTTGTGTAGTTCTTCTGTGTATTCTTGCCACCTCTTCTTAATATCTTCTGCTGCTGTTAGGTCCATACCATTTCTGTCCCCATTGAGCCCATCTTTGTATGAAATGTTCCCTTGGTATCTCTAATTTTCTTGAAGAGATCTCCAGTCTTTCCCATTCTATTGTTTCCCTCTATTTCTTTGCATTGAGTACAGAGTAAGGCTTTCTTATCTCTTATTGCTGTTCTTTGGAACTCTGCATTCAAATCCAGGCAAGAATCCTGGAGTGGAATTCCAGCTCATACTCTAGGTGATCTTCCTAATCCAGGGATCAAACCCACATCTCCTGCATCTCCTGCACTGGCAGGCAGATCCTCTACCACTAGGACCATCTGGGAACCCCCCAGTGAAGGCTGAAGTAGGCTTCAGGCAAAGGATGGCTATGTTTTTTAATTTGATGCTTTTCTGTTATACTCTTTTGACTCTCCTCATTTTGAATAAAAGTCTGATATACAACACTGCTTTATAATATTTGTGGTTACTAGAAGTAGATAAATGAATTTTATGACATGTTTGAGGCAAAGCAGAAAGAGAGCCACAGGGCATAGGATATGTAAAATAGACAAAATTGACAAGAGACAGGATATAAGTATCAGATTACTAAGAGGCATAATAGTTACTTACAAATCTTGAGAGATGTAAAGCAAAAAGGGGGACCTATACTGCTCAGTTTGGGGGACTGGGACCTATAGTCAGTTATTTTAAAAGTTCAGTTGTGAGGATAACTTCAGGGAATTGTAAGATTTAGGAACACATGGGTTTGTGACCCTTGGATTATATAATATATTATTAAACCTACTCTCTTAAGTATTTTCTTAAAATACCTACTTTACTTCATTTCTATTCTTACCACCAAGACTGAAATGTTCTCTGAACTTTTCTTTACCTTTACGCTTTTTCTCCTTTCCAATCCATCTTCAACTCCCATAATTTATCTTTCCTTGGTAAATTTAGCCAAATCTAACACTTCAAAAATAATATTATCTGAGATTTTCAGTTTCTTAGTAGGCAAGAATAATATTCACGGGGCTTATGATATATTTGAACTTAATTCCACCATATTATTAAGGTTTTATGTTTACCATGCTTATTCTTCATCTTTTTTGTTCTTTATTAACTATAGATTGATAAAAAAAAAAAGTTCTTATATTTTTAGTTCAGCTTTATGTTGTTAGGGGTAGCCCTTATATTTTTAACATGAATGCCCAAATTTTCTTCCTTCTAACCAAGTCTGAGGTTAACTTGAGTTTCCATCTGTATTTGCAGGACTGCAGGAGGATACATTTCTGTTGTTTTAGTCCACCCAGTGTGCAGTGCTTTGCTCCAGCAGCACTAAGAAACAAATACATACTATTTTCCTATTGGTCTCAGGGTGCACTTTTCTCTATAGAAAACTGCACCTAGAGCTTTTCACTAATGTAGTTAAATCAATCTTTTAAATTTCATTTCAGCTTATTGTTACTTTCTCTCTGCCCTTCTTTACCAGTTTGTATTATGTTACGTACTCTCGTGAGCTCTGCATTTATTCTTTTATACAGCATTTCCCACGTAACTAAGCTCTAATGTAATTGTTGTGTATTGTTTATCTCCTCCACTAGAATGTAAGTAAGTTCCATGCACAGATGTATGTTTACCATGATACCCTTATCAACTAAGACCATATCTAGTCCATGGTAGATTTTGAATAAATATATTTTAAATGAAGGGGCTTCCCATGCGGCGCTAGTGGTAAAGAACCTGTCTGCCAATGCAGGAGACATGGACATGACTGAAGCACCTTAAAGTGTGCATGCACGCATAAAATGAAATCATTAATACATTTAATAGGAAAGCTAATTTCAGGATACAGACAGTCCTAATTTTGAAGATACAACTACTCAGGGATAATAAGCTGTGATATTTTTAATTTTAGAAGGTCCTCAAATGCTACATATATATATATACCATTGTCAGGCTAATAAGTAGAACATATATTTCTTATTATAGTGCTTTCCTTGAAGGGATTTAATTATAGTTTCCAACAGTGGCAACCATTCACCAGAACCACCACTGTCATAGCTTAAATAACATTTGATATAGCTGCCTGAATCTTTTTTCCTTCATTGAAAGAAATTTCATTTTTGTTCAACATCTACCTGAGCATTTCTTCCTAGACATTTGATGAAGCTATTCCATATATATATATATATATATATATATATATATATGTTATGTAACCCAGAACTCAGAAGTTCCTCAAATGTTAGGAAAAGGAGGCACATGTAACAGTGTTAAGAAAATAATCACACTAGGTATCAAAAGGTTTCCCAGTTTTAGGGAAGCGACCTGAAGATGGTTGCTACCCATCAGGAAGCATAGGAACTGTCATAAACTGAAAGCATGATATGAATGAGCCATGATTCTGTAGAATGGGGTTGAGGGAAGAATCACAGAAATTTATGAGCCAGGATACTACAAATAGACAAAACTCAGTCAGATGAACAACAACCACCAGAAAGGCTTCTTGTGGTTTACAAACAGAACTTTGGAAAAAAGTTTTCTGCCACTGCTACAAAATCACCTTCACAGTAAGGAGAATTCATTACTCTTGGCAATCCTTACTTGCTCAATGGAGACTGATCATAGCAACCATATCCAAGCATGTCCTTTCCCTAAAGCACGGAGTTTCAACCTTGGATTCCTCCAAATAAGAACACACAGATGTGGAGATCCTTGGCAAAACAATAAGAGGTTTGAAGTAGAACAGGTGGTATGGAAAACTTGATCTTTGAAAGTTTAAAATCAGTAAGCCTCAAATATTTTTGGTGACCATAAACATGAAGAATTTCCCCTTAAATCTATAATGCTCTAATATTCATTGCCAAAATCCTTCCCACTACTTCTTTTCTATGTAAACTAACACATGCACTTTAGACACAATCTGCTAAAATAAATGCATCTTGCAGTGTCACACCAATTCTTGTGAGCACTGATGTGAAAGGGCAGTGTTGAACTCTTTAGTGAATGAGTTATTCTATAGAGATGCATATTGCCATTACTTATAATCTAAATCAACTTTTTTCTAGGATTTTTAATTTGAGTCAATTTTCATTAAATGCTTTAATTATTTTTCAGTGAGTGGTTAATATGTAACTCTAGGGAAATGAGTTATTCTCGGCCTGTTTTCTAAAGAATTGATCTTTTCATGCATCAAAAGTTTTATATTTTTACTTTATGACCACATTTTTAAAATTTACAGGTGATTAAAATAAATAAGCTTCTGAGAAGGGCATTTAGGAGATCCACTATGAGTTAAAGACCTGGACATTAGTAAAACGCAAATCTGTGATAATCATTTTAATCATAAGTATACAGCATTAATAAGACATTCTCTGTAATAAGATGTCACAAACTCAGAAAAAAAGCACTTTTTTTTTTTCTTTCATAAATCTCTAAACCATTCTTGTATCTGATCGAAAATTAGGCAACCTCACTGATAGCTGAGCTTTCCTGTGAGTCTGTGTTTCAGCTGAGGATCAGCCGGGAAAGGCTGGATCTATGCTTCATATAGACTTTTAGATCTGCCATGGAGCTCTCCCCCAAGGATATCTAGTCTCCTTGGACTAGAGGGCTACTTAGCTGCATGTTCTTCCCTAGATGGCAGAAATTCCAGGGAGCAAGCCCATTCATGCCATCGCTTTGTTTCCTTTTTTGCCATGTCCATTCACTTATATCCACCAGGCACACCTGAAGAAGTGAAAAGTAGAGCCTGCTTTTTCTGAAAGGACTCGCAAAATCATGTGACAAAAGTTATGAATGCAGAGAGTGGTGAAAAATTAATACATAATAATTCAATCTGCCCCAGGGATCTTCTCAATTTTATTGGCAATTTGATTCTCAATTGTTCTTCAGTTAGAGACAGAGTGTCGGTTAAGACTGAAGAAGAGTCCTATATCTTTCATTTGTTCTACTGTTACTGTTCTTCTAAAGGAGATCATTGTTGTGCATGCAAAATAGGAGAATCTAATATTGGAAATTATAATAATCATTAACATATTGGACAGATTAGAATGATTTCTAGTGTTCCTGAACACATGGGTGAATGGAAAACTAAGGTTTGGCTTAACACAGAAAAGCAAATTCAAAGATCTGCATTTCCCTAGGAAAACTACAGTCCTTATAACTCAAGGGTTGAAAGATTTATTTCCCCATGGACCAAGGTTTCAGCAGATCAATTAATAGAGCATGTTCTTCTCTTCTGCTGCCATGTGCAGAAAGAAAAATGTGTTGATTATGCCATTTCAGAGTACTGTATACACAAAGTCAACTTTATGGGCTGGGCTAACCTACAGTGCAGGACTTAGAAATTGGGACCCAGAAAATAATCAGTCTCTGTCCACTTGGCAGAGTGAACCATCATGAAGTCCAGTGGTTGGCAGACAGGGGCTGGAGCCCGAGTGGCTCTCGCTTCACAGCTTCTGATCAAAGGCATGAAGCTCCCTAAACTCAGTAAAGTCTGAGAATCAAATTACTATATAACATATGCTCTAAAATTTACAAAAGGTTTAGAGTAATGCAATCTTTCCCCTCCAGGCAAGGAAATGAACACCATTAAAATGTTTAGGTTTTACAATACTGCAAAGGAAGGAAAATGCCATTAATATTATCAAATCGCCCATAATGGGTTCTCTTTCAGAATGGGGCTAGTTTTCTTTTTGGCCTCCTTCACTGCAGAATGATTTTTCTGTGTGGAGCCTCTGTTAGGTTAATGGTAGGCTTCTTGTGTAGTAGAGCAATAAATCAGCCCTTATGATTAACCTAAGTTCTTTTTAATTTTGTGATTTTTAGAACAGTATATATTAGATGTAATATCCTTTGAATAATTTCGATGTATTCAAAGGACTCATTAGTTCTAGAATACAGAATTAAGTAAAAATAATAGCTCTTTTCCAATGAGATGTGATAAGCTTGCAAAGTATATCTTTGTCCATTAGAGTTGAAAGTGACCTTGGAGATATTAAATCTAACTTTTCATTAGGGTAAGAATCTCTTCTAACATATCTCTGAAAGAATGCCATCCGCTTTCTGATGTAGCACTTTCAGCAAATAGGACTCCTTCCAAGAGACACAGACAAAATGCGTCAAGAAACCTGACAATACCCATAAAATAAACTGCAAAACAAAACAAAAACAGAAAGAAAAAATAGAAGTGGATAAATAAAGTGTTTATTAAGCCCCTGAATAAGAAGCTGGAAGTATTTTTCACTTCAATCTTTAATGTTAATTTAGTTTCACTGTGTATTTGTATTTCTGCCTCTAGATTGTCATTTTGAAGAAAAGAGGGATGATATGAAAAATAGTCAGCTGTATTTATGGTGTTGAAGAAAGAATTTGGTGTTCTGGAACACAGCCTGTGATAGCAGAACAACGTCTGGCAAGAAACACATTATGTTTGGCTGGAAAGTTACTGGCACTATCAAGAAATATTAAAGTGGATATTTGAGAGAGGATGAAGAGCCAAGCAAAACTGCAAACCAGGTGGGACCAAGAGAGCCACGGACAATGGATGTGCCGCACGTCAGTTACCAGGGTGTTAACAATTCTGCGCCTCTTACGAGGCATATGAGGTCACAGGACTCATATCAACAATCTTCACATTTCCTTTAAGTCAAGGAATTAGGAATCACAATTAGGAAAAATTCTCAAGATTTGCAGGTAGACATATTTGCTACTTCCTTATAAAATGCAAGATGTAAGAACTTTCCAACAAGGGTCCAACTTCAATATGTCACAAACATAAGAAGGAAGCCAACACTTTCCTCCTTTAGAAAGAAATAGATTGTTAACTGGCATAGAGAGATGACTTCCTAAAACCTGACTTTCCCATAAATACCAGCCATAAACCTAGACAATAAACAACAACAACAAATACCTGAAGGCTCTGGACTGAATGAAAGCAGGCAATTTGTAGAGAGGGGCTTCTTCTTCCTTGATTTCTTTGTCTCAGGCTCTGCCTTTTGTGTCATCTTATCTCTGTCCCTCAGCTTCTTATGTTTAGACTCCACCTCTGGCATCATCTTCCTCCTTCCTCTGTGCCCACGGGTGCCTTCTTTATATGCTCACTTCCTCCTGTGCTAATTCTCTCACCAAGCTTCCCTTTTTCTCTGAAACTCTTCCCACTGCCTTTTCTTCTATATTGTTCAGAGCCTGTCCCTCTAAAATTAAGTCTTCTGAGTATCTAGAGGCTACATTCTTAGTTTCTTATATTCCCTAGACTAGAGCCGAACCGTGGGCAATAGTCAAAGATTTTCTTGAAGTAACCAAAGATTCTCACAGATCTTCTGAGGAAGGTAATATAGTCATTCAAATGTATCAATCTCATTTCTCTGAGCTATTCAGTTCAGCTCACTTGCTCAGTTGTGTCCGACTCTATGCGACCCCATGAATCACAGCACGCCAGGCCTCCCTGTCTATCACCAACTCCCAGAGTTATATCAGCTAGTTAATTTTTTTGTTAGCGAAGGCCAGGCCCAGTGTTCAACAAAAACCACTAATAGGAAAAATCCTGAAAGGTCTCTAGAATTACAACTGGGAGACCAGCCCACTTATTTATTAAAAGATCAGGTCTGAGTAATCATTAGGGGACTTCAGTAGGCAATTTTTAGGGATTTTTCAACCCTGTTCATTAGAGCAAAATTCAGGCTTGCACACCAAAATCTGATGAATCTGTTCTGGTCTTCCTTCAGATGTCGATTCCACCGGGGTAGTTTTTTTTTAAACTCTGCTGGTGTAGGAGACACAAGAGATGCGGATTCGATCCCTGAGTCAGGAAGATCCCCTGGAGTAGCAAACAGCAACCCAATCCAGTAGTCTCACCTGGAAAACTCCACACACAGAGGAGCCTGGTGGGCTACTGTCCATGGGATCACAAATAGTAGGACACAACTGAGCATGTGAATGTGAGTGTACACACACACATTTATTAATGGGCTGAACCAGGAGTTTTCCCTTCAATAAAAAGAACTGGGATAGAATGGGAAACTACATCCTCTCTGAATTTAGTTAATATAGCAAACCAGCTCTCTCACACTCTACATGAGTCACCTAAAGGAAGACTGATAAAATTCTTAACCTTCATCTCTAGCTGTTGAAAGTTCCTAAATTAAACCAAAACCCTCCAAATTTCTCCTATTATTGCAAAGAGCCAGGACATTAGAAAAAAAGATAGTTATAAATTTAAGCTACTTTGGGGGGGGTGCAATTTCAGCTCCTAAATTCAGTCTTTCTCTGTCCTCCCAATAGCTCAGACAGTAAAGCATCTGCCTGCAATGTAGAGACCCAGGCTTGATCCCTGGGTCAGGAAGATCCCCTGGAGCAGGGAATGACAACCTGCTCCAGTATTCTTGCCTGGAGAATCCCATGGACAGAAGAGCTTGGCAGGCTACAGTCCGTGGGTCTCAAAGAGTCAGACACGACTGAGCAACTTTCACTTTTTCACTTTTCTAAGGAACTACAGGGTGCTCTTCCCAATCTTCACTCTTAATCAGACTGGAAAAAGATTTCTCCAGATTGGGGATGAATTTCTTCCAATCCAGACACTGGAACCATACTGTCAGTGTTCAACCTATTATAAAGCAGCCCCAACATCAGAGTACTAAAACAGTTCAACAATGGGAATCACTAATGCATTTCAAGGCATTCTTGTCTCTGAATCTATTTCCTTTTGTTTAGGCCCTTTGAGAGATACATACACTTTTCTCTGTAGTTCCTAAGCAACATTCGTTTATTAGATACTCCATAGAAAAGTATCATGCTGAAATTCTCTACCCCAAAAGGGGAAAAAAACTCCTGGAATTTGACAGTAGTCACTAAATAACCAAACAGGTGGATTAAATAACCTTTTGATATTTTTTTGTTTTGTCTCTGATGCTACAAGTGTAGATTCTTGAAACACTGATCATTTGTCCTTATTGAATCAGCTACCATCCTCCTCAAAGGCAAAATACTAACTGATATTGGTGAAATTCATAGTGCATGTCCCATTAATATAAAGATTCAAATAGATCCTCTAGAACCTCTTCCCAGAATTAATCAATATCTTATTCCACAAGTATAGAAGCCCTTCATAAGGCTAATAATAGATTACAAGACTTAAGACTCAATTATCCTTTGCATCAGTCACTGTAATACTCTTATTTTTGTTGTTGTTTGGTTGCTAAGCCATGTCCAACTCTTGCAACCCCATGAACTGTACCCTGCCAGGTTCCTCTGTCCATGGGATTTCCCAGGCAAAAATACTGGAGTGGGTTGTCATTTCCTTCTCCAGGGGATCTTCCTGACCCATTGAATAAACCTGCATCTCCTACTTGGCAGGCGGATTCTTTATCACTGAGCCACCTGGAAAGCCTGCTTCTATTTTACTGGTGAGAAATCCTAAGGGCTGAGGGTGGAGGGCTGTGTCTAAGACCTCCAAGTGATAAACAACATTCTTAATTCTCCACACCCGGTTGTCCCAACCTTCATAGTTGTTAACATCCATTCTCATCAAAAGTATATTCTTCACTGTAATTGAGATACACAATACATTCTTTAGCATTCCTGTTGATAAAGCTAGCCAGTACTTTTTTGCCTTCACTTAGGAAGAAAAACAATTCCCCTGGGCAATAATGTGTCATGGTTTTACTGAGAGTCTTTCTTATTTCTTACAAGTTCTAAAGACTGATCTGTATGATGTGAAGTTCACCTAAGGGTGTACTTTGCTGCAATATGTGAACTATTTGCTTCTTTGCTTTTTTCTCAGGCATCTTCACAGGAAGACAACATCCATTTGCTAAAGATTTTAGCCCTAAAGGGAAGTAAAGTCACCAAAGAAAAATTAGTTTGTTCAAACCCAGGTTCAATATTTAGGACATCTGATAGCAGAACAATGGTTACACCTAGATCCAGTTGGACGTCATGGTGTCCTTAGTTTCCCAAAACCCAAAACTAAGCGCCAAGTGTGAGGTTTTCCTGGGCTGGTTGGTTACTGCTAAAACTGGATTCCAAATTTCTCTCTTATGGCCAAACCTCTGTATGCTTTACTAAACAACAACCCTGACCCAATTTTGTGGGAACAACCAGATGGCATGGTTCTCAAGGCCCTAAAGGAAAGTTTATAAATACTTCTACCCTTGAGCCCTTCAATTATTAGATTCCCTTTTTCCTTTTTGTATATGAAAAGAAAAAAGTGCCCTTGGGGCACTTGCCCCAAAACACAGAAGCCACCATTAGGGTATGATAGACACACTTTAGCTATTATTAAGATTCCAGGGCATTATAAACTTGACTTTCTGGAAGCTAAGGGAAATCATCTTGCTGACACTTTTGCAAGGAATGCTGCCCTTAATGGGGCCAATAGCAGCCAAAACTCTTTTTTTTTTTTTTTAATTTTAAAATCTTTAATTCTTACATGCGTTCCCAATCATGAACCCCCCTCCCACCTCCCTCCCCATAACATCTCTCTGGGTCATCCCCATGCACCAGCTCCAAGCATGCTGTATCCTGCATCAGACATAGACTGGCGATTCAATTCTTACATGATAGTATACATGTTAGAATGTCATTCTCCCAAATCATCCCACCCTCTCCCTCTCCCTCTGAGTCCAAAAGTCCATTATACACATCTGTGTCTCTTTCCCTGTCTTGCATACAGGGTCGTCATTGCCATCTTCCTAAATTCCATATATATGTGTTAGTATACTGTATTGGTGTTTTTCTTTCTGGCTTACTTCACTCTGTATAATCGGCTCCAGTTTCATCCATCTCATCAGAACTGATTCAAATGAATTCTTTTTAATGGCTGAGTAATACTCCATTGTGTATATGTACCACAGCTTTCTTATCCATTCATCTGCTGATGGACATCTAGGTTGTTTCCATGTCCTGACTATTATAAACAGTGCTGCAATGAACATTGGGGTACATGTGTCTCTTTCAATTCTGGTTTCCTCGGTGTGTATGCCCAGCAGTGGGATTGCTGGGTCATAAGGTAGTTCTATTTGCAATTTTTTAAGGAATCTCCACACTGTTCTCCATAGTGGCTGTACTAGTTTGCATTCCCACCAACAGTGTAGGAGGGTTCCCTTTTCTCCACACCCTCTCCAGCATTTATTGCTTGCAGATTTTTGGATCGCAGCCATTCTGACTGGTGTGAAGTGGTACCTCATTGTGGTTTTGATTTGCATTTCTCTAATAATGAGTGATGTTGAGCATCTTTTCATGTGTTTGTTAGCCATCCGTATGTCTTCTTTGGAGAAATGTCTATTTAGTTCTTTGGCCCATTTTTTGATTGGGTCGTTTATTTTTCTGGAATTGAGCTGCAGAAGTTGTTTGTATATTTTTGAGATTAGTTGTCTGTCAGTTGCTTCATTTGCTATTATTTTCTCCCATTCCGAAGGCTGTCTTTTCACCTTGCTTATAGTTTCCTTTGTTGTGGAGAAGCTTTTAATTTTAATTAGATCCCATTTGTTTATTTTTGCTTTTATTTCCAGAATTCTGGGAGGTGGATCATAGAGGATCCTGCTGTGATTTATGTCTGAGAGTGTTTTGCCTATGTTCTCCTCTAGGAGTTTTATAGTTTCTGATCTTACATTTAGATCTTTAATCCATTTTGAGTTTATTTTTGTGTGGGGTGTTAGAAGGTGATCTAGTTTCATTCTTTTACAAGTGGTTGACCAGTTTTCCCAGCACCACTTGTTAAAGAGATTGTCTTTACTCCATTGTATATTCTTGCCTCCTTTGTCAAAGATAAGGTGTCCATATGTGTGTGGATTTATCTCTGGGCTTTCTATTTTGTTCCATTGATCTATATGTCTGTCTTTGTGCCAGTACCATACTGTCTTGATGACTGTGGCTTTGTAGTAGAGCCTGAAGTCAGGCAAGTTGATTCCTCCAGTTCCATTCTTCTTTCTTAAGATTGCTTTGGCTATTCGAGGTTTTTTGTATTTCCATACAAATCTTGAAATTATTTGTTCTAGTTCTGTGAAAAATGTGGCTGGTAGCTTGATAGGGATTGCATTGAATTTGTAAATTGCTTTGGGTAGTATACTCATTTTCACTATATTGATTCTTCTGATCCATGAACATGGTATATTTCTCCATCTATTAGCGTCCTCTTTGATTTCTTTCATCAGTGTTTTATAGTTTTCTATATATAGGTCTTTAGTTTCTTTAGGTAGATATATTCCTAAGTATTTTATTCTTTTCGTTGCAATGGTGAATGGAATTGTTTCCTTAATTTCTTTTTCTACTTTCTCATTATTCGTGTATAGGAATGCAAGGGATTTCTGTGTGTTGATTTTATATCCTGCAACTTTACTATATTCATTGATTAGCTCTAGTAATTTTCTGGTGGAGTCTTTAGGGTTTTCCATGTAGAGGATCATGTCATCTGCAAACAGTGAGAGTTTTACTTCTTCTTTTCCAATTTGGATTCCTTTTATTTCTTTTTCTGCTCTAATTGCTGTGGCCAAAACTTCCAGAACTATGTTGAATAGTAGCGGTGAAAGTGGACACCCTTGTCTTGTTCCTGACTTTAGCGGAAATGCTTTCAATTTTGCACCATTGAGGATAATGTTTGCTGTGGGTTTGTCATAGATAGCTTTTATTATGTTGAGGTATGTTCCTTCTATTCCTGCTTTCTGGAGAGTTTTTATCATAAATGGATGTTGAATTTTGTCAAAGGCCTTCTCTGCATCTATTGAGATAATCATATGGTTTTTATTTTTCAATTTGTTAATGTGGTGAGTTACATTGATTGATTTGCAGATATTGAAGAATCCTTGCATCCCTGGGATAGAGCCCACTTGGTCATGGTGTATGATCTTTTTAATGTGTTGTTGGATTCTGATTGCTAGAATTTTGTTGAGGATTTTTGCATCTATGTTCATCAGTGATATTGGCCTGTAGTTTTCTTTTTTTGTGACATCTTTGTCAGGTTTTGGTATTAGGGTGATGGTGGCCTCATAGAATGAGTTTGGAAGTTTACCTTCCTCTGCAATTTTCTGGAAGAGTTTGAGGAGGATAGGTGTTAGCTCTTCTCGAAATTTTTGGTAGAATTCAGCTGTGAAGCCTTCTGGACCTGGGCTTTTGTTTGCTGGAAGATTTCTGATTACAGTTTCAATTTCCGTGCTTGTGATGGGTCTGTTAAGATTTTTTATTTCTTCCTGGTTCAGTTTTGGAAAATTGTACTTTTCTAAGAATTTGTCCATTTCTTCCACGTTGTCCATTTTATTGGCATACAATTGCTGATAGTAGTCTCTTATGATCCTTTGTATTTCTGTGTTGTCTGTTGTGATCTCTCCATTTTCATTTCTAATTTTATTGATTTGATTTTTCTCTCTTTGCTTCTTGATGAGTCTGGCTAATGGTTTGTCAATTTTATTTATCCTTTCAAAGAACCAGCTTTTGGCTTTGTTGATTTTTGCTATGGTCTCTTTTGTTTCTTTTGCATTTATTTCTGCCCTAATTTTTAAGATTTCTTTCCTTCTACTAACTCTGGGGTTCTCCAACTCTTCCTTTTCTAGTTGCTTTAGTTGTAGAGTTAGGTTATTTATTTGACTTTTTTCTTGTTTCTTGAGGTATGCCTGTATTGCTATGAACTTTCCTCTTAGCACTGCTTTTATAGTGTCCCACAGGTTTTGGGTTGTTGTGTTTTCATTTTCATTAGTTTCTATGCATATTTTGATTTCTTTTTTGATTTCTTCTGTGATTTGTTGGTTATTCAGAAGTGTGTTGTTCGACCTCCATCTGTTGGAATTTTTAATAGTTTTTCTCCTGTAATTGAGATCTAATCTTAATGCATTATGGTCAGAAAAGATGCTTGGAATGATTTCGATTTTTTTGAATTTAACAAGTTTAGATTTATGGCCCAGGATGTGATCTATCCTGGAGAAGGTTCCATGAGCACTTGAAAAAAAGGTGAAATTCATTGTTTTGGGGTGAAATGTCCTATAGATATCAATTAGGTCTAACTGATCTAATGTATCATTTAAAGTTTGCGTTTCTTTGTTAATTTTCTGTTTAGTTGATCTGTCCATAGGTGTGAGTGGGGTATTAAAGTCTCCCACTATTATTGTGTTATTGTTGATTTCCCCTTTCATACTTGTTATCATTTCTCTTACATATTGCGGTGCTCCTATATTGGGTGCATATATATTTATAATTGTTATATCTTCTTCTTGGATTGTTCCTTTGATCATTATGTAGTGGCCTTCTTTGTCTCTTTTCACAGCCTTTGTTTTAAAGTCTATTTTATCGGATATGAGTATTGCCACTCCTGGCTTTCTTTTGGTCTCTGTTTGCGTGGTATATCTTTTTCCAGCCCTTCACTTTCAGTCTGTATGTGTCCCTTGTTTTGAGGTGGGTCTCTTGTAAGCAGCATATAGAGGGGTCTTGTTTTTGTATCCATTTGGCCAGTCTTTGTCTTTTGGTTGGGGCGTTCAACCCATTTACGTTTAAGGTGATTATTGATAAGTATGATCCCGTTACCATTTACTTTATTGTTTTGGGTTCGGGTTTATACACCCTTTTCGTGTTTCCTGTCTAGAGGATATCCTTTAGAATTTGTTGGAGAGCTGGTTTGGTGGTGCTGAATTCTCTCAGCTTTTGCTTGTCTGTAAAGCTTTTGATTTCTCCTTCGTATTTGAATGAGATCCTTGCTGGATACAGTAATCTGGGCTGTAGGTTATTGTCTTTCATCACTTTAAGTATGTCTTGCCATTCCCTCCTGGCCTGAAGAGTTTCTATTGAAAGATCAGCTGTTATCCTTATGGGAATCCCCTTGTGTGTTATTTGTTGTTTTTCCCTTGCTGCTTTTAATATTTGTTCTTTGTGTTTGATCTTTGTTAATTTGATTAATATGTGTCTTGGGGTGTTTCGCCTTGGGTTTATCCTATTTGGAACTCTCTGGTGTTTCTTGGACTTGGGTGATTATTTCCTTCCCCATTTTAGGGAAGTTTTCAACTATTATCTCCTCAAGGATTTTCTCATGATCTTTCTTTCTGTCTTCTTCTTCTGGGACTCCTATAATTCAAATGTTGGAGCGATTCATATTGTCCTGGAGGTCTCTGAGATTGTCCTCGTTTCTTTTAATTCGTTTTTCTTGTTTCCTCTCTGATTCATTTATTTCTACCATTCTATCTTCTATTTCACTAATCCTATCTTCTGCCTCCGTTATTCTACTATTTGTTGCCTCCAGAGTGTTTCTGATCTCATTTATTGCATTATTCATTATATTTTGACTCTTTTTTATTTCTTCTAGGTCCTTGTTAAACCTTTCTTGCATCTTCTCAATCCTTGTCTCTAGGCTATTTATCTGTGATTCCATTTTGATTTCAAGATTTTGGATCATTCTCACTATCAATATTCGGAATTCCTTCTCCGGTAGATTCCCTACTTCTTCCTCTTTTGTTTGGTTTGGTGGGCAGCTCTCCTGTTCCTTTACCTGCTGAGTATGCCTCTGTCTCTTCATCTTGGTTATATTGCTGCGTTTCAGGGTGGCCTTTTTATATTCTGGGTAATTTGTGGAGTTCTCTTTATTATGGAGCTTCCTCACTTTGGGTGGGGTTCTATCAGTGGCTTGTCAAGGTTTCCTGGTTAGGGAGGCTTGTGTTGGAGTTTTGGTGGGTGGAGCTGGGTTTCTTCTCTCTGGAGTGCAGTGGAGTGACCCGTAATGGGTTATGAGACATCAAAGGTTTTGGGATAATTTTAAGCTGCCTGTATATTGAAGCTCAGGGGAGTGTTCCTGTGTTGCTGGAGAATTTGCGTGGTATGTGTTGTTTTGGAACTTGTTGGCCCTTGGGTGGAGCTTGGTTTCGGTGTAGGTATGAAGGCATTTGATGAGCTCCTATTGCTTAATGTTCCCTGAATTCAAGAGTTCTCTCGTGTTTTCAGGCTATGGATTTAAGCTTCCTGCTTCTGGTTTTCAGTTTTATTTTTACAGTAGCCTCTAGACTTCTCCATCTATACAGCACCAATGATAAAACATCTAGGTTAAAGATGAAAAGTTTCTCCACATTGAGGGACACTCAGAGAGGTTCACTGAGTTACAAGGAGAAGAGAAGATGGAGGGGGTAGTTAGAGGTAACTGGAATAAGATGCGGTGAGATCAAGAGAGGAGAGAGCAAGCTAGTCAGTAGTCACTTCCTTATGTGCGCTCTATAGTCTGGACCACTCAGAGGTATTTACAGAGTTATACGGGGAAGAGGAGAGGGAGGAAGTAGACAGAGGTGGCCAGGAGGATAAGAGAGAGGAATGAGTAGGAGAGAGACAAATCCTGCCAGTAACCAGTTCCTTAGGTGTTCTCTACCGTCTGGAACACACAGAGATTCACAGAGTTGGATAGAGAAGAGATGGGGGAGAAAAGAGACAGAGGCCACCTGGTGGAGAAAAAGGAGAGTCCAGAGGAGGAGAGAGTGGTCAAGCCAGTAATCTCGCTCTCAGGTAAACTTGGGTAGTGAAGTTTGGGTTTTTAAATGTACAAAATTGACAACAAAAACCTAAGAGCAAAGATTAAAAATCTAGAGTAGAGGTTGGATTTTGAAAGATACAATATTAAAGAAAAGCAGAAGGAAAAAGGAAGAAAGAAAAAAAATTATTAAAAAACAAACAAACAAAAGAAAAAAAAAAAAAACACACCAACAACCATCCAAAGAGTATATATGGTGTTTGCCTTAAAAAAAAAAAATAGTAATAATAGGTTATAGAAATAAAAATTAGAGGAGAAATAGAAGACTTAACAATTAAAAAAAAGCTAGAAAAAAAAGAAAAAAAAACAAAAAAGCAAAAAGCAAAAAAAAAAAAAAGGAATGATTTTAAAAATATTAAAAATATATCTGACCCTTCTCTGATGTTATGGGCCGTGTGGGCTCACTTCCAAGGTGGTTCCCTCTGTTTAACTTCTTCTGTTTGCTGGTTTTTTAGGCTCACTAGTTCAGTCACGCTGTGGGGAGGGGGGATGCTGCAAACAAACAGCACTGTCGTGTGCACACCGCATCTCAGCCCCACTTGACCTGTCCTTTCTCGCAGCGCACAAACCACTCCGGCTCTACGATGCTCAGCCGGGAACCGTCTGGGGCCGGCCCTAGGCTGCGTGCACTTCCCCGGTCCAAGCCGCTCAGGTTCGGCGCTCAGGCAGCCCTCAGAGGCACAGGTTCAGCTGGGACTGTGCTTTGTGCCCTTCCCAGGTCCGAGTAGCTCAGGAGTTTGGCGAGCGCGATTGCCGTGGCTTGTCACCTTTTCCGCCGCTGCCGCTCAGCTCTCTGGTGGACCGCTGGCGCCCCCCGTGAGGCAGACTGTGACTGTCCAGCACCCCCAGAAGTCTTAGCAAAGGAGCCTGCTTGCAGTTAGGTAAGTAAAGTCTCTCCGGGTCTGCAATTGCCCCTTTCCAGTCCTTACGGCTCTGGCTGCCTGTCCCCGGCGGGGGATGGTCTGCAGCCAGCTTTTTCCGTTCCGTCCTTTGTTCTGTGCTCGGTCCTGGCGGTGTCTTATGTTCGAGCTTTTCGCGTGGTAGCTATCCCACAGTCTGGTTTGCTAGCCCAAGTTAGATCGTTCTGGTTGCGCATGGGGCGTTCCTGCCCGATTCTTACAAAGCTCTGCAGCCCGCGCCTCCCGCGCGTCCCTGCCCTGCCCCCACTTCCCAATGGCGGATGCAGGCGTCTGTGCTGCTTTTCCGCTGGGGGAGTTACTGTTGGGCTTGTAATCTGTTGGTTTTAATTATTTATCTATTTTTCCTTCCTGTTATGTTGCCCTCTGTGTTTCCAAGGCTCGCCACAGACTCGGCAGGGAGAGTGTTTCCTGGTGTTTGGAAACCTCTCTTCTTAAAATTCCCTTCCCGGGACGGGCTTCCCTTCCCGGGACGGAGCTCCCTCCCCACCTCCTTTGTCTCCTTTTTCGTCTTTTATATTTTTCCCTACCTGTTTTTGAAGACAATGGTCTGCTTTTCTGGTTGCCTGATGTCCTCTGCCAGCCTACAGAAGTTGTTTTGTGGAGTTTGCTCGGCGTTAAAATGTTCTTTTGAGGAATTTGTGAGGGAGAAAGTGATCTTCCCGTCCTATTCCTCCGCCATCTTTCCCTCTCTCCAGCCAAAACTCTTTACAGTACAAAAGGTTATTTCCCCAAATGATAACTCAGAAAAACTGGCTACACAGGCCAAACAACTGGCCTCTAAAAGGGAAAAACAAGATTGGAAATTCAATAATTGTTGGTTTGATTAAAAAAAAGAAAAGAAAAGAAAGCTCTGGTTTGAACCTTCCAACCTAAATTTAAATACATAAATAAATTTATTCTTAAAGATTTTGTTATCCAGAGCTAATTTTTGGTAAAAGAATCCAAGTATAATATCCAATTTTCATACCTTGTAAGTCAGCTTGCTTTCTAGAGCAGATTTGATTCTACTGCGGACAACATTTTGGTGAACATAATATGTAGAGAATAGAGCAATGAAAGTTCTGTAAGAAAACATCATATTTCCTCAACTATCAATGGTTATTTCCTTTGGGATAAGATTTTCCTCTCAAATTTTTATATAGTACCATATATGGCTATTATGTGTGCATACAAATGAATTTCATCCTGAGCTCTCTTTTCAAGTTTTTCAGCAACCCTCCTTCTACCTCTTTTCTCAAGAAATTCACTTAAGTAGTAAAAATATTACTTTGCCATTTAAGTGCCACCTCATTTTTCCAGTCTCCTCCCAAATGAGTTGTATCAAAATTTTGCTTACATTATTATGACCATACCGTGTACTTCACAGCTAAGTCATAAATACTACTATGATAATTTCTCCTTTTCTGTGCTTCATTTTGTTTGCTTTGGTATTAATAATTGATTTCTTTCCCTTCTTCCTTTCTCTTTCTCCCTTTCTCTCTCTTCTTAATTTATATTCTCCATGGTAGAACCAATTTTTTCTTCTTAAAGAAAAATCTAGAACTTTATGAACTTAAACCCTTAACATGACTTCCAAGGCCCTAAATGATCTTGCTCCTGTATCTCTCCAGCCTCATTACCATTTGGCTCCTGGGTCCCTCCACCCCAGCAGTCCTGACTCCACCTTCCTGCCAGCCCCCTGCCTCAGCAGCTCCTGAATTCAGTTCCAAGTTTCTTTCTCTTCAGATCCTTGGCATATGATATTCTCTCCCCCTCTGCTGCTTAATATTTCTCATCCTTGAAGATCAATATAAATTACATATTTCTTAGAAAATCCCTTGATTTTCAAATTAGATTAGGTTCCTTTATGTACTCAAACCTATATTTCAGATGGAGATAGAAGTGAATTTGGATAGATTCAATAAAATGTAACTAAAACTTATCTTAACACTTGGACAGAGCTGATGTCATTGGTTTGGTTACTACAGAGTACTCACAATAGAGCACAGAAAGCCCATACTGGCAACAGTACTTCAATAAACTACTCATTTGTTTCTAATATAATTTTTACTTTTATCCAGGTGATCCATGAACATAATTTTGAGAATCAAATAATTTTATAAGTCTTATAAAGAAAAGAGTAGTGTAGTACCTACCCCTCCAATATTCACTCTCAAAGGGCAGTTCATTTCAATCCTTTTGCCACTTCTTTTGGTAATTCCCTCCACATCTCTAACAACAAAGAACAGATTTGTATTGCTATGTCTTGCGATTTTAATGTCTGTATTGCCCTTCACTATGGAAGATGACGATTTAAATTCTTTCACCCCCTCAGCAGCCTGCTAAATGTCTGGCAGCTTCTTAGGGTCTGCAAGTTAGCTGTCAACTTAGCACTTTCTAGTTTCCATGCTTTATCTAAAAAATTTTCAGTTGATTCATTAAAAATTATTTATTGTCATTGTATAGACATTTTGGCAGAGGACAGACATAAATGCGTGAGCTCACCTAACATTAAACAATAGTACACTCATTTGTTTCTAAGCACAAATAATTACATAATTTAAAATATTTCTGTATTCTTAATTAGAATGAAATAATCTCACCTAATCAGTGATATTAATCACTACTTTTTTCATTTGTAGGTTCATAATAATAGTTTAAGCATATATTAAAATATATTTCTTTACACTTATGTAACAAACTGCATTGGATAGGTATGAACTGGAGTCTTGCTACTGGTGAGAAGTGAGGCAAAACCTTCTTCTGTTGTATTATTTTTCATTCACTGATTTACATCAGGTGTGGAATACTTGCTGATCAGAAAGTAACTGGGCTTTCCCACTACTGATATTCAGAAATATACCAGGAAGCCCAACTGAGGTCAGATTTTAAAGATAATGGATTTTGGAGAGAAAACTCATCATCAACTAAAACCAGTAACATCCTTGCACACCGCTAGTAAGTGGTGGGTCTGACTGACACCTGAACCCATCCTGACCAGACAGCCTGTGGTATTTATGCTATGTGAGATAAATAACTGTGGGTCAGGTATACAGGCAGTATCACAGCCTCCTGCAACATATTGAAACATGGTTTGAACAGACATAACACAGAAGGAATAGTCCTTTCATTCTCAGGAGTGATAAGGCTGATGCTTACTACTGGGAAAGTTCAGATACTGTATATAGTGATTTTAATTTGTACCAATGAGTCAAAGCACAGTCATACTACTGCATAGAGGGATGGTAAGGCTGATTCTCTAATTCTTGCTTAGAATAACTTTTATATGCAACATAGACATGGAGGCAAATGAATAGAGTGGCTGAAACACAGACCTGTTGTCAAACAGCGTTGGGTTTGAGACACAACTCTTCAAGTGGTAACTGTGGGTGGCCTTGCTGCTGCTGCTGCTGCTGCTGCTGCTAAGTCACGACAGTCATATCCGACTCTGTGCGACCCCATAGACCGCAGCCCACCAGGCTCCCCTGTCCCTGGGATTCTCCAGGCAAGAACACTGTAGTGGGTGTGGGTGGCCTTAGGCCAATTATAAATATTTTATAAGACATTTTCTCATTGGTACATTAAGGGTCATATTAGCATTGATGGTATAAAGATATTGTTAATAAAGTACTAGCATAATAAATGCTAAGGAAATTTCCATTATTATTATTGTTGTTGCTATTGTTTTGCTATTATTGTTACAGCATATTTTGTAAGGCAAAGGTATAGTATTCTGTGAAATCAGGAGACCTTCCTGTGCAGGATTTTCTGTATATATTTTTCAGAGCTAAAACTAACCAGAATATTATATTTGTATACAAAAGCCACTGCTTTCTCCATTATGGCAAATCTACAATGGTCCAGAAAAATTCAGGTGAATGCAATGGGAAAATACAGCCTGGTCCTGTCCCTCCTATGTGCGCCTGGCACCCAGATCTGGATTAAACATTCCTAGTACTGAAGGCTTTTAGGAATCTGGAGGCCCCCTCGAGCTAACTGTGAGAAAATTCCCTTGATAAATTGAGTCTGTGGATTTTTTTTTTTTTTGGTAACGCCTTTATAATCCTAAAACATTTACAACAGAACTGGCCTTTAAGCAAGCTAATGCCATGCTTGTCAAAACAGTTCAGGAGAGTCTATAAAACAAAGCTCATGGGAAGAGATGGATCTCTGTGGGAAGAGAGCTAAAGCAAAACAGAAAATTATAGCAAAAACTTAGGGATCAGAAGCAGCAAATGTTTTACTGGCCAGATTTGTAACTCAAAGTCTTGAAGACTAAAAAGAAGTCAGTCAACCTTGGGCTACACTGGAAGTGGAAGAACTTTTTCTGTGAAGGAACAAGTGGGAGGCACTTTAGGCACTGCAGGGTGAGAGGCAAAATCAAGAGACATAACACAGGCAGTTTTATAAAAAGAAAACAAATTTCATAAAACTATTATTTTGTATGGTAAAACCCACTACAATATTGTAAAGTAATTAGCCTCCAATTAAAATAAATAAATAAATTTTAAAAATTCAAAATATAAAAATAATAATTGAACACGGTTTCCTAGGTGGCCCTGGAGTAGGAAATGCCAACCCACTCCAGTGTTCTTGACTGGAAAATCCCATGGAGAGAGAAGCCTGACGGGCTGCAGTCCATGGGGTCACAGAGTCAGACACAACTGAAGCGACTGAGCATCCTAAGTAGCCCAGTGGTAAAGAATTCGCCTGCCAATGCCAGAAATACAGGAGCCCAGGGTCAGGAAGATCCCCTGGAGAATTTGATGTACTCAACTCTCCTCCATCTCATGACAGCCAAACACTTATTCAAAATTGAAGTCTCCTGCATTGGCAGGCGGGCAATCTTTACCACTGAGCCACCAGGGGAGCCCAAAACATTCTACACAGCAGGGGAAATACAAGCATTAATGAACTATAGGGCTCAAAAACCTCCTTGAGCCAACTTTCAAGTTGTGCACAGACTGTGGAAGAGAGGATGGAATACTAATCTCAGAGGCCATGGAGTTATCATCGGGAGGGAAAAAAAGACTAAAACACAGGAAAATGGTTCACATTCAACAAGTCTATTTATCACTGTCCCAAAAGACCATTCATTAGAGGCCTCACTGACAGAGCTCAATGCAATTTTGTATAGCTAAACAGAAGTATAGCTAAATTTTTTTCTGGAAACTGATTTTTTTTTTTTACATCTTGAGTTTTTATCCTATTCAAGAGTGAATTTTCACAAATTTTATCTTTCTCTCATAAAATAGGAAATTTTCCTTAACAAAATGAGCACAGAGCTTTATAAGAATTCCTCTCATTGAATGCATTATAATTTATCTGCTAAACTATTTATTAAATATTTTACCTATGATTTTATAAATTGCATTTCATCAATTATCTTTTGTTTATCAATAATAAGTTTAGTTTATCTGATGTATTCAAAAACTGTTTAAATGGATTACTAAAAATGACAAGTATTTGTGAAAAATCTCTCTACCTTGACACTTAATCCAGAATTTAGCTTCTTTCCTGAATGATTTTGAATTATATAAATAACTATTTCTTTTAATAAGTTTTAGAAATAACTGTGTTCTTCTTATAGTTGAATATGTTTTACACTGTATGATTTTATTTTGAAGTAATTTTACATTTATTAAAAAACTGCAAGAATAATACAAAAAATTACTTTCTGAATCTTTTGAGGGTAAACTACCAATATAATGTCCTAATACTCCAAATACTTCCATGTAACCACATTACAACCAACACTGAAATCTCTAACCTGCAGAGAACATTCAATTTTGCCAATAATGTCCTGGAATTAATTTGCCTAATACCACTTTTCCCTTCAGTTGCCATGTTTCTTTTAGCCTCTTTCAATTCAAAGCAAGTTCCCAGTTTTCCTTGACTTTCATGATTTTGACCTGAGACAATTACAGGTCAGTTATTTTTAAAAATTATTCTCAAGTTTGATTTACTTGATGTGTTCTCATGATTAGATTCAGACTTTACATGTTTTGGTGGCATTTTTACTAAAGTGAGCTGTGTTCTTTGCTTTGTATATTATCAGACAATGTGCAACATACTCAATATACACAATACCTTTACATATTTGGTATTTTCATTTTCAACAGTAAACTCCTAGATTCTATTTCAGTGTGGGATCTTACAAGTACAAAGGATCAATCTGTGAGTTTCTTAGGCCTTGAATTTAAGTAAAAAAAAAATCTGTCTCCAATCATCTTCAACATTTAAAAAATTTGATCAATTTCCTCTTAATGTAAACAATTTTATGTCAGTTCCACTGCTGCTCATTGTAGGTGCTTCTCTTCATCCCTTTTCAGATCCCATATACTTGGCTGGATGCCTGCTGCATTCACAACTCCTGAAGATGCTCTCCTTACTCACTTGGGCTCTGATGTCCCAAACCAGGCAGCCCTCAGCATAGCAATTCCCATTCCTGAATGGCTGACCTTCCCAACCTGCTTGGATGACAACACCATACACCGGGCTCTTCATTCTGAGTAAGGAAAGCCTGCCTTACTCAGTACTAGTGAGTAGATCTTGGATTGGTTTATTCAAGAATGAAGGAAGGGAGGAAAAATAGAAGTACTGACAGAGTATATAAAATTATATTTTTTTTCCTCTGTTGAAAATTTGAAAGTATATACACTGTGACTTCAATTTATTTCAAATTATATATAAATAATATGATTTGCATATTTCCTTTTATAAATAATGTATTTAAGGTCGCAAGAAAAAGTTTCTTATGGAAAATAATTTAATTCATAAGAATATGAAGTGCAAAAAGACAGAGACCCATATCTCAAAGAATATTCAAATAATACAAAATAATTATGCCAGATAAGAAGCTATTAATATATATCTACTTGCCCTACAGAAACTTTAGTTACAAGTAATCAAAATGACAATACTTCCCAAATGGGAGTGATTGGAGAAGTTCCAAAAATAATCTTCCATGATTTAGTAAAACTATTATCTTGCAATTGCTGGAGCAAAATTCTCCCTTGCTCCTGATCTGTAATTCACTGACTTAGAGATGCTCCTTCTGTTCTGATAACAACAATTACAAAAGGAAAATTTGTGGCCCCATGGACTGTACCCCACCAGGCTCTTCTGTCCATGGAATTTTCCAGGCAATAATACTCAAGTGGGTTGCCATTTCCTCCTCCAGGGGATCTTCCCGACCCAAGGATGGAACCCATGTCTCCTGCATTGACAGGTGGATTCTTTTACTACTATGCCACCTGGGAAGCTTCCTTTATAACCACACAAGTCATCCGAAATGAAGATGAAACAATTAAAACCCCTTCTTTCTTGTAACATTAGAAATTATTTTCAGTCCATCACAGGTATCCTGGAATGGATCCTCAGCTACATGGTCCTGGATATGAAACAGTAAAACAATGTTTGAGAATTGACCTGATGAGGAGTAAATGTTGTAGGGCAGGTCTGGCATTTTAGGAACAGTGGCCTTGTCAGAGGACTGGAGAGAAATGGAGAAAACAGAGTATGTCAAACTTTCCAGATACAAATTTTACATCCTTTGGACCAGAGTCTTCATTAGCAGTGCTTTGAACTTTCTAACGTACAGCTGCCCAGTCATTAACTACACTTCTATTGTGTTTATTTCATCAGAGAAGTTCAGCCCTTCAGTCAATTTCATAATTCCCATCCATTTGTCACTAAGGTTAACTTATCTCCCAAGTGTTCCTGGAAATTTTCCAAAACAAATGGAAGAACACTCAGAAAGAAAAGGAAAAAAGGCTTTGTATCAAGATTTTGAAAATTCTGCTTCCAATATAACTATTTTTCTTGCAATTTATTTGATCTTGTTTGTAGTGTATTTGAGAATTATTTTTCTTTATTTTTGAAGTCTAATAGTTTACTAAATATTTCTCAAAACTGATGATTCCACATAATTTCCCCAGTTTCTCATTTGGCCCTTTAAATTAATAGACCCAGATTTCCTACTTCAGGACATTTTTCTTCAATCACCAGTATAAATATTAATTTTGTATATTCTTAAAATTTTAGTCTTTACTAACTCCAATTATTCCCAGGTGGCACTAGTGGTAAAGAATCCACTGCGAATGCAGGAGACATAAGAGATGGGGGCTCGATCCCTCAGTTGGGAAGATCCCCTGGAGGAGGGCATGCCAACTCACTCCAGTATTTTTGCCTGAGAATCCCATGGACAGAGAAGCCTGGTGACCTACAGTCCATAGGGTCTCAAAGAGTTGGACATGACTGAAGTGACTTAGCACACGTACACATGCAACTCCAATTATGCAAACATTATTCCTTCTTTTCTTATCTTCTATTTCTACTATTGTTCATACTGGCTCTTTTCACTTCTTTAATATTTGTATCTCTGGTTGTTCTCCTGTTTTTCCTAATTATTATGTGGTTTTATTTATTTTCTCTTGAGCATCATGCATTTGTTTTTATTTCTGAGATAATTTCTTCAATGACTTCCATTTCTACACTGAATCTAATCCACCGTCTTTCATTTCTTTCTCTCTTTTTCTGCTCCTTTCTGATCTTAATTTCGAAATTTACAATTCAAAGGATTTTTCCATATCTCTAAATACTTTTTGTGTGTATATTTAACTAAGTGTTGCCTTACAGATGATTTTTGCTATGTTTTTCTTTTTTTAATTTTTGGAGAGATGGACAGTTTCATCAGTTAAAGTTCATTAAGTTTTATTTTCTGATTTTAGAATAATTCTGTATAGATTCAGAGTTTTTTTGTTTTGCTCATTGTTGTGAACTTTGGGTATTTAACAAAATTTCTAGTTCAATGGCAAAACAGATAAAAATCCAGACCTTTAGTGGGCATTATTACTTCTTTTTTAATGGTTGGGAAAGAGGTTGTGTGTCTATAATATTTGGTTTCCTTTTGACTGCTAAGACTCTAATTTTTTTCCCTTTATTATCTAATTGTCTCACAAATTTCTTTCCTTTCTCTTCTGCTTTTCTTGAACTGTCCTTGCTCACCACAAAGATTGGCAATGGTGTAACATGTGAAGACTGTTTCTTGGGACTTGATTTTTTTTTCTAATTTACTGTTGTTTTGAAGTTTGGCCATTCTTTGTCTTTATGTCATGTTTAAGGCATATGTTTAGTATGAATTTGCTATTATTGTTGTTTTCTTTTTATAGTTTTGAATTGTTTGGAGATGATATATTGAAAGATGCAGACTTAGACAGCCATTATTATCTTCAGCTCCCTGGAAGAATTTTACCTTTTAACCTTTTATTTCTATTTGGCCTATGTTCCTTGACCCATGTTATTTGAATGAATTGTGTGTAATGGGCAAGTTATTATTTACTATTCTTATTTCTATTTTGCTTAATAATCAAATGCATAATTATGATAACTAGAATGAAATTTGCATTGCTATTAATGCACTATAACAATAAAATGCAAAAAAAAAATATCCAGTCCTAAGTTGGAGATTTCCATTCCATCAAACACAAGGTGGAGGTGCTGTGTGACCAAGAAGAGCATTTTTTATTACCGAATTATATCCCTGCTGTACCTGTATATTAAAGACAAAGGAGTTCAGTCTTGTGAATGTCAACTGACTACTTTTTAATAGTAATAAACTAAGTTTGAATACATTAAAATCTTTAAATGAAACATCACTATATTACTCAAAAGGAGGTAGGTGTAGGTCATTGGAGCATAAATTATTACCCATTTTAAAAATTGCTAGTTTCTGGTTTTCTGGCAAGAAAACAGTGAGCCATTTTAGCTCACTGGCAAAGCCAAGTGTATTTTAGCACAGTTTCAAGATAAAAACAACTTGTCGTGTCAATAGCTGAGGCAAAGAGGTTAGTGAGATGTAGTTTAGTACCAATATATCCTATTTTGCCATGAAACTTCAGAAAAAAATGTACTGAAAGGTTTGACTCCACGTTTCACTTTACCAGTGACAAATTATAGTGATTATTGGAAATAATCCTTATCTAAAGAATAAACAATGTTCTATTTTAAAATTTGTTCTCAGTTGCTTCTTTCTAGTATCCTCATCAAGAAAAACAAAAATCATTTTCCTTTCTTCCAAACGTCTATAAGATGATAATGTTATTTGGAACAAAGCCCTTTTACATTCATCATCCCAGGGTCCATCTTCAAACCCATCACAGTCACCCCTCTCTTTTTTTATCTACTTTGCCAAAGGGACTAATTTTTCTCTATTTCTACACTGGTTGTTTTCAAACAACTAATCTATCCTTTGGGGATTTTTCTTCCCTCAATCTTGTAGTGAAATTGGGATACTGTCTCCTTTATTCTTTCTTTTCTTTGTTTTCACTAAAAATAATCAAGCCAGTACAGTAGATTTTACTGCTAATCATCAAGATGAAAAAAAAAAAAAAAGATTTTACAAAATTAAACACAACTGAGTTGCTAATGTTATAAATTTCCTGATTCATGATTCATGGAAAATGATTAATTCTCCTTTCTAAGATGGGAGGCTCCTGCACAATTTTGTCTGGCTATTAGTTTCCATCCCTGAGTTAGGGCTCATCAAACAGAACATTCCTTGTATTTTTGTCTTTGAGCAATGGACTGTTTGAAACATTCCTATAAAATAGTCTACTTCCCAATCAGAAAATAACCAAAAGTCTGAGTAACAAGCTCTTCTTTTATTCCTCTCAAATGGACAATTTGCATGTTATTAAGCTTCAGACTAGGCCAAGAATTCTTCTTTTTCTTCTGAGTAGCTTCTTAATGTCAGTCACTTCTTTGAGTTTCAGTTTGTTTTGAGTTTCACTTTGTTTCTTTTTTTCTTTTTAATAGACTTTTTATTTTTTTAGAGCAGTTTTTGGTTCAAAGAAAATTCAAGTGGAAAGTTCCCATATACCTCCTGCCTGCACACATGCACAGCCTTCCCCATTATCAGTATTCCCCACCAGAGAAGTACATTTGTTACAATTAATGAGCTCTTGGTGGTGTACATTCTATAGGATTTGGATCAATGTATAATGACATGTATCCTCCTTTAGAGTATCAGATAGAATAATTTCATTGCCCTAGAAATCATCTGTGCTTTGGTAATTCATCCCTCCTTCTTTGCTAATCCCTGGTGACCATGGATCCTTTGACTGCCTCCATGGGCTTCCCTGATGGTTCAACGAGTCAAAGGTTCACCTGCAATGCAGGCGACACAGGAGACTCAGGTTCAGTGCTTGGGTTGGGAAGACCCCCATGGAGGAGGAAATGGCAATTTCGGCTTGAGAAATCTCTGGAGGGGTACAGTCCGAAGTGTTGCAAAGAGTCAGACATAACTGAACACGTGAGCACACATACAAACTGCCTCCAAGTTCTGTCTTTTCCAGAATAACATGTCGTTGGAACCATCTGGTGCACAGGCTTTCCAAACTGGCTTTTTTCACATAACAATATGCATTTAAGTTCATTCCATGTCTTTTCATGACTTAAAAAAAAAACAACAACTGTTTTTAGAGCATCTTTAAGTCCACAGTATTATTTACCACAAGGCACAGGGATGTCCCATACCACCCCAGCACAGCTAATCACTCCCTTCCTCAACCCCACAAATGATATCCCCTACTAGAGTGATACATTTGTTATAAGCAATGACTCTACATTGACACACCATAATTACTCAATGTTTATAGTTCATATTAGGGTTGATGCTTGTTGTTGTACATCCAATGGGTTTGGACAAATATATAATGAAATGATCCACCAATGTAGTATTATACAGAATAGTATCTAAGCCCTAAAAATCCTCTGCACTCTATTTATATATGTTTGTGTCCTCACTAATCCTGGCCACCACTGATCTTTATACTCTCTCCATAGTTTTGCCTTTTCCAGAATGTCATACAGCATGAAATAAAAAAGATCTTTTGAAATAAGAGGGCTTAATGTGAAAACTAGTTTATTCTAACTTTTCTTCCTGAATAAGAAATAATAAAAAGAAAGGTGCATATGATTTTTATCCAAGGAAACTATATTCAAACATTTTAAAAAGTGAATCCTTGTCCACTGCTGGTTGAAATCATCTCTTAGCACTGAATGATCAGATACCAGAAAGTCACATACTCCTTTCCAAAAGATCTGCATTTTTCAAGATACCATGTGTTAATTACCCATCCATCAATATGATCAAAATACTCCCTGAAGCTTCATGCCTAAAGACTGAAACACCTATAGAAAAGTAACTTTGGGAGTCAATATTTTGACCAACAGTTCCAGGAAAATGCTCACATAGAAATGAGACATATATACACGATTGATACTATATTTAAAATAGATAATTAATGAGAATCTACTGTAGAGCTCATGAAACTCTATTCAGTGCTCTCTGGTGAACTAAATGGGAAGGAAATCCAAAAAAGAAGGAGTATATGTATACATATTGGAATAGGAAATGGCAACCTACTTCAGTATTGTTGCCTGGGAAATCCCATGGACAGAGGAACCTGGTGGGCTACAGTCCATGGGGTCACAAAGAGTCAGACACAACCAAGCATGAGCACGATGCATACACATATCTGGCTTCCTTTGCTGTATCGCAGATACTAATACAATACTGTAAAGCAACGACACTTCAATGAAATTTCATTAAAAAAAATAAAAGTGTGTCTCCTTAACGTGGAACAGTAGAAGAATGTTATTTCTTCTTCTGTACTGATATTTTAAATACAGAGCATTTTTCTATCATTTTATCCCTTTCCTCAAGCCATGGATGGGAGATAGGACTCTTGCCTCATTTCCATTTGGGTGACAAGCGCTTGCTTCTTGCCATATTTTGATCACTGCATTTTCTTGGTCCAATACCAGAAAAATGTTGCTAAACTTTGTCTGCTTCCTCCCAGCTGGTTTCTCTGCTCTGTATCTCAGAGACAGATACAATCTGTTACACTGAAAAATTCTTTAAATGTTTCCCTGATATATAGTTTAGTGAAATAATATGGGCTAAAACAAATACCAATACAAAAGCAAAGACTACTATATCCAGTGAGTTTGCAATGAAAGAAAAATTAACCTTATGAAGAAACTCAGAGAGGACATGAATAATATATGAAATACATTCACAGGAATTTGAATATCTGTGCTGCAAACGTCAGTTTATATAATTATGGAAAGCTTCATAACTAGGTTTTTGATCTGTGTATATGAGCAATGTTACAATTAGACCTACTTTGTCCTCAGTGATTATAGCAGACAAACATCAGAATGCCTACAAGGTATTTCTATGAGGTTCCTAAATCACAATGAACAGTAGGTTTTCTTTTACTACATGTGTAAGTTCCCAATGGTTTACTCATCTGCTTCTGAAGCAGTTGAGATTAAAGCAAATAATCCCGAGATCTTGGAAGGAATTATTGAAGCTGACAAATGCCATATGGAATTTCACAAGCTGCCCTTTCTAGCAGAGGAAGCTGAGTGTGCAGTACTTGAGGAATCAGGAAATAAAGACACCTGGTTACAATTTATCACCATTTTCTTTGGCGGACTGACCTTCTTGTCTTGTGATCTTTTATTGCTCTTGACTTCCTTCATTAACTCTTTCAAATACATTACTGCATTATGCTTTCAAAGTTCACAAGAATCTAGTAGATATGAGATTTAAAAACACTGGGTAGAGTACATAGATCAGAAGCTTTGTGTTGCCGTATGCCTTGCATTAAGCTTCAACAGTTACCTTATGGGAGTTTAGATATGTTTGCTCACTTCCCTCTCCTACCAAATTGTTGCTTTGTAAGATTTCAGAGGCGGGCATGTCAAGAACTGACCCTGTTTAGTAAAAACCATGTGGCCTATTGGCCTTCCTTTTAAAAAATCATCAGTAAAGGAGATCTTCGCATCTATAACGGTCCTAGTTGGCTGACCAGAAAATCTGGCCTCAAGCTACACCTACCCACAAACTGTTTGAAGCTTTCTTTCCAGCTTAACATCCCCAGAGTTTCTGTCGAAATGAATAGATTCATTGAAATGCATCTGTATATATAATATTATTAAGAAACTTTTCTTTCAGCATTTGTCCATCTTCCCTTCTACAATGCCATTTTTAGTAACTATGATTACTGCATGTCCACAGTCTACTCAAGAAAACTCATCCTACTCTGTTTAAAGCTGTTTAATCATTAACTGTAGTCTCTTAGGAATCAGATTCATATATGCAACTAATTATTGAACCTCCAATTTAGGGTCCTATAGTTATCTAAAACTCAACATTTCAAAATTCAACTTATCTCTTTCCACCTTTTCATACAAAACCATTGCTATGACTCTACATACATTTAAACTAAACAAAACCCTTGAGCTTTGTCTTGGACTATTCCACATTACTCACATCCATATTCATTCATTTCTAAATCATGTTGTTTTTACCTTCCAAATATGTCTTAAATTTATTCACTTCTCTCACAAAAACTAATTCCTGGGAAGAAACCACCATCATCGTATTTCAGTATGTTTGTCTCCCTTTTTAATGCTTTATATGTTTTCTAATCTATTATTCACACTACAATCAGAATACTTGTCACATCAATCATTAAAAGCCTGCAAACACTCTTTTCTTCTCTTAGGAACAAGTCCAAATTAAGAGAATATCTTACAAGGTCTTACATGTAAGTGGCTAGTATTTCCCTGGCTTTATTACGATTTTAATTAAACAAGCTCACATAGTTTGTCAGCATGAATTTATTAGCATCGTGCTATTTAGATCCATAAACTACTCTTACATTTTAAAAAATTTGATATTATATAATGAAAAATTATTAATTTTAACAGTAGACACTAATTTTAATGGTAGACACATATATCCCCCAAACGATCACACAATTATTGTCAATGGCAAATCAACTATTACTATCAGCTACTGAAAGGAAGGTGGAAAATGGTGATATATTGATGATATACTTAATTTTCAAATAGCTAAAATGAGAAAAAAACTTTAGCAAAAATAGGTGACACTGGTTAACATAAAGTGACGATTTAACCAGTGCAAAATAAAACATTGGTGGTTCCTTCTTTAACTTGCATGTAGGCAAGTACTTTCTGACTAAAAATCTGGAGGCAATAAAATAAAAGAATGGCTAGCTGGCTATATAATTTTTAATTGACATGACAAAATATAATAAATAAAATATTTTAAAATAAATAAAAATATAACTCACAAATGGAAATAAAATATTTGCAATATATCATAGAAACAGGGCTAAACCTTTCTACTACATAAGGATTTCTTAAAAACTGAGAGAAAAATTACAAAAGCCTAAACATAATAGACAAAAAATACAGATAATTTTCAGACAAAAATGAAAATATTATCCTTAAACATACAAAATTATGCTCTACATCATACATAATTAGAAGAAGGCAATTTAAAACAGAGCTGAGATGTATTTTAACTTACCAAATTGGAAAATATTAAACTGCAAAATAGTACATCTATTGGTGGGACTGGACAAACAGACTCTCATATATTGATGGTGGGAATACACATTTATACAAATCTTGTGAAGGAGAATTTGGTAAACTCATCAAAAAACATATAGTAATCCCAATTTTAGGAGTTCATCTAAAAATACATCTCCAGCAACACTAAAATACATGATATGCTCAATATTTACTCCAACATACTTATCACAAAATACTGGCCATAATATAACAGACATACATAGAGAAGTAACTGTATAAACTCTGATATCTCTATGTCTGTCTAATATAACCACATCCAATAGAGTGCTATGAAAGTGTAAAAATGAAAGAGGAAGAATTTATATGGAGTAATTTCTATAATACATATTGTTATGTAAAAAAGGATAAGTATAGAAGAGTAATGGGTTTAAAAAAAGTTGTTTTATATAGTTGCTAAGTCATGTCTGACTCTTTTGCAACCCCACGGACTATAGACTGCCAGGCTCCTCTGTCCATGGGATACACCAGGCAAGAATACTGGAGCAGCTTGCCATTTCCTTCTCCAGGGGGTCTTTCAGATCCAGGGATTGAATCCACATCTCCTCTCCTGCATTGGCAGGAGGATTCTTTACCACTGAGCCACCAGGGGAGCCTGGTGTTAAAAAAGAGGGGAAAATAAAATATATGTATGTATTTACTTGCTTAAGCCCAAAGAAACAAGAAAGGCTAAACTAGATAATTATGATACAGGTTAATATCAAAGAATGGGTAGAAAGGGTCTATTGGTATATTCTCTGAATATATCTTTCTATACACATCTTTCATAGTCATGCTAAAATTTCATATTTTTAGGAAAAGATAAATAAAATCTACAAGCTCCTAAAATTGAATACAACAGAAACATATTAACTTAGGTGTTTTCAAATGAATGATGTTACAACTTAAAGGGAGGATGGTTGAGATCAAAACTGAGTTACTGTCAGCACAGTGGTCAGTCTACATGCCCCTGACTAAAGACAAAAGGAAAAATACCTTCTAAAAGCACTCATTATACATTCAAATCCAAGTTAAAGGCTGCTTTTATGATTGAAAATGAATAAGCTGTTCTAAAGTCATGGTCTATACTCTCTGTAACCGAACACACAAAAATTTATGGAAATAGGAGACAGAGAAGGGAGAAACAAATATGGAAATCAATTAGACAGAATGAAGCCTGTAGATTTGGATCAGGCTTGGAAATATTAGTGTGATAACTACCTGTTTCTGAACTGTAAAAATGTGCAGAAGCAATGGCTCCCCAGAAGCAATAAGCACATCTAACACCTACATTTTGTTCTCCAAATACCACTTTTCTCTTAAAGGAATCAGAAACCCTTGGGGAAAAGTGGCTAAATTCAGAACTGGGGTGGGCAAATTACAAGATAATCCTGGAAGAATTCTGAGCCAAAATGTCAAGAAATGAACAAGAATGATGGATTAATTGTGACATGGGCCCAGACTCAACCCAAAGGAACTCTCATAGGCATTACCACTTGAATATCAAAATAAATAATCACAATAAGAGATTATATTCAATAAAACAGGATTCAGTAATTCATACTGATATAAATGAATATATAACTAGGGAGAAATTACTTTGTTTCAGTAACATGCTAACAGAAAAGTTGCAAGGATTATGGCATTTGAAATCACCATTTGCCAAATACCATTATAATGATTTAATCAGTCAACAATGTCAATAAGTGCTAATAATTTAAATATTTACAATATTTTAGCACATTTTCTCATAAGATACTCAATATATTAAAATGCAAAATAATGACACAGCACTATTAAATTAAAGGAAACTAAAGTGGTCATGTATGGATGTGAGAGTTGGACTATGAAGAAGGCTGAGTGCAGAAGAGTTGATGCTTTTGAACTGTGGTGTTGGAGAAGACTCTTGAGAGTCCCTTGGACTGCAAGGAGATCCAACCAGTCCATTCTGAAGGAGATCAGCCCTGGGATTTCTTTGGAAGGAATGATGCTTAAGCTGAAACTCCAGTACTTTGGCCACCTCATGCAAAGAGTTGACTCACTGGAAAAGACCATGATGCTGGGAGGGATTGGGGGCAGGAGGAGAAAGGGATGACCCAGGATGAGATGGCTGGATGGCATCACTGACTCGATGGATGTGAGTCTGAGTGAACTCCAGGAGTTGGTGATGGACAGGGAGGCCTGGCGTGCTGCAATTCATGGGGTTGCAGAGTCGGACACGACTGAGCAACTGAACTGAACTGAACTGAAAGTGATATGACAGGCTTCCCTGATAGTTCAGCTGGTAAAGAATCTGCCTGCAATGCAGGAGACCCTGGTTCAATTCCTGAGTTGGGATGATCCGCTGGAGAAGGGCTAGGCTACCTACTCGAGTATTCTTGGGCTTCCATTGTGTCTCAGCTGGTAAAGAATCCACCTGCAGTGCAGGAGACCTGGGTTTGATCCCTGGGTTGGGATATCCTCTGGAGTCAGGAAAGGCTACCCACTCCAGTATTGTGGCCTAGAGAATTCCATGGACAGTCCATGGAAATGGACTTTTTTTGCAAAATGTCGGACATGACTGAGCAACTTTCACTTTCAAAGTGATATGACAACTGAACACACATAATTTTAGCTTTTCTTTTGCACAAAGTTCATTAATATAGACATTGGAGAAATCACAGTAAAGCCTTGCACCAATATTAATTGCCTTTTTTGAAAACTGTACCATGGTTACTTCCCTGGGAAATTAATACTAAAGTGTTTATGGTAAAGGCACTTTATTGTTGCAATTTACTTTTGAATGGTTTAGAGAAAAATCTACCCTTCACCTAAAAAAAAAAAAAAAGATTAAGCAAATATTGTAGCATATTAACTTTGGGGGATCTAGGTGAAGGGTGTCTAGAAATTCTGTGCCCTATTTGTTCAACTTTTCAGTAAATCAGAAAATTTGAAAAAAATTATATAATGAGTTAAAGTAGCTCATAAATACTTTCTCAGAACTACTCTAGTTTCTTTTTTACTAATAATTATCTGTAGTTCTTCAAAGTTTATTTTTCTATTTTTTCTTCCATTCTTGATTTTGTTCAGTAGAAAATGCCAACTAATAATAGTTGACCAAAAAATAGTAAACATTATCTACAGTAAATAGAATGAGAAAGTACTTAATTCCAATATTTAAAAAGAAAGGAAAGCTACTCAAAATTAAGAGGCATGTGCAGTTATAAACAATTTAACACAATTCACATTTAAGGTGGTATAATATTTTTAGTCATATCTACTCTTATAGATGGAGAAGGAAATGGCAACCCACTCCAGTATTCTTGCCTAGAGAATCCCATGGACAGAGGAGCCTGGGGGGTTGCAAGAGTCGAACATGTCTTAGCGACGAAACCACCTTTATTATAGAATATTCGTACTATAAAGGACCCATTTCATTTTACACAAAAGAAATCTAAATTGTCAAGGAGTTGAATATTTATTTCACACAATTAGGGAATGGCAAAGTGGGAAAGAAAAACTGTATTTCTTGGTGTGCTGGTATAGTAATTAGGATTTGGCACATTCCCTAATGGTGAAGTTGAAACTCCAATACTTTGTCCACCTGATGCAGAGATCCAACTCATTGAAAAAGACCCTGATGCTGGGAAAGATTGAAGGCAGGAGGAGGGAGCTACAGAGGACAAGAAGATTGGATGGCATCACTGACTCAATGGACATGAGTCTGAGCAAGTTCCAGGAGATAGTGAAGGACAGGGAAGCCTGGCATGCTGCAGTCCATGGGGTCGCAAAGAGTTGGCCACGAATGAGTGACTGAACAACTGTTACTGGGTGGGTAGAGTCTGACACAACTGAGCACATACCCACAAATGAGTCTATGACAGTGAAACTCTTGAAGGCATGTGGTATAGTGGTTTAGAGAACACAACAAGGACTAAGGAGACTTGTGTTCTAGAACCAGTTCTGTTGCTTACTGACTATGTGACCAGCTCTAATACTGAGTGGAAAGACATTATCTCCTACTTGTACTTATTAAAACAAAAATGATTAAAAATTAATACTAAAGCATAACTTATAAAATAAAAGCATCCACACCTATCCCATAAATACAGTTTAGACAAGTGCTCTATTTTTCAAAATCAGTTCATAACTAGCAAATTTGAAGATATGCAGACAATACTGATAGGAAGGTAAGTTAGTATCCACTTTCTGAAAGATGATATAAAATATACCTTAAAGCTAAGTTAATCATATACACGCTCTCTAACAAGACCACCAAAAGAAAAGCCCATAAGAAAATAATCAAATAAGTGCTAAACTTTATAACTATAAGGCTAGTCTACCTTGCTGCTGCTGCTAAGTCACTTCAGTCATGTACAACTCTGTGCGACCCCATAGACGGCAGCCCACCAGACTCCCCCGTCCCTGAGATTCTCCTTAACACTTGAGTGGGTTGCCATTTCCTTCTCCAATGCATGAAAGTGAAAAGTGAAAGTGAAGTCGCTCAGTCGTGTCCAACTCCTAGCGACCCCATGGACTGCAGCCTACCAGGCTCCTCCATCCATAGGATTCTCCAGGCAAGAGTACTGAGTGGGTTGCCATTGCCTCCTCTGTAGTCTACCTTAACTCTATGTAAACAAAAAACAAAACATTCCAGTAATAGTGAATTGGCTAAATATACTATATCTACAGACTGTAATAAAATATATACATTAAAACAAAGTAATTTTTATTTCCCAAACTTGTGTTAAAATGCTAGCCCCTGAAATGCATTCAATGAAATAATAAATATTCAGAATCTGTAACATTATATAAATTTAGGTGTCATTAATTTTCAGATATGTTAATATTATAACATCATTTTGTTTCACCCCATAGAAGAATGCATGAGATACTGCAGAGAATGCTTCTAAATTTAATTTTACCTTAGAACCTTATTTTTATAAATAATTCATTAGTATTTCATGGGGCAAGGGTTAGCAGAATAATGTGCCATAAATACTGCTGAAGGATATTTAATGCAGCAAATATGAAAAAAATGTAAAACATATTATAAAAATCTTATAGTTTATATAAAACTATACTGATATGTGAAGTATCTATGCCAAAAAAATTAACAATTTTGGCTTGAGAAATCAGAAGTAAATAATTTTTTTCTCATTCTTAATTTTTAAATTTTCTACAGAATAAAAAATTACATACTTTATTCAAAATATTTTTCCTTACGGTACCAAATGTTGGTATTTGCATCTTTCTACCCTCTAGTTCCTTATTCTTCCATCCCTAAGTTTTTTCTTAAGATGCCACATCCTAAAATCAACCATTTAGTAGTATTTTGGCCCCAAACTGAAAAAAATTCTGTCAGTGTTCCTTCCTTCATAACACACTTTTCTGTTTCTCCAGCAGCATCATACACAGCTGGTTCATTTCATCTCACCTCCCCAGCTTCCACATATGCAGCCTTACCTCTCCTCCACATTTTTGTGTTTTTGTAACGCGCTGCCAGACACTGCTGCCAAAATCATCTCTCAAATGTGTGGCTTTGCCCACACTTCTTCCTTCTTCAAATCCTTCAAAGCCAGTATTTCTCTGCATATGAATTTCAAATTATTCATATACATTTTCAAATAGCCTTTTCTGCACAAAAATCTAATCCATGGAATCTCTCATCTAAATGACTTAGGAGACTAAACAACAACAATTAGCCCTCTTCTGCACACTGCTATTTGTTGCTTAATAACGCCAAACACTTCAAATAATCATGTTCATGATAATTTCACTTAAAGATGTTTTTTAAAACATTTTTTTTTCTTTTCTTCCTACCAAAGGATTTGAGTTTTAGGTTTCTTGGATTTTAGGGAAGAAGGAAATAACTCTAACATTTAGCAAATGTCTGTTATATACAGGACATTGATCAAGTAATACACACTATCTATTGCAATTTAGTTTAAAATTAAATAACTCAGTCAAAGTGCAAAAATTTAATGAGCTAGAAATTGAGTGGTCTGATAAATTCACTTACACCATTTTCTTCCTTGCTGAGAAGTACATGACTACCATTTTACTCCCAATATATTTTTTTCTCATTTTGTTCCTTAGAAGTGGCTAAACAGTAGAGAATTGTATTTCTCTTTTTTATTTCCCCAATGAATCTACTACACTTTATTGCTTTTTTTTCTTTTACAACCAACTTCTGTAAAAAATTTAGTTCTTATTTCCTAGGTGGTTAAATTTTTCTTACCAGTTCTGACAGACAGTTATAAACATTATTTTATTAAGCAAAGGAAATTAGCATCAATGAAAGAACAAAAAATATATAATCTAAATCAACATAATATCACAAACTAACTGACATATTAATATAAAAAAGTAGAAAGGACTTAATTCCCTAAATGGAAGCCTGATCTTTCCTGAAAAGGAGAACTGGCCACTATATACAGACATATTTAAGAATCAAAAGCTAGAAAAAAAATTTATCATATTCCATTTATTTAATTGCTTTCTTGATATGTCTGCAAGTTTTGAATCCTTACTCTATAGCAGATAGAAAGAGCAATTTGAATATCATTTATTCCAGGATCTTATTAGTCATTGGAAACCTCATGTATTAGTTTCCTTGGGCTGTCATAACAAAAACTACAGACTGGGTGGTTTAAACAGCAGAAATGCATTTTTTCAGAATTCTGGAGGCTAGAAGTCCCAGATCAACTTACTCGCAGAGTTGCTTTACCCTAAAGACTCTCAATGGCTTGCTGATGGCTGTTGTGTCCTCACAATGTCCTTCCTCTGTGTGAATTCATCCCTGGTGTATCTGAGTGTCCAAATTTCCTCTTATAGGGACACCAGTCAAACTGAATGAGGTTCCACACTAAAAGCCCCATTTTAACTTGATCACCACTTTAAAGTCCCTGTCTCTAAATACAGTCACATTCTGAAGTCCTGGTGATGAGGCTTTCAACATGAATTTTAGGGAAGTATTTCCCTGGTGGTCCACAGGATATGACTCTGTGCTCCCAAGGCAGGGTCTCAGGATTGATCCCTGCTTGGGGAACTAGTTCCCGCATACTGCAGCTAGTAGGCATGCCACAGTGAAGATCCCAGGAGCCACAACTAAGCCTTAGTGCAGCCTAAATTAATTAGTAATTAATTAATTAATAATTAAACATTTAAAAAAAGAATTTTAGGAAGATACAATTTAATCCATGATAACAGCGACACCACACAAATTGGAACATCAGCCTATCTATGATTCACCTTTTCTCTGAGATTAGATACAAATGAAATTAAGTCTGAAAAATTTAGAGACTTATACATGTTAGCTATGAACTCTAAGGAATAAAAGATGTTTAGTTTTCCAGGAACTATTATATTTTTAGTAACTAAATGACAAATTAAAAATTCTTCTGATATTGAGAAACTAATATGTATTTTTCTATTTTTAAAAATTTTAAGGCATTATGCTATTTAGTGGGTTTCCAGCTCTAACTATGACATCCAAGTGACAAGATCAGCTCAATACTTTCTCCTTCACATCCATCTCATCCATGAATGTGCCCTGGGAAATTTGAAGGTTATTAAGCATAGAGAGATGAGAAAAAAATTTTTTAATGTAGTTGCATTCCTGGTGATAAGTGAATTCATATTTGTGCATTGAATTAAAATTTTTGATACCAGTAGTAACACCTGTTTGTTTAACCACTGATATACTATGTACCCAAGATTCTATTTCAAAGCAACATTTTTACTTTTCTCTACCTTCTTTTTCAAAAATGTGCATAAATAGCCATAATTTTTAAAACTTACATATACATATATAACACTTTATATATATTACAGTAATATATATGTATCACTGTTTATACATATTACAGTAATATATGTATATTACTGTTTAGGGGGTTTCATTCACGTTGAATTTTAATCAATTAGACTTCATGGTTGAAAGCAACAGATAGCAACTCTGGGTCATTTTAGCAGAAAAGTTATTCAGTTAGCTTACATAATTGCAAAGTACTTGATTCATAAACAGGACCATCCAAGGACTTGCTGTCACTGGCATTATGCAGCCAACTTTTGCTGCAGCTGCAGGCTTTACTGAAAGTTTTGCTGCCACCGAAAGTGTATACTGAACCTTCCACAATATTCTTACCCTTTCATTGACCCCACACGGAGCCACATGTTCAATATTCAAAGTGCATGACACTTTGGTGGAGCTCATTATTAGTGGAGCTTCAGACATGTGCTAGCATCTGAGCCAAAGGATATAACCTCTTCATCTTCCATGACAGTGGCTGGGAGTGGAAATCACCTTTTAAAACAAGGACTGTGCTCCAGGAGCTGGGGAATAGGAAGGCATTATATTTGTAACAAAGACTGAAAGCTCTCCATGTGCGCCTGGAGAACACAGAAGGGCGATACTTCATGTGTGTTAAATTTCAATTAGCTTCAAACCAAAATTTGGGGAAAACTCCAAATATCAATTTATAGACAAAAAAAACAAAAGGTTAAATACTACAGACATCTCAAAACAGTAATAGCTATTTTGGTGATTTCTAAAAATATAACGTTTCCTCAAACAGTAAGTTGGACTTGATATAGAACAGTGCATTTGTATAAAGTGAAGGCTTATAATATTATCTTACTTCAGTCAACATTTCAAATAATTTGGGGATCTACCTTTGGCTTCACCACTAAACTCAGTACCCTCATTAATGAATTCAGATCTAGAAGTCTTGGATAAAGGCTTAAAACTGCTGTGATCTTGAACACATACAAGCTAGAAAATCAGCTTCAAATCCCTTTCAACATCCAAGGAGCGGTGGCTGTGTGGACGCAGGAGGGCCGAGAGGAGCCACTCCACGCTCAAGGTCAGGAGGGGCGGCAGTGAGGAGATACCCCTCATCCAGGGTAAGGAAGAGTGGCTGCGCTTTGCTGGAGCAGCCATGAAGAGATACCCCATGTCCCAGGGAAGAGAAAACCAAGTAAGATGGTAAGTGTTGTGAGAGGGCATCAGGGGCAGACACACTGAAACCATCATCACAGAAAACTAGTCAATAGGATCACATGGACCACAGCCTTGTCTAACTCAATGAAACTAAGCCATGCCCTGTGGGGCCGCCCAAGACAGGTGGGTCATGATGGAGAGGTCTGATAGAATGTGGTCCACTGGAGAAGGGAATGGCAAACCACTTCAGTATTCTTGCCTTGAGAACCCCATGAACAGTATGAAAAGGCACAATGATAGGATACTGAAAGAGGAACTCCCCAGGTCAGTAGGTGCCCAATATGCTACTGGAGATCATGGAGAAATAACTCCAGAAAGAATGAAGGGATGGAGCCACAGCAAAAACAATACCCAGTTGTGGATGTGACTGGTTTTGGAAGAAAGGTCCGATGCTGTAAAGAGTAATATTGCATAGGAACCTGGAATGTTAGGTCCATGAATCAAGGCAACTTGGAAGTGGTCAAAAAGGTGATGACAAGAGTGAATATAAACATTCTAGGAATCAGCGAATTAAAATGGACTGGAATGAGTGAATTTAACTCAGATGACCATTATATCTACTACTGTGGGCAGGAATCCCTTAGAAGAAATGGAGTAGCCATCATGGTCAATAAAAGAGTCCGAAATGCAGCACTTGGATGCAATCTCAAAAATGACAGAATGATCTCTGTTCGTTTCCAAGGCAAACCATTCAATATCACAGTTATCCAAGTCTATGCCCCAACCAGTAACGCTGAAGAAGCTGAAATTGAACAGTTCTAAAAAGATCTACAAGACCTTTTAGAACTAACACCCAAAAAAGATGTCCTTTTCATTATAGGGGACTGAAATGAAAAGTAGGAAGTCAAGAAACACCTGGAGTAACAGGCAAATTTGGCCTTGGAATACGGAATGAGGCAGGGCAAAGGCTAATAGAGTTTTGCCAAGAGAACACACTGGTCATAGCCAACACTCTCTTCTAACAACACAAGAGAAGACTACACATGGACATCACCAGATGGTCAACACTGAAATCAGATTGATTATATTCTTTGCAGCCAAAGATGGAGAAGCTCTACAGAGGCAGCAAAAACAAGACCGGAAACGGACTGTGGCTCAGATCATGAACTCCTTATTGCCAAATTCAGACTTAAATTGAAAAAAGTAGGGAGAACCACTAGACCATTCAGATGTGACCTAAATCAAATCACTTATGATTATACAGTGGAAGTGAGAAATAGATTTAAGGGCCTAGATCTGATAGATAGAGTGCCTGATTAACTATGGAATGAGGTTCATGACATTGTACAGGAGACAGGGATCAAGACCATCCCCAGGGAAAAGAAATGCCAAAAAACAAAACAGCTGTCTGGGGAGGCCTTACAAATAGCTGTGAAAAGAAGAGAAGCAAAAAGCAAAGGAGAAAAGGAAAGATATAAGCATCTGAATGCAGAGTTCCAGAGAATAGCAAGAAGAGATAAGAAAGCCTTCCTCAGTGATCAATGCAAAGAAATAGAGGAAAACAACAGAATGGGAAAGACTAGAGATCTCTTCAAGAAAATTAGAGATACCAAGGAAACATCATGCAAAGATGGGCTTGATAAAGGACAGAAATGGTATGGACCTAACAGAAGCAGAAGATATTAAGAAGAGGTGGCAAGAATATACAGAACTGTACAAAAAAGATCTTCACGATGAAGATAATCACGACGGTATGATCACTCACCTAGAGCCAGACATCATGGAATGTGAAGTCAAGTGGGTCTTAGAAAGCATCACCATGAACAAAGCTAGTGGAGGTGATGGAATTCGTTGAGCTGTTTCAAACCCTGAAAGATGATGCTGTGAAAGCTGCACGCAATATGCCAGCAAATTTGGAAAACTCAGCAGTGGCCACAGGACTGGAAAAGGTCAGTTTTCATTCCAATCCCAAAGAAAGGCAATACCAAAAAACGCTTAAACTACCACACAATTGCACTCATCTCACACACTAGTAAAGCAATGCTTAAAATTCTCCAAGCCGGGCTTCAGCAATACATGAACTGTGAACTTCCTGATGTTCAAGCTGGTTTTAGAAAAGGCAGAGTAACCAGAAATCAAAATGCTAACATCTGCTGGATCATGGAAAAAGCAAGAGAGTTCCAGAAAAACATCTATTTCTGCTTTATTGACTATGCCAAAGCCTTTGACTGTGTGGATCACAATAAACTGTGGAAAATTCTGAGAGATGGGAATACCAGACCACCTGACCTGCCTCTTGAGAAACCTATATGCAGGTCAGGAAGCAACAGTTAGAACTGGACATGGAACAACGGACTGGTTCCAAATAGGAAAAGGACTATGTCAAGGCTGTATATTGTCACCCTGCTTATTCAACTCTATGCAGAGTACATCATGAGAAACGCTGGACTGGAAGACGCACAGGCTGGAATCAAGATTGCCAGGAGAAATATCAATAACCTCAGATAAGCAGATGACACCACCCTTATGGCAGAAAGTGAAGAGGAGCTAAAAAGCCTCCTGATGAAAGTGAAAGAGAAGAGTGAAAAAGTTGGCTTAAAGCTCAACATTCAGGAAATGAAGATCATGGCATCCGGTTCCATCACTTCATGGGAAATAGATGGGGAAACAGTGGAAATAGTGTCAGACTTTATTTTGGGGGGCTCCAAAATCACTGTAGATGGTGATTGCAGCCATGAAATTAAAAGACGTCTACTCCTTGGAAGGAAACTTGTGACCAACTTAGATAGCATATTGAAAAGCCAGAGACATTACTTTGCCAACAAAGGTCTGTCTAGTCAAGGCTATGGTTTTTCCTGTGGTCATGTATGGATGTGAGAGTTGGACGGTGAAGAAATCTGAGCGTCGAAGAATTGATGGTTTTGAACTGTGGTGTTGGAGAAGACTCTCGAACGTCCCTTGGACTGCAAGGAGATCCAACCTGTCCATTCTAGAGGAGATCAGCCCTGGGTGTTCTTTGGAAGGACTGATGCTAAAACTGAAGCTCCAGTACTTTGGCCACCTCATGTGAAGAGTTAACTCATTCGAAAAGACTCTGATGCTGGGAGGGATTGGGGGCAAGAGGAGAAGGGGACGACAGAGGATGAGATGCCTGGATGGCATCACCGATTCAATGGATGTGAGTTTGAGTGTACTCCAGGGGTTGGTGATGGACAGGGAGGCCTGGCATGCTGCGATTCATGGGGTTGCAAAGAGTCGGACACGACTGAGTGACTGAACTGAACTAATTCAAATACATCAAATAACCAACAGATGGTATGATTATCTTCATATCAGTAACTAAAATTTTACTAAATGTATTTCCTGGGTTTGCTTGTGATTATCATCAAGAAATCCAAAACAGAGAAATATTTGCAGAAAGTAGCATGCATAATAATTTACCCACCAACCAGAAATTTTATAATTTATAATAACTTGCTTTATCTGTTTCTATATAATCATTAACACATATTATAGACACATTTGAAGTCTCTCCCTCCATATCTAGTCATTTGTGTCTTGAGATAAATACTATCACAAACTTAGTATACATGTTTTTAATCTTTTGAACATAGTTGCATGTACATTTATATGCATTCTTGAAGATCATGTAGTATTTTTGTGTTTTGTTGTATAACATACATAGTACAATACATTTTGCATTATCTTCTCATTTTTTAATTATTTTATCATTATATTTTGAGATGTATTCTTCATATATTAATTTTAGTTCATTCAGTTTAACAGATATGCTATGTCCTATCATATAAATATAACATATTTCATCTTCCTCCTCTTGGTTGACTTTTAACTATTATTTTGTTTCTATCAGTAATTTTACAATAAATATTTTTGTACATATATTTTGTGCATATACCTCAAAGTTTTTCTAGAAATATAAATTCTGGCATGCAAGGCATGAAATTTCTTTATTGTGCTAGATAACTATAAATTGTTTTCCATGCTGTATTATTTTTAAAAAATTAAAAATCCTCAGAGGAACTATATTTTTACTGATCCCTACAATTTTCGACATATCTTCCTCTTATGTTTTTAAATCACAAAAGCAAATCTTTCTAATAACTTAATGAGATAACATGGTTAATAAAGTAAAACTGCTTTCTCAGCCTATTGGTTTGTGAAATGACTTAATTTGCTAGTGTATTCATTTTTCCTTGCAAAGTAATTTTGTTGTATGACTGGAGTCCTTTTTCAAATCCTGGGAAAATGCTTACTCATAAAAATCAAAGACAGATTTTCTTTTGGAAAAAGAATCTCCAAACTTACCAGCACAAATTGGCAGAGCCAGAAACATTTCTATAAAGGTTCGGAAAAACAAAACCTAATTAAAACTACTCAAATTAGACAAACAACATTCTCTCAGTCAAAATTTTAAAATACATTTTTGAGTTTTTAATAGGACAGAGTACTTGATTTAAAAAAAATCATTAATTTGATTTGAAAGAGCTATTCACTTTCATCCATTCAAGTAAAGAGTTTCTGTTTAATCCCACTTGTTTGATCAAGAACTGAGGATAAATAGTAATTTGTCTTTAACTGCATTTCTTTAGAGTGAAAATAAAATGTAATCTATTCTACAACATGGGTGATTTGGTGAGCTTGATTTATCTAGTAAAAGATGTTAGGAGCATTCCTTATCATTGGAAAGTATGTTATTTATTAGGATTCTTTTTCCATCTTTTTATTATTTCTCCAGAAATGATTTTGTAAATATACATATTGTAGGAGTAAAGTGAGTGTGTTAATTCCTACCTCCCACCTCACAACTTGGACTGGCTTTGCAAAGATAAAGGCAGGGAAGTATGTTTCAGGATGTGTGTGGTGTGTGCGGTGTGTGTGCGTGGTGTGTGTGTGTATGTGTGTGTGATGTGTGGTGTGTGTGTGTAGTGTATATGTGTGTGAAATGTGGTGTGTGTGCAGTGTGTGTGTGTATGTGGTGTGTGTGCGGTGTGTATGTGGTGTGTGTGAAGTGTGTGTGTGGTGTCTGTGTATGTGTGTGTCTGTGTGTGGTGTGTGCATGTAAGGTAGACGCCCTTCTTCTCTCACTGCTCCCATACTGAAGGACAGGAAATGCCTCCTCACAGAGCAAAGATCCTATCAGCTTACCAGCCAAATATATTGTGCATTTTCAGACAAGGGGTATATTCGAGGTCTAGAAGTAGACATTCTCTGGGGAAAGTAAAGTGGTTTTGTTAATACAAAGAAAAATATATTTGACTTTAATAATTTGCAAGTTTACATTTATGCAGTGTACTGACTTTCTTTGTAACAGAATTTGGGTAACTCGAATGTGAAGTTCTTAATAGTTGGGCTTTTGAGAGACTAAAATGAAATGTGTCCTAATTTTCTAAACTTGTCAATGACAGTATTTAAGCAGGATCCAACTCTGTCTCAGAGGTGGTTGGATGGATAAGTATTTTAATGGTTACGTTGGCTTATGTTATTTTGTAAGACATTTCCAGTATTAATTTATTCAGTTCAGTTGTTCAGTCATGTCCAACTCCTTGCAACCCCATGGACTGCAGCACACAAGGCCTCCCTGTCCATCACCAACTCCCGGAGTTCGCCCTAACTCATGTCCATTGATTCGGTGATGCCATCTAACCATCTCATCCTCTGTTGTCCCCTTCTCCTCCCGTCTTCAATCTTTTCCAGCATCAGGGTCTTTTCCAGTGAGTCAGTTCTTCCCATCAGGCGGCCAAAACACTGGAGTTTCAGCTTCAGCATCAGTCCTTCCAATGAATATTTAGGACTGATTTCCTTCAAGATTGACTGGTTGGATCTCCTTGCAGTCCAAGGAGATAACATATTATGGTTCTACCAATTTGTAAAAGAGAGAGAGAGAGATCAGTTTGGGCTAGAAGCTGGAACAATCATCCAACGGGGAACAGGTTCTGAAAGACAAAGATGGGTAGAATTTCCCTGTGTGATGTCAGATGTGAAAGGCAGTGCAGACAGAGAGTGAACCTGAACAAAGATGGTCATGGTGATGGTTCTCCTGATGTATGAAATCCTCTAAGTCAACAGCCGTGCCTGTAATTAAGAGGACCCTAAGGGGCCTTCCTGGAACCCTCTACTTTCTGAAGAACCTATTGAATAACAGTATTTGATGCACATTTCCTGCATTTTTTTTACAGTTGTGAAACAACCTCCCACCAAATGGAAGATGTGAATTAATTGTTGACCATGAACACATAGCCCCAGGCCTCCTGGAGCCTAAGGACTTGTTAAAAGTTCACCCCTGTGATACCATCTCAGCATCCATGAATCGGAGAATTGTGACCCAACTGATCATATCCCCTGCAACTCCCCATTCCTCACCTGGCCTTGCAGAAACCCTCAGGGAAGCTGAGGCTTTTTAGGGCATGAGCCACCTGTCTTCCTTGCATGGCCCTGCAATAAACCTTCCTCTGCTCCAAACTCAGAGGTTTCAGTTTGTTTGGCCTCACTGTGCATTGCACACACAAATTTACACTAACACTCTGAAGCAAAACTGTGATTAGCAACCCAAATTTACCCACTTCTAAGTGCTCCTCCCACTTTGTCAGCTGAGTGGCATTCACACAATTTTGGACAAGTTACCTATACTTTATAAAAAACTATATACATTTACATTTATAAAATATACTACATATATATACAGAGAGCATGGAAACCATATTACATGTGAATGAGAGGATTTTCTAAAGAATTGATAACAGCATTGTTGTGGAATCCAGATTCGCAAAACACACCTCGGAGGACACTGAGACAGTGAAGTACAGTTTATTAAGACAGCGGGTCCAAGCTGAATCAGTTCCCAACAAGGACCCAGATGTTTCTGAGAGGCCCAGTTTTATACCCCCGACTACGTGACTGGTTACATGTTAGCAACCTCTTTGTTGTACATGATTGAGTTTTACAACAAATAGGTGCTAGGAGAACAAACAATTAATTAAGGTTAAAGAAGGGGAACGATGATTGTACATCAAGGGGGGATGTCTCCACAGTTAATCCAACAGGGGCAGCCTGATCTCAACTACAATCTCTGTTTGCAAACTGTAGGCAGGGAATTCTCCAGAAGACCTGGTTTTCACTAGCAACGGTTTCCTCACTCTTGGGCAGGGTTCAGGCCCAGTTCACATCCTGCCTTTAAGATGGATGACAGGCTTCAGGATGGAGTCTCTCCTGCTTTCCTCACACTGGCCCCAATGGCATAAATAAAACAGAAAATCTGATTTTTATGCTGACATCTTAAAAAGTAAATAAATACCAGAGAATACATCACCAAACTATGTTAACTATCCAACTGATAAGGGCTAACTCATGTTTATTATTTCAATATAGGGATATAAATTCTGTATGAAACCATCACTATGGTCCAGATCCTCATTCTCTCTGTAAAAATACATGCTTAAGGTACTTAATGTAAAGTAACAATTTGCTTAAAGTTTAAATATAAATACCTTAACCAGATTATGATTAACCATATTATTATTTGAGTCAGTAGTAAGTTAAGTTACCTTTAATTTCCAAAAACAAAGATTTAGACATTCAAACACACACACAAATACGCGCCCCCACACACACACCCTCTTACTGAAAAGCTACGATTCCACTTCCCAGGCAAGTCTGCTGTTAATGTACTTTTACATCCTTCTAACTATGATCCAGTTGGGCCCCACTTCTCCTAAAGTAAACCACCTCTTCTAACCAAAATTGAGCAACACATTCATTCAATTTCATGGTGTTTCAATGTGTACCTTTGAGAAACGATGAAGTAAGGGAAACTAACTCCAAATCAACAACTGAAGCCCGTTAAAGTAGGCTTGTTTGGATATTTTGGCTTTATGTGGGTAACAGTCTCCAGAGAGCTGAAGAACAAAAGCAACACAAACTTCTGGGCTGAATGAGATGCAGGGCTGTGGCTGCTGTTCTCTTGTATAGCCCTTTCAGAACTCACATGGCAGCTAAAACCTTGTTAATGGGTCTGTCACAGATCAATACTTCCTGGACATCTGAATGGACAAAGAGGTTCTGAAGTATTGAATCTGGAGTCTGAGGCCAACTGAAATGTGCCATTTAGAAAAATGCATTTTATGTACGTTTGAAATCTTGATATTTAATTAGCACTCTTGAGATTTCACTTCTGCGTGACATGATCCACCATTCTGATATAAAAGCAGCAGATTTATAAAATAAATATTGACCATTTATTCAGTGTAGGATTTCAGCTTTTGAGTGCTAACTCAGAGCCAAACAACCCAGAAAGTGGAGATTTTGGCACAGAAAAGTGAGGCGGGGAGGGCTGCTGAGTGATTGACAGGTCAGATTACGAGGGAAAAAGGTTACTCCAACTATTTTTAAGAGGCACAGACAATAATGTACCTATGAATATTCAAATTCACCCTGTTATTTTAAAGTGTAAATCAAGTAAAATAACAAAACTAAACTTAAAATTACAATTCAAGCCCAGATAATCAGGTAGGGTTTTTTTAAATAAGAAGGTAACAGTTCTACACTATCAAAGTTGTATTTTCTACTTGAAAATTTTCAAAGCTCTATGGTATACAATCCAAGGTGAAAAACTTTTGACGAAGCAAGTTTTGAACACAAAGATCATGCATGGTGCTCTTCAGTCATTTAATCAGTAGAAATTTGGGAGAAACACTTCTTTGTAAAAATAAGCAGTTACAAATTGAAAATAATTTAACCTTACCCTGCAATTCCCATACCCACTAAAGAGTCTATAGTTCTTTCTTGCTTGCTTACATAACAAAGACTTGTATAGTACTTACTATGTGAAGACCTGTGAGATTATAGAAAATACATTTATTGGTTTCTATCCCCAATTACTGGCAGGAGCCCCCAAACTCTTGTAACTTCCCAAGTGATAGGAGATACAAGTATCTTTTGTTTTAATATTTGGTGTCTGACACTGGTCTGCATGTGTCTAAAAAGTAACCATCACTTCAGTGTCATAATAACCTCCCTCCAACAGCTTTTGATGCATCTGTGAAAAAACTACCATAGTCTTCTTTAGATATATTTAAAATTTTCAAGAGGTAAAAACATAGCTCATCTGGCTGTGAGTGATCATAAGTATTCACAGGGGCTTCTAGGTGGTGCAGTGGTAAAGTATCCATGCAGGAGATGCAAGAGACGCAGGTTTGCTTCCTGGGTTGGGAAGATCCCCTGGAGTAGGACACAGCACCTCACTCCAGTATTCCTGCCTGAAAAATCCCATGGACAGAGGAGCCTGGCAGGCTACAGGTCATGGGGTTGCAAAGAGGTGGGCAAGACTGAGCGACTGAGCACTAGTATTCACATGCAAAAGTAAAGAATGTTTGAGAGAGGAAAATTTCACAGCATTGTCACCTAATTAGTAATATTTAACATGTTTGGGGTACATTTCACTGCAAAAAATTGTATTTGGGAAGAGGTCTCCTTTTTTAATCCCTCCCAATCATACTCATAGATAGAGACTGAAGTTAGAGGAAGTTAAACTTTACTCTCTGGAAATAAACCTACAATGTTTTAGTAAAAGTGCTCACACCCATGCAGGGATAATCAATGCAAAAAGTCAAGCTTTCAGACTTGAGTTTATCATGCTGCTTTACTGAACAAAGAAGATATAACTGATCCCCACTCAATAATGACTCCTAACAAAGGAAAATCTGCCACTTAGTCCTGGAAGACACAACACAGGTAGATTAAGAAGCAGTAGGTAACAACTGAGATTTAGTTAAAACTATTTTTGTTGAGTTTTTAATTATTTTAAAACTAGGACATTTGAGTCTAATTATGTTTCCCTATATTAAATAATATAGCGCTTCCCTGATGGCTCAGTGGTAAAGAATCCACCTGCCAATGCAGGAGACACAGGTTTGATCCCTGGGTCAGGAAAATCTCCTGGAGAAGCAAATGGCAACCCACTCCAGTATTCTTGTCTGGAAAGCCCCATAGACAAAGGAGCCTCGTGGGATACAGTTCACGAGGTCGCAAAGAGTCAGACACAACTTAGTAACTAAAACAACAACAAACATGTTTTCCTAGAAACTTTTCTGAGAATTCTGTTAGTTGCTACCAGGTAAATGCTAGTATCTGTGGAAAAATTCCTAGGACAATATGGACTAATGAGACTTGTTAGGTAAAAGAGACATTCTAGTTACCATTCCTCCTTCCACAAATATTATCCTTTCTTTTAAAAACCTACAAACATTAAACTATACAATACACTGGGTGTGTGTTGCTTCAGTCATGTCCTACTCTTTGCAACCCTATGGATGGTAGCTCACCAGGCCTAACTGTCCATAGGATTCTCCAGGCAAGAATACTGGAGTGGGTGGCCATTTCCTTCTCCAGGGGATCTTCCTGACCCAGGGATTGAACCCATGTCTCTTAACTCTCCTGCGTTGGCAGGTGGGTTCTTTACCACTACAGCCACCTGAGAAGCCCTAGTGATACATTATGACACACTACTGAAGGATTATAGGAGCAAGGTGCAAAGAAATATGTTCCACAGATACACATCATACACCTTTCTAACTATATATATATATATATATATATATACATATATTTTTTTTTTTTGGCTGCGCTGGGTCTTCACTGATGCATGGGCTTTTCTCGAGTTGTAGCAAGCAGGGGCTAGCCTTCATTGTATTTTGCAGTGTTCTCATCTGTGGTGGCTTCTCTTGTTGCAGAGCGCAGGCTATCTAGGGCATGCAGGATTCAGCAGTTGCAGCATGTGAGCTCAGGAGATACAGCGCCCAGGATCTAGAGCACAGGCTCAGTAGTTGTGGCACCAGAGCTTAGTTGCTCCACAGCATGTGGCATCTTCCTGGACCATCTTTAAAGTCCCTTTAAATGCTGTAAATTCTATGATTCTATAATCATCAAGTATATATATTGATAAAGATAAAACAGACTTTCAAAAATAACTTCATGCTTTTTGGAAAATCCATTTTTGTTCCTTAATGCTTGTGTACTTTCAGGAGCTTTTCCAGAATGAGGTCTTTATTGATTTGGATTTTCATTTGGGGAAGCTAAACAAAGGTACAATACCAAGAGAGCGCTAGTGATAGAAGGAGTTAATTTAGTGTGGCATTTTATTCTCCAAAGCGGGAGGACCAAACAGTAGTAATGGATAGATATGTTTGTTTTTTTTTTAATTTCAACTTTCTTTAATTTTCAAAATCAAATTATGGAATATTTCTCAACATCCATATATTTATATTATAAATTTAACTATTATTTGCGAAAAATTCTTGGACTGTGTACTAAAATCAATAGGTTCAAAGCTTATTTCTTTTAAACTTTCTAAACTTCTTCCTGAGTTACAAATGTAAAAATTCCGCTAAATTAATCTACATATTTATCTATAATAAAATATATGTGAATATTTAATTTACTTTCTAACACATTCTAAAAAATGAATTAAATCTTAGATCTTGGAACCACAGATTTCTGCATTTTGATTACAGTTATTACTTAACAATGCATTATTCATATATATGAAAATAAAAAATAAAATACTGTCTTTATGACATCCACTGTATAAGATAAGAAAGCTTTAAACAGAATTTGATATATTCCTCCATCCTCAAATAACAGTATATAAGTAAAGTTATGAAGTAAAAACATAATATGTCACGTTAAAAACTCTCTAAGACTACTCTTGTTGCTTGCTTTTCAGTTGCTAAGTCGTGTCTGACTCCTTGTGACTCCATGGCCTGCAGCACACCAGGCTTCCCTGTCCTTGACTATCTCCTGGAGTTTGCACAAACTCATGTCCATTGAGTCGCTGATGCCATCCAACCATCTCACTCTTACATTGTCAAAAATACATTATATCTTTGAAATTTTTCTCATATGATTTGGTTAGTTATAATTTCTATTATATTTTATTGTATATTTCACATTTTAATAACTAATTGGTAAGAAAAAGACCTCTGGAGGAACAGTATGGATTTCATACTTCTTCTTGCTCGTTAAAGTGATCCAACAATGCATTCATAACTTACTTATTATTAGAAAAATAAATGTTCTTTCTAGTTAACAGAGGATCTAATGTTTAATGTCTCCAAAATGCTTAAGACAGTTATGTATTGTGACTGGAATAAGGACATGTTAATTGATTTTCTTCTGTTTGGACTGTCAGGAAAAGGTTTTGAAATGAGGGGGAAAGAGCCTATTTTTTTTTCTTGCCTCAGCAAATTTTTCATCTAAAATAGCAAAGAAAATCTACAGTTCAACTTGAAAACACACTCAGAAGAAAATAAAAATAGACATCTTAAAGAGAAACACATATCCATGGAAAGCTGAAGATTTCATTTATCCTTTTTTTACAGTTAACTTAAAATTTATTATGAATTAATTCTCTCTCATGACTCATTTAAAATTAATAATATTTTACTAAATATAAAATCCAAGTTACATTTTGGTCTCTAGAATGACTAGTTAACATTTGTGGCACATATGTGCTTATGTAATCTATAACCTAATTAATATATTCATTCATTCATTTATCCATTCAGCAAACACTTACTCCTTGGAAGGAAAGTTATGACCAATCTAGACAGCATATTCAAAAACAGAGACATTACTTTGCCAACAAGGGTCCATCTAGTCAAGGCTATAGTTTTTCCAGTGGTCATGTATGGATGTAAGAGTTGGACTGTGAGGAAAGCTGATCGCCGAAGAATTGATGCTTTTGAACTGTGGTGTTGGAGAAGACTCTTGAGAGTCTCTTGTACTGCAAGGAGATCCAACCAGTCCATTCTAAAGGAGATCAGTCCTGGGTGTTCATTGGAAGGAATGATGCTGAAGCTGAAACTCCAGTGCTTTGGCCACCTCATGCAAAGAGTTGACTAATTAGAAAAGACCCTGATGCTGGGAGGGATTGGGGACAGGAGGAGAATGGGACTACAGAGGATGAGATGGTTGGATGGCATCACTGACTCACTGGACATGAGTTTGGGTAAACTCCAGGAGTTGGTGATGAGCAGGGAGGCCTGGCGTGCTGCGATTCATGGGGTCGCAAAGAGTCAGACACAACTAAACAACTGAACTGAACTGATACATTTAGTGAACTTCCATATGCCTGAAATTATGCAAGGCATTGCTGAACATATATACAGTAACCAATTCTGCAACTTTTTCAAAGTTGGATTAGTCAAAGTAAACATTATTTGAAAGTAGAAATATCAGTTACTATGATACAGGCAAGATTTACTATTTCTACTTCTCCCTATATAGGTATTATCTATAGGTATCTCATTCTCCATTCTCTTAGGATGCTCTATTGTAATTTTTTTTAAATTTAGTTGCCTGGTAATTCATTACAATAACATGTTTAGGGGATATTTTTCACAGACTTAAAAATGACTTAAGATATAGTTGTTTTTATACCCCAAATCATCACACATATGCCATGAACAAAATTATGGTGAAATAATTATTTATTGCTATATTTTCCACATTCCACACTTCTTTTTGTCCATTCAGGTATCCCCACAGATTGGTACTGTCATAATGCCTCTGCCTGCTCTTATACCCAGATGTCTTCTCTTGACATATCTCCTGATTAACCTCCCCCTTATTCTTCTTGGTTCTCATTAAAACTCATGTATTATGAAATCAATGATAAATTCGTATCTAATTTCTATTGGCAGTCAATTTTTGTTTTCTATTTTATTATTTTATTTTTTATTAGATTCAGGTATACTATGTAGCAATTTTATATTTTCATACATTATAAAAGGATGACTACTACAAATCTAGTAATAAACTGCCCCAAAGTTATTACAACATTACTGACCATATTTCTTAGGCTGTATATTACATTCCCATGGCTTATTTTATAACTGAAGTTTGTACTTCTTAATCCCCTTTAACATTCAACCCCCAGCTCAACTTCTCTTCCCTCAGGCAACTATCTGTTCTGTATATATGAGTCAGTTTTCATACTGCTTTGTTCTGTCTTAGATTTCACATATACATGAGTTCATACAATATTTGTCTTTCTTATGTCCGGCTTCTCTTGTGGCTCAGCTAGTAAAGAATCTGCCTGCAATGCCGGAGACCTGGGTCACTTAGCATAATATCCTCTAGATCCATCTATTTTGTAACAAATGCCAAGATGTCATTCTTTCTTATGCTTGAGTAATATTTCATTGTGTATATGTTCCCTTTTCTCTATATCTTTGCCAACACCTTCTATTTGTTTTCTTTTTGCTAACAGCCATTCTGACAGGTGTGAAGTGACATCTCATTGTGAATGTGCTTTGTCTTTTCCCAATGATTATTGATGTTGAGCATCTTTTCATGTGTCTGTTGGCCATCTGTGCGTCCTCGTTGGATAAATGTCTATTCAGGTACTCTACCAATTTTCTAGACAGGTTTTTGTTTCTCTGACACTGAGTTGTACACCTTATTTGTATATTTTGGATATTAGTGCCTAAACAGATATATCATTGGTGAATATCTTCTCCCATTCAGTAGGCTACCTTTTCATTTTTTTGATAGTGTCCTTCACAGTGCAAAAGCTTCTTAATTTGATACAGTCTTATTTATTCTTTTGTTTCCCTTGACTGAGGAGACAGATCTCCCCAAATATTAGTAAGATCAATGTCAAGTAGTGTACTGCCTAGGTTTTCTTCTAGTTTTATGGTTTCAGATTTACATATATGCATTTAATCTACTTTAAGTTTACTTTTATACATGGTATGAGAAACTAGTTTAATTCTTCCACATGTGGCTGTCCAAATTTTCCCAAAACTTTCATTGAAGAGGCTGTCTTTCCCCACTGTATACTTTTGACTCCTATATCATAAATTAACTGACCATATAAATGTGGGTTTATTACTGAGCCCTCTATTTATCAATGAGTTCCATTAATCAATGAGTCTGTATTGCACCAGTACCATACTGTTTTGACTACTGTAGCTTTGTAGTATAGTTTGGAATCAGGGAATATGATGCCTCCAGCTTTGTTCTTCTTTCTCAAGATTGTTAGGCCAACAGGGAAAAATAATCACTGCAAAGCTAATTCTTCTTGAACCTTACTTGAAGAAAGAAGACCTTCCCAGATAGGCATATTAGCTTAGGTTTTGGAAGTGTAATTAAAACTGATTTATGGCAGCCCTTCAACATGACAGAAAATGAGAAACTTTAGTGGTAAATGTCATAGTAGCTGCACAGTCTAAGTGTGCCCTGAGTATGTTTTAGATGCATATTCCACTTCTGTTGGTATATCACAAAAACAATGCTAACATGTCAGAAGTTCATACAAAATACCATTGATTAAACGTTTAAACATTGGCCTCAATTTGTTGAAAAACAATGAAATGTACGACTGTGTTTATTTAAGTAAGAATACAAGAGTAGCATCTAGTGTTCAAATTACTTAAACTGTTGCTATACGGCAGTAAGAAACTCAGTAAAAGCGAGAGCAGGCGTGTACTACTCTTACAAAGCATACAAAGTAACAGAGAACATGACAAATTTTCATGTTATATGATTTTATTATGAAGTATAATCTGATGCTCACTCTGATCCTCTAAATAAAAATTTTTTATCAGATGGAATGTGTTCATGGTTTAGTCCCATTAGTTTTTTGTGAGATTATGTTTCGTGTGTTATAATAAAACATCAACATCTGTTGAAAGCTGGGTAAACTGCAGGTAAAATACTAATACTAATTACAAGATAAAAGACCTTGTACACTGAATAATAATATTTTGTGTACTTTATGTAAACGTGATTTCCTCATTACCTTTATTATCTCTAATACTCAGGAATTCTATGAGTGAGGTGTTATATCCAGTTTATGAATATGGCATTTGTCTACTTGTGTCCTAACGACTAAAACCACCTGAAATACCTATGTCATACAGTTGTAGTTTAAACAGAAATTAATACTAAAATCAGGCAATCAGGTTATCAAGAGATATGTTTCATATCTAGAGATATGAGAGGATATTTTTTATTTTTTAAAAAATTAGCTTATTAAGTAATAAAAAAAGATGTTGGAATCTCTTTTACTCTAGACCAGAATTTATCAACTATTAGCACTGGCACTATCAACAGTTTGGGCCAGATATTCTTTTATTTTAAGATGTATACTTTTGAACTATAGGATGAATATGTTCCCCAACCACCCACATCCAGGATTAGGGTGATGAAATTTGTATGGTGGTCCTTGAGGAAGGCCCTCTGCTAGCAACCCTCACCTCTTTAATTTTACATAGACTCATTCCAAAATAATGTTAAAATATTGGACTCTTTTGGCAGGGGAGCAGAGTAATTTTAAGTAAGGCCAATTTCTATTTTATCATGCTTCACACCTAATGGAAATGGAATATTACTTTTAGTCAAAGTTTAAGAATTAGGTCATGGCAGAAATTAACTTCAAAATTGTATCTCTGGTAGATACAGGCTCTGGTAGAGTCTTTTCCACAAACACGCAACATCAAGACCAAGACTCTTCTTTTCAAAGCTAATCTGCAAACACTTGACCCCAAGACTCCCCTTTTCAAAGCTAATCATTGTGTATGAGAGAAGTAGAGATATCCTATAATTTCTCCTTTTATCTTAAATTAAGTTGCATTTAGAAAACTGATTATCTAATTCAAGGTATCACATTTTAATAAACTGACAACAAAAATAAAAACAAGTAGTTCCTTACCACCTCAATATAAGGCAATTTTTTTTCTTTCGCTCTTAATCTTGTTAGGTGGTAGAAAGAAGTTGGAAGCAGACCAAAAGGACTGAAGAATGAGCAAAGATAATCTATATGGCTAAAAAAAGAAAGCAATATGGTATAGTGAGGGTGACTTTGTCGACATTTCAAAGATAATTTCAGGATAATTTCTGACTAATTGTGTGACTGTGAGTAGGGTTTCAAAAAATTTTTTTGGAAAAAACATGAAAAACTGAGTAATTGCATGAACCGTGAGAGTCTTGCTTTTCTTCTACAGAAAGGAAAAGTATTATATGTACCCTCTGTGTCACTCAGGAAACTTACAAAGATTAAGTGAACTAATGAATTTAGAAGCAGTTTATTTGCAAAGATCATATAAAGTGTGTATTACATAAATTCTCCAAAATTACCATTAAAATAACCATAAATTTACAAAAAGAAAGCAGTTATTAATAGCAGTGTAAGAAAACATTAGGCTATACCCTGGGAAAAATTTCGACTAAATGTCTAGTTATTCCTTTTTATGTTTTTCAAATTATCGAAATAAAACTTACTAAATAAGATGTTTAATGCTTCTATTTACAGATTCCTTTACCAGCATAATTTTTGTCTTTCTATTTAACCTCATCTTAGTAATGTCAACAATAGTTCCAGAATTCAAGTATTTTTAGTGGCTAGAGATTATCAGTATCTTTCAACTTTCTTTTAACAAATTAATAGTTCTTTTACACTTATATTTGGGACTTTTATTCATCTTTGTGAGTAATAAAACAAGTCAACACAAAGGAAACAGAATCCACTTGTTCGGAGAATTAGTTTGGCAGACACATATAATATTGCCTGCAGATAGCTGACTCAATGTTAAATTATTAGAAGTCAATTACATTATGTGATATATTATAGAGCTGTAGAAAATAATGCATAAACTCAAATTCATGAAGTTTAACACAATTTCCCCAAGTAATATCAGAGTCCTTCACAATGAAGCCACCAAAACAACAGATAGCTGTATATAAGTTGACTTGAAGATACTTTGTGATTATATATATATATACGGGTGACAAACTGTATGATAATTATTCTTAGTTGAATTTTTGGGGACAAATCCTATCAAAGCATAAAAAAGTGTATTCTAAGTCTTAAACACCTAAATAATAGAATAGGTATAGATGCATTTTATAAAAGCTTTTAAGTGCACAAGGGTGAACCAATTATCAAGATGAAAGTAGTGGAGAGTTCTTTTAGAAAATGAAGTTTCTTTTCCACCAAGTAAAAACTTCACCTTATTTCAATGACTTTGTATGTTTGTGTTTTGGCATACTGGATTTTCTACAAGAGAAGTACTAATTTACTTTGTAGTATGGAGAAACTTTCTATTAGTATTTACAAGCTCAATGCTACCTTGTCTGGTGAAACATGTTATTAACTGTTAATCCACACAACACCCCTTGTTAAATAGGTCATTATTATTATCTTCACTTTCCAGCTGAAGAAACACACCAAGAGAGGTCACGGAGTGAGTCAAGGCCAGGATTAGCCATGAAAAGCACCCAGTTGTCAGTGCTTTCCTTGGTCTACCCAGCCACGCTAAATAGGTGAGATGGCTTGCCTGGATAGCCACAGAGAATGGGAGCTGGCCCAGAGCTCATATAACCCAACTCCTAATAAAGACAGCCTGTGTAGTCCCTGCCTCTCGATTTCATGCAAGTTACCCTAAATTTGAATTGGTGGGGCCCTCACTAATATTCTTGACCTAGATCCTGAACGTTGCCCTTACTATTCCTCACCTCATGTCACCATCACTACTGAAACTCTCTGAGTTTACCTGTGGTTTGTTCTACTCTGAACCCATTTCTAAGGGGAGAAAGGTAAATAGTGCTGAGGAGATTTTACAACTTTGGATGATATTTCTGGAGGAACTGGAATCTGTATTAATTCTCTTAAAAAACTAGACCAAATTTATGATCTTTCTGAAAATCTAAATGTTTGAGAAAAAATAAATGAACAGGTAATAAAAACTATCTGAAATTCTAGACAGAGATAGCTGCTTTGATATAGACAATAGATAAAGTACAGTACATTTTATGAAACAGTGATAGACAATGAGATCAAAAATTTTATAAATAATTCAACTTTCAATCATTAATAAGCCTTTCAAAGTAGCAAGCACTGTAACTGGAAAAAGAAGTATGATTAAGGAAACAGAAAACAACTCTTAAGAACATCTAATTGCAAACAAAAATACTAAGCTTTGTAAGAACTATGTAGCTTTCATAATCATTGAAATGTGGAGGATATGGGATACCAATCATATTTTTAAAAACATACAATTATTGTAATTAATCTAAACTTATTGGGAAATAAAGAATTAGCTCAAAATAAAATTAAGGTTTACCTATTGATAAAATAGCCTATCAATATTTCATAGCAGGTAATATATCTGAGGTAATTGATAAAATGTACAAACATTTTTTGCTTTGTATAATAAAATAGGGTCCCAATTAGTTTTCTTTCAGTTGAATGAAATGGAAAAACATTTCTCAGGGGGAAAATAATAATAAACTATACCAAAGCTGGCAGCAAAAAAGAAAGAGAAATTCAGATAATTGCATTGCTTACAAAAGCAGTTGAATATGTTATTAAAACTCTCATACTGAAAAAAAATCCTATTCCAGATGGCGGCACTATGGAATTCTCCCACACCTTTAGGAAGAAATAATAATTAATTCTACACAACACTTTCAGAGAAAAAAAAAAAAAAAAACAAGAAAAGTCCCCAGCTAAACTTATGGGGTCAGCACAGCTTTTACTCTAAAATTTTAAAAGGATATCATGAGAAAGGAAAATTACAGACAAATTTCTTTCAGAAACAGAGTAGAAAATTCTTAATGAGATGTGAACAAATCAAATCAAAAGACATATAACACAACAGTAAGCAGAGTTGATTTTAACCCTGTAAAAGAAGTTTAACATTTAGAAAGCAATCAATCTAATTCATATCATTGGCAGAATAAAGGGGAAAATGACATAATTATTTGAATAGATGTAGGAAAAGCTTTTGATAAAATTCAATATACTTCCATGGTAAAAACTTTCAAAATCTAGAGAATAGAAGCAAATCTTCTTAATCTGATAAAGGAAATATATTTAAAAAGTCCATAGCAAAAATTACATTTAATAAAAACATATAAAAAATTTCCTGTTAAGACTGGGAGCAAGATAAGGAAATTTGATATTATCAATTCTATTCAACTTTGTACCAGATGCACTAGCCAGTACAATAATATAAAAAGGAAAAAAATCACAAAGGTTTGTAAAGGAACAAATCAGTGGACATTGTTTGCAAAAGAAATGATTATGAACATAGAAAAATCCAAAAGCATTTGATAGAATCAATAAGTAAATTTAACACGGCTGCTAGATAAAAACAAGTAGAAAATAAAAATGTTAAAAGAAAGCATTAATTTTACCATCAAAGACATCAAATCTCTAACATATATATCTAGGGCAAATTGTACAACATCCTTGTACATAAAATTTTAAAATACTGCTGAGAAAAACAGAAGAGCTAAGAGAAGAAAACACTAAGGATTGTAAAAATATCAATTCTTCTTCAAAATATGAATATTTAATATTGAATCCCAACTAAAGTCATAGCATTATTTTGATACACAATGATAAGTTTATTTTATATTTGACATCAATTTATAATAAAAACTCTCCAGAAACCAGAAATAGAAGGAATATACCTCAACATAATAAAAACTATATATGACAAACCCACAACAAACATTATCCTCAATGGTGAAAAATTGAAAGCATTTCCCCTAAAGTCAGGAACAAGACAAGGGTGCCCACTTTCACCACTACTATTCAACATAGTTTTGGAAGTTTTAGCCACAGAAATCAAAGCAGAAAAAGAAATAAAAAGAATCCAAATTAGAAAAGAAGAAGTAAAACTCTCACTGTTTGCAGATGACATGATCCTCTACATGGAAAACCCTAAAGACTCCACCAGAAAATTACTAGAGCTAATCAATGAATATAGTAAAGTTGCAGGATATAAAATCAACACACAGAAATCACTTGCATTCCTATACACTAATAATGAGAAAGTAGAAAAAGAAATTAAGGAAACAATTCCATTCACCATTGCAATGAAAAGAATAAAATACTTAGGAATATATCTACCTAAAGAAACTAAAGACCTATATATAGAAAATTATAAAACACTGGTGAAAGAAATCAAAGAGGACATAGATGGAGAAATACACCATGTTCATGGATTGGAAGAATCAATATAGTGAAAACGAGTATACTACCCAAAGCAATCTATAGATTCAATGCAATCCCTATCAAGCTATCAGCAGTATTTTTCACAGAGCTAAAACAAATAATTTCAAGATTTGTATGGAAATACAAAAAAAAAACCTTGAATAGCCAAAGCAATCTTGAGAAAGAATGGCACTGGAGGAATCAACCTGCCTGACTTCAGGCTCTACTACAAAGCCACAGTCATCAAGACAGTATGGTACTGGCACAAAGACAGAAATATAGATCAATGGAACAAAATAGGAAGCCCAGAGATAAATCCACACACCTATGGACACCTTATCTTTGACAAAGGAGGCAAGAATATACAATGGAGAAAAGACAATCTCTTTAACAAGTGGTGCTGGGAAAACTGGTCAACCACTTGTAAAAGAATGAAACTAGAACAATTTCTAACACCATACACAAAAATAAACTCAAAATGGATTAAAGATCTAAACGTAAGACCAGAAACTATAAAACTCCTAGAGGAGAACATAGGCAAAATACTCTCCGACATAAATCACAGCAGGATCCTCTATGACCCACATCCCAGAATACTGGAAATAACAGCAAAAATAAACAAATGGGACCTAATTAAAATTAAAAGCTTCTCCACAACAAAGGAAACTATAAGCAAGGTGAAAAGACAGACTTCAGAATGGGAGAAAATAATAGCAAATGAAGCAAGTGACAAACAACTAATCTCAAAAATATACAAGCAACTCCTGCAGCTCAATTACAGAAAAATAAACAATTCAATCAAAAAATGGGCTGAAGAACTAAACAGACATTTCTCCAAAGAAGACATACATGTGGCTAACAAATACATGAAAAGATGCTCAACATCACTCATTGTCAGAGAAAAGCAAATCAAAACCACAATGAGGTACCATTTCACACCAGTCAGAATGGCTGTGATTCAAAAGTCTACAAGCAATAAATGCTGGAGAGGGTGTAGAGAAACAGAACCCTCTTATACTGTTGGTGGGAATGCAAACTAGTACAACCACTATGGAGAACAGTGTGGACATTCCCTAAAAAACTGGAAATAGAACTGCCTTATGACCCAGCAATCCCACTGCTGGGCATACACACTGAAGAAACCAGAATTGAAAGAGACACGTGTACCCCAATGTTCATCATAGCACTGTTTATAATAGCCAGGACATGGAAGCAACCTAGATGTCCATCAGCAGATGAATGGATAAGAAAGCTGTGGTACATATACACAATGGAGTATTACTCAGCCATTAAAAAGAATATATTTGAATCAGTTCTAATGAGGTGGATGAAACTGGAGCCGATTATACAGAGTGAAGTAAGCCAGAAAGAAAAACACCAATACAGAATACTAATGCATATATATGGAATTTAGAAAGATGGTAACGATAACCCTGTATGCGACCAAAAGAGAAACAGATGTATAGAACAGACTTTTGGACTCTGTGGGAGAGGTAGAGGGTAGGATGATTTGGGAGAATGGCATTGAAACATGTGTAATATCATGTAAGAAACGAATCCCCAGTCTAGGTTCAATGCAGGATACAGGATGCTTGGGCCTGGTGCACTGGGATGACCCAGAGGGGTGGTATGGAGAGGGAGGTGGGAGGGGGGTTCAGGATTGGGAACATATGTACACCTGTGGTGGATTCATGTTGATGTATGGCAAAACCAATAGAATATTGTAAAGTAATTAGCCTCCAATTAAAATAAATAAATTTAAATTTAAAAAAATAAGTAAATGAATGAATAAAATAAAATTCATATGTAAATGAAAAAAGGCCAAGATGTGGCAAGTTGATCTTGAATAAGAAGAAAGTCAGAGTATCTACATTACTAGATACCAACAGTTAAAAAAACCCACAATAATTAATACCTTTTTATATTGGTAACAAGAATAAAAAACAGACAAGTGGCATACAATAAAGAGTATAGAAACAGAGTCATATATACTATGTTTATATATGACTTAGGTAACATTACATGGCAGCGCAAGAAAAAGCTATTTCAATGAATCTTAATTTTTATATCCTGAATACACCAAACTTGACTCCAGTCAGAAGTAAATGTGAACCATAATACAATAATAAGGTTGTAGAAAATAATGTATGTGAATATATTTATGAAAGTGTTGGTCACTCAGTCATCTCCAACTCTTTGTGACCCCCATGGACCATAGCCTGCTAGGCTCCTCTGTCCTTGGAAGTCTCCAATTTACAAATTTTCTTAAAGGAAACAAAAAGCACAAGCCTTAGATAACACTAATTATTCATACTCATAGAAATTAAGATCTCCTGTTTATCAAGATATCCCATCAAGATAGTTTAAAAGGTAGAGAGGAAAAACATTTGCTACATGTAGGAAAAATAAACAGACTATATAACAAACTTCTACAACTCAATAAAAAGAAAGATAGATGAATCAACAGATAAAGTAGGCAAAACCTTTTTCTCAGATATTTCACAAAAAAGATATTCAAGTGGTTAATAAACATATGCAAAAGTGATCACTACAATTATCCATCAAGCACATGCAAATTAAAATTGTAATGCAACAAATATGTACAAGATCTATAGGAGGACAGACTATAAATCTCCCATGAATGAAATCCAAGAAGAGTGAAATACATGGGGAGATAGTACATGTTCATGGATAGGGAAGCAATATTGCCAAAATGTCAGTTCTTTCCAACATTGTATAGAATCAATACAATCCAAGTCAAAATCTCAGCAAGCTTTTGTAGACATTGACAACCTGATTCAAAGTTTAGTTGAAGAGTCAAAAAACCCAGAGTGCCAACTTAACGTTGAAGGATAAGAACAAAGTCAAGGACTCACAGTATCTGACTTGGAGACTTGATGCAAAGCTATGATAATCAAGAAAGAATACAACAAAGGCACAGAGTAAAAAACCCAGAAACAGACCAACATAATATAGTCCACTTATTTTTGACAAAAGAGAAAAGGCAATACAATGCAGCAAATATAGTCTTTTAAATGAATGTTGCTGAAACAGCTGGACATCTATATTTTGATACCTCATGCGAAGAGCTGACTTATTGGAAAAGACTTTGATGCTTGGAGGGATTGGGGGCAGGAGAAAAAGGGGACGACCAAGGATGAGATGGCTGGATGGCATGACTGATTCGATGGACGTGAGTCTGAGTGAACTCCGGGAGTTGGTGATGGACAGGGAGGCCTGGAGTGCTGCGATTCATGGGGTCGCAAAGAGTCGGACACAACTGAGCAACTGAACTGAGATTCACAAAATCAGACCTTAAATCCTTCACAAAAATTAACTTAAACTTGATTATAAACCTAAACATAAAACTACAAAATTCCTAGAGGGTAACATAGGAGAAAACCCAGATAGTCTTGAGTACGGTGATGAAATTTTAGATTCAACACCAAAGACATGATCCAGGAAAGAAAAATTGATAAGCTGGACTTAATTAAAACTTATGTGAAAAACAGTGTCAAGAGAATAAGAATACAAGTCACAGACTGGGAGAAAATATTTGCAAAAGACACACCTGATAAAGGACTGTTATCTAAAATATATGAAGAGATCTTAAAACCCAACAGTAAGAAAATGAACCACTGATTTAAAAACAGGCCAAAGATCTGAACAGACACCTCTCCAAAGAAGACAGATGATGAACAAGCATATGAAAAGAAGCTCTACATCATATGTCATCTGAAAAATGTAAATTAAAATGACAGTGAGATACCACTATACACCTATTAGAATAGCCCAAATCTGGAATATTGACAACACCAATTGCCAACAAGTATATGGAACAACAGAAACTCCCATTCATTGCTGTTGGGGAAGCAAAAATGGTACACTCAGAAAGACAGTTTTGTGGTCTCACACAACACCAACATACTCTCACTAGCAATTACTTACTCTCCTTGGTAATTACCGAAAGGTGTTGAGAACTTATATCCACACAAAATCCTGCACACAGTTGTTTACAGCAGCTTTATCCAGAATTGCCAATATTTGGAAACAACCAATATGTCCTTCAGTGAGGGAATGGATTAATAAACTGTGATACAGCCAAATAACAAAATATTATCCAGCACTAACAAGAAACAAACTATCAAGCCAGGAAAAGACAGGGAAGAAACTTAAATGCATATTACTAAGTGAAAGAAACCAATCTGAAAAGGTCACATACTATGTGATTCCAACCATGGCATTCTAGATAAAGTAAAACTACAGAAACAATAAAAAGAACACTGGTTACCAAAGACAGGGGATAAGGATAAATAGGCAGAGCACAGAGGATTTTTAGGGCAGTGAAAATATTCTGTATAGTATTATAATGATGGATACATGTTATCACACATTCACCCAAACCCACAGAATGTACAATACCAAGAGTGAGCCTCTGGGTCACTATGATATGAGGATATAGGTGTTCAATAGTAACAAATGTGCCACTGCAGTAGAGCATGTTGATAATTAGGGAGGGCTTCCTAGATGGCTCAGTGGTAAAAAACCTCCCTACCAATGTAAAAGACCTGAGTTCGATCCCTGGGTTGGAAAGATCCCCTGGAGAAGGAAATGGCAACCCACTCAATTCTTGCCTGCATAATCCTATGGGGGCCGCAAAGAGTCACACACAACTGAGCATGTACATGAGTTTACACATGTGTGTGGGTCGGGGATATATGCGAAATCTCTGTGCCTTCCTCTTGGTTTACTGCGAACTTAAAACTGCCCTAAAATCTAAAGTTTAAAAAAGAGATTAAATGAAACACACACGCATGCACATACATACAATGACATCACTATAGACCTACCAGAAATCCTGGGGACAAGTACTGCTAATGGGAGTATAAATTTGTACAATCTCTTTGGAAAGGTGTCTGATAGGATCTCTTGAAACAGAAAACATAAAAACCTAACTACACAGATAATACAATAGAAATTGAAAATATGTATATATGTGCACTGAAAGACATGCATAAAAACTAACAATATCATTAAACATAGTGAAAAACTGGAAACAATACAAATATTCATGAATATAATAATGTAAATAATTTTAGAATATTGACATGATGGAATGACAGCAATGAACATTAGTAATCTACTTCTACAAGCAACATGTATTGTTTCACAGATATAGCACTGAGTAAAAGAAGCCACATGCAAAAACATGTACTATATAATTACATTTATAAAAATGTCCTAAACAGGAAGAAAAACCTATGTTATGAACGTCAAAATGGTTCTCTTTGGAGAAGTTGGGGGAAGGTAATATCTAGCAGAATACAAAGAAAGTTTCTAGTAATAGTGTACATCTTGATCTGGGTGCTGGCTACAAAGGTCTGATTAATATATAAAGAAAATTGAGCTGAATATAGATTTCATAATCATAAAAATTCATTACTCATTACACATTGATTAAAAAAAGCAAACTCAGACATAACTTCAAAGACAACATGCAACATTTTCTGTTTTACATGTTGGATCAGTTCAGTTCAGTTCAGTCACTCAGTCGTGTCCAACTCTTTGTGATCCCGTGAATCGCAGCACACCAGGCCTCCCTGTCCATCACCAACTCCCAGAGTTCACTCAGACTCACATCCATTGAGTCGGTGATGCCATCCAGCCATCTCATCCTCTGTCGTCCCCTTCTCCTCCTGCCCTCCATCCCTCCCAGCATCAGAGTCTTTTCCAATGAGTCAACTCTTCACATGAGGTGGCCAAAGTACTGGACTTTCAGCTTTAGCATCATTCCTTCCAAAGAACACCCAGGGCTGATCTCCTTTAGGGATGGACTGGTTGGATCTCCTTGCAGTCCAAGGGACTCTCAAGAGTCTTCTCCAACACCACAGCTCAAACGCATCAATTCTTGGGTGCTCAGCTTTCTTCATAATCCAACTCTCACATCCATACATGACCTGGAAACACCATAGCCTTGACTAGACGTACCTTTGTTGGCAAAGTAATGTCTCTGCTTTTCAATATGCTATCTAGGTTGGTCATAACTTTTCTTCCAAGGAGTAAGCATCTTTTAATTTCATGGCTGCAGTCACCATCTGCAGTGATTTTGGAGCCCAAAAAAATAAAGTCTGACACTGTTTCCATTGTTTCCCCATCTATTTCCCATGAAGTGATGGGACCAGATGCCATGATCTTCGTTTTCTGAATGTTGAGCTTTAAGCCAACTTTTTCACTCTTCTCTCACTTTCATCAAGAGGCTTTTTAGTTCCTCTTCACTTTCTGCCATAAGGGTGGTGTCATGTGCATATCTGAGGTTATTGACTAAATTCAAGTAGTAAACAAATCTAATAGATCAAGGTAAAGATGAAAGGAAGAATCACTGCCTAATTGTTCAATAAAAACTGAACAATTTCTGTTACTTGCCAACAGATATTTTCTTATTAAGCAGTCATTGTTCATGAATGCCAACTGCTTTCAGTTTTAGATAACTTTCTTCTGTAGTTATATATTGCTTTTTTTAAATCCAGGCACTGCTTCACAAATAAATCCCCAAGTCATAAAGGGGAATCAACTCAGCCAATGTAACACCACTATTAAAAAGTAAATCCAAAATACACATTTCTCCTGCCATGAACCAAATTCAAAATGTTCAGGTTATCTGAGTAAAGCCTGAGTGAGTTTTATTCTCCTCTTGATTCAAAACACCAGAGAGACCCTTCGTGCCAGCTGGTTGCAGCAGAAGCCAAACACAGAAATGAAACAGCAAATTATAAAGCCACCAAGGCTGAGTCCCACTTAAACAACCTGCCCTGTTATCAAATGTCATACTGTCCCTCATTTCAGCACTCTCCTCTTGGACTGGCAACCTAGCAATTTATTTTCATGCTCTCTGTCCCATAATAATAACAAAATGAACCAAGTTTTCTAAATCTACTCCCTAGATGTGGGCACAGAGAGTCAAAAGCTTTGCCCACTGTTACCCATGTTCTGAGCTAACTTTACTATGGTCACTCTGATTATTAATACTTTCCTGGCTAATCAGTGTCTTTGAGGCCCCTCTGCAGAAATTTCCAAGCCTAAGGCACATTTAGCCACAGCCATTCTGTTTGAGTTTCTTACCCAAGCCATTTCTTTAGCAAATTTAGGATGAAAGGCAGACAGTGTCCTGGGGGCATCATGATGGTTCAGTGTTGCTCTGGACAACCTGGGACTTGGGTCACAGACTGCATGACAGCTTCATTATTTTGAGTTAAAGAGGTTATATTTATTCCTAAAAAAAGCAGGTTCATTCATTCATTCAGCAGGTTGAGCGTAAGAAATATCCCTTTTTCTTTAATATTTCATGATGATGACAGATAATGTGAAGCAGGTCTTGGTATGATCTATAGATTGCTGGAATCTATCCAAAAAATCCAATAAATATAATCCCAAATTTTAGTAGCAATTGAGAGAATGACACAATCTTAGTCATGAACAGAATATATTCCACATTATGAAAGAAATTTATAGATGATGATATGAAAACTAAAATAAACCCATGACTTGCTCAAGACTAGACCATTATTCAGTTGGTATTAGGCAATCTGCTCTATTTTATTAATTTATAAAAGAAGTAAACAGAAAAAGAAATGGAATTATTTTCTACTCTTCGGAAAACTAGGGATAAGAATATTCTCAAAAATGTTTTACTGATGTCAGTACATAGTAACAGTTTTTGAGACAACTAACAAGCTACATTTCTTTGCAGCAAGGTATTTAGTAGGGTATATTTTATATATCTATAAATATATATGTATATGAAAACTTTGGCCACCTCAAGCAAAGAGTTGACTTATTGGAAAGGACCCTGATGCTGGGAGGGACTGGGGGCAGGAGAAGAAGGGGACAACAGAGGATGAGATAGCTGGATGGCATCACTGACTCGCCAGACATGAGTTTCAGTAAACTCCAGGAGTTGGTGATGGACAGGGAGGCCTGATGTGCTGCATTTAATGGGGTCGCAAAGAGTTCGACATGACTGAGCGACTGAACTGAACTGAACTGATGAAAACTGAAAGTGTTAGTCTCTAAGTCATGTTCAACCCTTTGTGTCCCCATGGACTGTTACCAGTGAGACTCCTCTGTCCATGGGATTTCCTAGGCAAGAATACTGGAGTGGGTTGGCATTTTCTACTCTAGTGAATCTTCCCGACCCAGGGATCAAACCTGAATCTCCTGTATTACAGGCTCATTCTTTACTGTCTGAGATATAACTAACTATATGTACATGTATTTTGCAGTTATATATATACATATTATATATTATACATGTACTTATGTGATATGTATGTACACATATATCATATACATGTATCATGCTTTTATATATATTATCACTTTTGAGAACTGAAAACACAAAATACTCAGAAATTTCAGAGAGCATGCCACTCTAGGCTGGACCTTCTTAATCCAAGGCCTAAGAACTTTCAGTTCAGTTCAGTTCAGTTCAGTTCAGTCGCTCAGTCGTGTCTGACTCTTTGCGACCCCATGAATTGCAGCACACCAGGCCTCCCTGTCCATCACCAACTTCCGGAGTTCATTCAAACTCACGTCCATCAAGTCGGCGATGCCATTCAGGCATCTCATCCTCTGTCGTCCCCTTCTCCTCCTGCCCCCAGTCTCTCCCAGCATCAGAGTCTTTTCCAATGAGTCAGCTCTTCGCATGAGGTGGCCAAAGTACTGGACTTTCAGCTTTAGCATCATTCCTTCCAAAGAAATCCCAGGGCTGATCTCCTTTAGGATGGACTGGTTGGATCTCCTTGCAGTCCAAAGGACTCTCAAGAGTCTTCTACAACACCACAGTTCAAAAGCATCAATTCTTGGGTGCTCAGCTTTCTTCATAGTCCAACTCTCACATTGATACATGACCACTGGAAACACCATAGCCTTCACTAGACGGATATTTGTTGGCAAAGTAAAATCTCTGCTTTTCAATATGCTATCTAGGTTGGCCATAACTTTCCTTCCAAGGAGTAAGCGTTTTTTAATTTCATGGCTGCAATCACCATCTGCAGTGATTTTGGAGCCCAAAAAAATAAAGTCTGACACTGTTTCCACTGTTTCCCCATCTATTTCCCATGAAATGATGGGACTGGATGCCATGATATTCGTTTTCTGAATGTTGAGCTTTAAGCCAACTTTTTCACTCTCCTCTTTCACTTTCATCAAGAGGCTTTTTAGTTCCTCTTCACTTTCTGCCATAAGGGTGGTGTCATCTGCATATCTGAGGTTATTGATATTTCTCCCGGCAATCTTGTTTCCAGCTTGTGTTTCTTACAGTCCAGCGTTTCTCATGATGTACTCTGCATATAAGTTAAATAAGCAGGGTGACAATATACAGCCTTGACGTACTCCTTTTCCTATTTGGAACCAGTCCGTTGTTCCATGTCCAGTTCTAACTGTTGCTTCTGACCTGCATACAGGTTTCTCAAGAGGCAGGAGATCTCAATCAGATGATATTTGTGAAGTATTTTGTATATGTATGAATGTGTGTATGTGTGTGTCAATTCCTGTGTTTTGGGAATGTGATGAATTCATAGCTTCTGCAAGATCCTCAAAAGGGTCTTTCACCAGAAACAGCTTATATACAGTGTTATATACACAATTTTATACTACTTACTCAGGTTTACCCAGCAAGAACTTTTTTCATTATTTATTATTAGTTTGCTCAAATTAGGCTTCCCTGGTGGTTCATTGGTAAAGAATCCCCTGCAACAAAGATATAAGCTGGATCCCTGCATCAGGAAGATCCCCCTGAAGGAAGAAATGGCAACCCACTCGAGTATTCTTATCTGGAAAATCCCATGGAGAGACAGCCTGGCAGGCTACAGTCCATGGGGTTGCTAAACAGTCAGACACAACTTAGCAACTAAACAACAAACAACATAAACTTCTTGGATAGAATAATCTAAATTCTGTATTCTTCAGTCTTGAACTTTTCACATCTAAAATCTGGAGAAATGTGAGTTAAGTCAAGCTCTAATCAAGTTTAATTTCCATAGCACAAATTTCTCAAATTTAATTAATCAGTTTTGCTGACCAAGTCCAATAAAATTCTTTCAAAGGTGTTGCTGCTGCTGCTGCTAAGTCACTTCAGTCGTGTCCGACTCTGTGCGACCCCATAGATGGCAGCCCACCAGGCTCCCCCATCCCTGGGATTCTCCAGGCAAGAACACTGGAGTGGGTTGCCATTTCCCTCTCCAATGCATGAAAGTGAAAAGTCAAAGTGAAGTCGCTCAGTCGTATCCGACTCTTAGCGACCCCATGGACTGTAGCCTACCAGGCTCCTTCATCCATAGGATTTTCCAGGCAACAGTACTGGAGTGGGGTGCCATTGCCTTCTCCTCAAAGGTGTTAGCACATGTCTAAACTTGCAGACTACCCTACAAGGCCCAAATCATATAACCACTGTCAAGTGGTATATTTCAATTAACTGTATCACACTGGCACCTTTATAAGAATTACCATGAGGTATGAATTGACTTCTGCCAAACTTACAACATTTTTTCTTTTTTTTTTTTACTTTTTTTTCATTTTTAAAGTCTGTTGATCTTCTAATAACATTATCTAAGAGTGTTATAAAGTTGTCTTATCTATTTGCTTATTTTTTTACTTACATTTTGTCTAAAACATAAGCCTGGTGAAGGCAAACAGTCTGTGGTAGATACAATAGTCAGGCTTAAACTTCATGGGTCCCAATTTCCTTCTGGAGTCATTTCTTACACTGTAAAAGCCAGAAAGGTAAAACAAAAACAACAAAATTTAAAAAAAAAAAAACCCACACCTTTTCTAGGACACATTCCAGGTAAGTTTCCAGATGTGACTCAGGCTCTTGAATCATATGCCTGCATCTATTTGAAACTGGACAGGGAACCCTGGTGCGCTGCAGTCCATGGGGTTGCAGAGTCAGACGACTTAGTGACCGAACATTTGAAACTGAAATTGTGTTAGATGGTGAAAGAAGCAGAGAATGAGCAGGGTTTCCAAATATCATTGGTGCAGATCTAGTAGCTCTGACATGATTTTGGAGGCCACAGTTCTAGTAGTTGTTTTTTGATCTTGAAATTACATTTGACTAAGGTTCTGAGATCTGCACTCATCAATTAGACAAGTTTTCCTGATTCTCCAACTTTAAAAAAAATTTAAATAAAAATTCTACATATTTGAGATGTGCAACATGATTTGATTGTCATATTTTTGACTGCAGCAGAGATGGTGGTTGGTCACGGGGACTCAGCCATTCCAACATTTTGGAAAGAACCAATTCCTTGTACTAAATCCATTTCTGCTGAAAATAGAGTGGTTTCTGCCTTTCACAATTCATTTCTTGCTGATGTGTGGGCCCTCAATTTTTGCTGACTGAATGAATACAGTTATAAGGAAGCATAAAATACATTAAGAAAGACTATACCCTTTTGGCAAATCTTTCCTTTCAGTATGATAATAGCTATTAAGACATGCAGTGTATTTATTTTAGGTCCAAGAGATATTCACGGATTAAGATTTAAAGATAAATTCTTTCCCTTTCTTCTTGTCTCCATACCTTCCTTCCATTTTCTCATCCTTTATTTTACTGTCTGTTGTGATGCTGTGTAGATAACATAACTTTTTGACTGAATTACTTCCAACTGTCAAAGATACATATAGTAGATAGAAACGGCAGTTAACAAAACTAGGTTACACACATAACTTGCCACTTTATACTAAAATACTTAAAATCATGTTCATCACATCAAAATAAAACTAATATATTTTAAAATAAAAATTGTAATTCCTTTTTGTTTCTTTTGTGACTATAATAATACATAAAATATTGAAAAATATATATTAAAGAAGGACCCATGCTACAAGGGAAGTTAACTTGTTGGGTTCCCCAGGAAGTAGATCCTAAGACAGAAATTGTACAGTTCATAGGCAGGTTCTCTCAGGATCAACACCGGGTTGGGCAGTGAGGGAAGCTGAAATGGGATGTATCTGCAACAAAAGCATCAGCAAATCATAATAGGGAAGCTCCAGGACTAGAATGATTCTTGAGCTATCCAGAACTAGGGGCATGACAGGCTTTTCTACTCTTGTACAAACTATTAACTCTTGTATCAACTAGTAACTGGACATGGGTTGAGATCCTCCCAAGGGTTGTGATCATGGGATAGGCTGTGCTCTACATGGACAGAAGCAAATTTCAAAGACAACCTTGCTTACTCAGGTGACAGGTGTCAGCCACCAACATTTCAAGCAGTTGGGGAATGGGTTACTCAGTTAAGGAAAGAGGTAGGAGTGAATTGGGCTAAGAACTATGGCATCCATCTCACAAAGACAGCATAAAGGAAAAAAAGCCATGTAACTTTGAACCAGCAATCCTGGATTTGGGCAACATTTCTTCCACTTAATAGTTATAGGAATTTGAACAAGTCATTTAACTCTCTGAATTTGTTTCTTCATCAACAGAAAGGTAATAGTGACCTATTAGTATCTAACAATGGGCTGCCCTGGTGGCTCAGTGGTAAAGAATTCACCTGCCAATGCAGGAGACAGGGGTTCGATCCCTGGGTTGGGAAGATCCCCTGGAGAAGGAAATGGCAACCCACTCCAATATTCTTGCCTGGGAAATCCCATGGACAGAGGAGTCTGGCAGGCTGCTGTCCATGGGTCGCCATGAGCCAGACATGACTTAGCAACTACACAACAACAAATAATATATAACAATAATTACAGCACCTTTTAAAGTTCATTGTAATATATGCAAAAGAGTACTGCAATCTGCAGATCATACTATTAAAATTTCAGTTATGATTTTACAGAAAGTATGGCTCAAAATATTAATTGTTTTTGAGACAGTTCTCACTTTAGGCATACATACACAAAAAAATAGAACAGCAAGAATAATATAGAGAAAATTACAGAGAAATACATCAGAGAAAGAAAGTAAACCAGAAAAAGGTACATTTCATTTATTCTTACATTTATGAACTTATCAAATGGCATGTGATTGTGAACATACTCTGTGAAAAGACTCCACTATTATTAGGACATGCCTCTCATGCAAAGTTTGAACATGGGCAGGCTCTGACCTACTTTGACTTTAGAAGAAAATAAACTATTCAACATTTTTTTGCCAGTTCCCATGTTACTATACAACGGCAGGCCTAGAAGGGTTATCAGGAGTTTGGTTCTCAAAACTAACCCACACCCACTAAACTTTCATCACTGTTATATAGCATATAATTTTCTTTTTTTAAAAAAAGACATCAAATTAAAATCACACTGCCCTGTAAACTTTTCAACACACAATCTTCCATGGATTTACATATGTCTTAGGACTCAGTGCAACTCCTATGATGTATGTGCCAAAGACCGCATGACAGGGGTATAGGAGGTGATATTTCATACCACCTACATGCTTTTTTTTATATTTCTGAGACAGCTCTTGCTGGCAGGAGAATTGATGGCCACAGAATGGCCACATAATTTTTACTCTCTGTCTATAAAACTTAAGAACCAGTTTGGTTGACTCTTCTTCAAGTTGGCAAACAAATAAACAACCACCCTTGGGCTAAAACCATGGCATACCTCTTAAAAAGTGGCCAACTAATGGTTTAGTGAATATTGTGCTAAAATCTCTTGTTCTTGTTACCTTCTAAGTGAACTTATTTCTCCTTTTTTCGTGATGTAAAATATACATGTAAAAAAGCATACATATTAGGAATGTGTACAGCTCAATGAATAAAGTAAACAATTTTAAGATATGTATTAATTCTCTTGGGCTTCCCTCATAGCTCAGTTGGTAAAGAATCTGCCTGCAGTGCAGAAGACCCAGGTTCGATCCCTGAGTTGGGAAGATCCCCTGGAGAAGGAAATGGCAACCCACTCCAGTATTCTCGCCTAGAGAATCCCATGGACAGAGGAGTCTGGCAGGCTACAGTTTATGGGGTCGCAAGAGTCGAACACGACTGAATGACTAAACCACCACTATTAACTCTTTTGTAGCTATTAACTCAACAAGCTGTAGGAAGATTTCAAGCAAATAAGAGAACAAATAATGAAATTCAGTGTGTTGAATAGAATTCTGAGAAAAGATGGGACAGCTATAGAGAATTAGACAGAAATTTTATCAACAGATTATCATATCTGAAAGTCATAGAAACTAGCCAGATTAAATGAAAATATATCATAATCACCTCAAAATGAAATATGTATCACTTATGTTTTGCTGTGAATCAAATCACCCCAAAACTCAGTGACTTAAAAGAAAAATCTTTATTTCACAATGAGTTGGGCTAGGAACAGTTTACTTGTTCAGTGACTGGTCTTACCTGTGGTCACTCATGTGGCTACAACCAGTTGGTGGGTAAGCTTGGAAGTCTCAACTGGGAAGGCCCTTTGGCCTCATATGGTTTTATACTCAGGTGAGCTGATCCAGGCTTCTACATGGTGTCAGTGTTGCCAAGAGTAAGACATCCCAAGACCCAGTTCAGAAGGGCTTTTCACATATCTTTGGCATCACATTTGCTAATGTCCATCCATCATTAAAGTCACATAGACAAGCCAGGGTCATTGAGAGAGGGATTATATAAGTGCAAGCATTACCCACTGGGGGCCACCATAGCAACAGTCTACTGTACTAGCCAACTAAATACACTCAGGTGGCATGATTAGAAGAGAAAAGAAAAACTGAGCCGGCCATATGTGAGTGTCAAACCTCTGGCTCTACTACTATTAATAACTTGCTATGTGACTTCAGAAAGACCACTCTGTGCATCTCAGATCTCTCTCAGGTAAATGATACAGAGATCATGAGTATAAGGGTAACACACACACACACACACACACACACACACACACACACACACGTTAATGTTTATAAATTCTTAATTGTAAAGTAACAGAATAAAAATAAATAAATTATTAAATTTTTGTGTTTTATGCTAAAAATCCCACTGACCTATCCAACTATTTTATTATTGTTTAGAATTGTAAAATGTGTACATTTTCTCCACCACCTAATGTATAAAGGAGAAATCTAAAGTACAATCTTTAAAGGTATGTGTTGTACTGAAAACATCCTATTTAAAGAATTTCATCTTTTTTTTATAATTCTATCTTTTCTCGAAAATTTTAACTTTTCATCATGAGACAGAAGTCATAATTTTGGTTCAGTACCATGCTGCTAAAATTTCCCCCAGGACTGCTCCTAAACAGGCACATATAGTTGACCCTTGAGCAACAGTGGTTGGAGCTGTGTGGATCCACTTATATGCAGACTTTTTCCAATAGCAAATGCCCCAGCACTACACAACCCACAGTTGCTTGAATCTGGGGGTGCGGAAACACGAATACAGAGGAAGTGTATATGTGAAGGACTGTCAGTTATGGCTTGATTTTTTACTTCACAGAGGATTGGTGCCTTTAACATCTGTGTTGTTCAAGGATCAGTGGCACTGCTTTTCACCCAGAGGGCTCTTTACAGAATGTAAGTAAGTTGTATCCTTTTAATTTCAACAGTTGTACACATACAGGATTGGGAAGGCTCACCAAACAAAGTATTTGTTTTTCCCTGTATTTAAGCCAAAGCTATCCCTTGAAGCTCTTAAACTGCAGTACATTAGGTAGGTAGAAGGATATGCTCTGGTAACAAAAAGATCCACAAGCTTTAATAATTTTTAAACAGGCTAGCTGGTTTCTTTCTCAGTGAAGGATGAAGAGGTGGCAGCTATGGCTCCACAAATCTAGAAAAATTCACTGTTATTGGCTTCCATGAGTGCTCCACATGTCAACGTTTTCAGCCAATAGGAAGGAAAAAGAATCAGACTACAAGAGTCTTCTTATTGAGCGGGACAGACGTTGCATGATTATTTCCATTTATATCTCATTGGTTAGAACTTGGCCTCACAGTCACAGTCGGCAGGGAATTTGAGAACGTAATCTGTCTGAGGTGCCATTTTCCAAGGAAAAAAGGGAATAGATAGAGGAGAGACTAGTAATCTTCTCCATATACAAGATCTAAATATCTAAATACTTCTTACAAATTGAGTTTAAGTGTATTAAGTCTTTTTTAAAATATGTTTTAAGTTTCTATTTTTGACTGTGCTGAGTCTTCATTGCTGCACAAGCTTTTCTCCAGTTGTGAAGAGCAGGTGCTACTCTCTAGTTATGTTGCACGGACTTTCTCTTGTTGCAGAGGACAGGCTCTAGGGTGCTCAGCCTTCAATAACTGAAGCACATGGGGTCAGGAGTTGTGGCTCCTGGGTTTGAGCACAGGCTCAACAGTTGTGGTTCATGGGCTTAGTTACTCGGCTGCATGTGAGATCTTCCCTGATCAAGGGTCAAACCCATGTCTTCTGCATTGGCAGATGGATTCTGTACCACTAAGCTACCAGGAAAGCCCCAAGTGTATTAAGTATTTATTTATATTTCTCTAGATGTTGACTCCTTAGTTGTATTTTTTTAAATTCTGTACTAATTATAAAAAGATACAGATTCTTAGATTTGAAACTAAGAAGCAGTCTAGGGTAAGAATCTTCTCAATGGTTTTTCTGCAAGGTGGTCTCAGATGCTGACAGGTATTTCCATTTGATAAGGAACTCCTACTGCATGATGCTATCCAATTCGAAATTTATATTTATCTTAGTTGTGCTTATAGGACAACACACAGAGTCTATGCTTTAGTCTATATGATCTCCTAAGAATATCTGAAGCTCTTTCTCCCCTTAATTCTCTCTTCAGGTTAAATATCTTGTGAAGGTATAAAAATTTCTAAAATAAGTTTGAGGAAATCTAGAAAGTCTTCCATGTTCTACCTGGACAAGTACACTTTGTGAGAAATAAAGCAGCTGTTTGAGAATGCTGAAGCAATCATATTTCTCCAAAACAATACTAGATATTTATTTTTTAATGATAGCTTATTTCCTAATATAGTGATTATTCCAGTGTGGTTCCTAGACCAGCAGGCAGAAGCACTTGGGAATTTTTAGAAAGGCAGAATATAAATGTGTTTAGTCGCTTCAGTCGTGGGGTCTTTGTGACCCCATGGACTGTAGCCCACCAGGCTCCTCTGTCCATAGAATTCTCTAGACAAGAATACTGGAGTGAGTTGCCATGCCCTCCTCCAGGGGATCTTCCCAACCCAGGCAAGGTTTCCTGCCTTGCAGGTGGATTCTTTACTGTCTGAGCCATGAGAGAAGCCCAGAATGCAAATACCCAGGTCCAAACTCAGGTTTACTAAATCAATCTCTCCAAGGGCAAGATCCTGCGATCTGCTGGACCACATGATTCATGCTGCTAAGATGGAGAAAGTTGGTACTAAGGAAATAAGAATAAGCTATATGTGTTAATTGTTTATGAGGCACAAATGCTTATTAACTTACTAATGTCATACTTTTGTATTTACTAGAAAATACTAATTAATTCTTTATTGCTAAGTAAAATAAGCCATCTTTTTTGTAAATATATGTAAACTTCAGATTCCCTTGCCTCTGGAGTTATGATGGTAATAATCACATTTCCTGGGTTCAATGAATGGTTACAAGAGTGTCCATGAGGTTTCCTGATGATGATTTTCCTTGCTTTTTTAATTGTTCTGTAAATATAGTAGCTGTAATGAGTAAGCACAGAGAGAAGCCAGCTAATGGGAACACTTTGTTTTTTTTATAATCCCCTTTTTTGATTTCCACTTGCTTGGCTTTATTTTCCAATTGGAAATGGTGAAGTCCTCAATATTTTGTGAGAGCCAGAAACAATGTTTACATGACCTACATAATTTACATGGTAAATTCCACCTCAGGAGTGACTAAATTTTAACTTCAGAAACAATATTATCTTCGTGAGTTTTCAAAGAAGAAAAGCCATCTTTAAACACTAAAGACTAAAAACAGCAATGTCTTTCATGTAATCTTGAAAATGTTCACAGAGTTTTAAAATAATGATTAATTTTATATACTGATTTAAATAATGATCCATTTCATGTTTAAATAAAAGGTTGATTATCTGCTCTGTACCAGCAACATCATTCATGCCATCAGTGAAACCAGAACTTTCTTCCTTTTACTGTGGTCTTTAAGTCTGCCCACTGTATGACTTTCATTCAGTTTCAGTTCAGTTCAGTTGCTCAGTTATGTCTGACTCTTTGAGACTCCATGGACTGCAGCACACCAGGCTTCCTTGTCCATCACCAACTCCTGGAGCCCCCTCAAACTCATGACCATCACGTCGGTGATGCCATCCAACCATCTCATCCTCTGTAATCCTCTTCTCCTCTTGCTTTCATTACCTTTCAAAATTATCTGGACATGTGAATTTCCTGAGAAATTGGGGGTATGGTAAGAGATAGTGCTGCTGCCGCTGCTGCTGCTAAGTTGCATCAGTCATGTCCGACTCTGTGCGACCCCATAGACGGCAGCCCACCAGGCTCCTCCATCCACGGGATTCTCCAGGCAAGAACACTGGAGTGCCTTGCCATTTCCTTCTCCAATGCATGAAAGTGAAAAGTGAAAGTGAAGTTGCTCAGCCGTGTCCGACTCTTAGTGACCCCATGGACTGTAGCCTACCAGGCTCCTCTGTCCGTGGGATTCTCCAGGTAAAAGTATTGGCGTGAGTAAGAGATAGTGCAGGGCATTGCAAACCCAATAATATCAGCATGTAATAAATTAGTTTGACCTAAAAGAAAATTAGTAGACAAATATGAGTTTATCCAAAAAAATATTTACTTACATTAATTTGAGACTTCTGATACTTACATTTTCACATAATTGCTAGGTTAGCATAAGTCACTACTAAACATTATAGAGAAGAGGAACCCTAAAAACCTTGTATTCCAATAAGCACAGGGGGAAACCATGTGGTAACTCGTCTTAAATACACAGAAGGGGTGGCAGAGTATAATGGACATAAGCCCAGTTTTTGGATTTACACTGAACTGAGTTGCTTCCAAAGTCAACCCAAGCATAACAACATTGGACAGTTTACTTAATCTAATTGGATACAGCTCCAAATTCCACATCTAGTTGTAATACCTCTGACAAATTAATGGTTCTCTTGAAACAGTGTCCTTGTTAGATGATGGTTAAAATATCTACCTCATAGGGCTTTTGTAAGTAGTAAATGTGAGTATGTAAGTATAGCAGAACAAGAACCCTATGCTATGTACCCTTCACATCTATCCTCAACCCTAGTTGGTCGAAGTGATTCTTTGACAGTGGATCTCTATTAGCAAGAAAGAGCCCCTCCATACTGAAGGCTCCCATTTTCTTGGAGTATTGGAGAGAAGCTGATTTTCCCTATGTCAGAAACAAACTCAAGTCTCTCCCCTTCCTCTCTTTGCCAAAATGGACTCCTAAGTATTCATCTTAGCATCAAGTGGGTCTGAAGGAAATCTCACTTGAACAATAGCAAGATTCTAATGCATTCTCTGGACTCCAAGTGTGTTCACAGTAAGCAAGATGACTGCCTTCTCTCTGATAATGTATTACACTTGTGTGCCCACTCAGATGCAGCAGGGACACATGTCTAGAAAATACACTCCAGCAGAGTGCCAGGCACAATGTAAACATCCAAGGAAGTAGCTGATTCTGTTGCATCTGACCTTACAGACAAGTGAACTTATGAACACATTCTTGGAATGGAACTCACTTATATATAGGGGACTTACTGTATTCTACCTGCTGTATGAGGTGTCTACAGGACTCATACAGGTAATTGGACTGAAAGGTGTGAAGGCCCATGAGACAAGCAGATTAGAGATGCATGCATGTATACACTTGTGTGCACACACAGAAAGATAGGCAATGGAATTCTTGATGCTGGTCCTTTTCATTCAAGAGACAGGGTGGAGTAGAAAATGCTTAAGAGTTGGAAGAATTGTTTGAGTTTAAATTCTACCACATTTTGGCTTTGTGATATTAAGCGAGTAATTTACCCTCACTGAAAAAAATCACAGTGAACTTTTCTTAAGCATGCATCATGTGCAGCTACTATACAGATAAACACATCTTCATCTGCTGCATGCTGTCCTCTCACTGACACTTCATCACTCTTTAAAGGTTGGTCCCATCGTAAGATGGAAGAGGTTGAGACTCTAGATTAGTGTCAGTGATCAAAGATTAACTGAAAATTAACCTAGTTAATAAACTGACTCTTGTTTTCTCTCTCACTAAAATAGGATATGAATAATGCCTCCACCATAGGCTTGTTAACAAGTTATTATGTTTCAGGAGCACTTTGTAAGCTGCTATAAAATTAAATGGTAATATAAAATTACAGCATTTAACTTCTCCAAAGATTAAATAAAGAACACATGTAAATTATTCTAGTTAAGGCCAAATATATAGAAAGCACTTAAAAATATTATTTTCCTCACCTTCATACTTTTTCTTTGCTCTTAAAAAAAGAAAAAGTTATTTTCAGGGTAGTGGATGTGTGGGACATTGGAGTGGCATATGCAATTTCACATTCTTCTTGCCCCAAACTGAAAGTTGTATGTAGACTCTCTGTATACGGTATTTCTCTCTTCTATTAGCTCAACTCCTTTACTTCCTCCAGCTGATCTTCCCTGCTAGCCCTAAGGAACTGAAAGTTCAAGTGTCAGTTGCTCAGTCATGTCCAACTCTTTGTGACAGAATACTGGAGTGGGTTGCCATTTCCTTCTCTAGGGGACCTTCCCGACCCAGGGATCAAACCAGGGTCTCCTGAATTGCAGGTGGATTGTTTACCGTCTGAGCTACCAAATGAGAAGAGTGTGAACTTGGGGACAGGACAAGTGAAGGTCAATAAAATATGATTTGGAAGGGAAGGGAATAAGGAGCAGAATATAAGCTATCCATCCCATGTAGCAAATAATATCACCTCCACTGATCACTTTCCCTGCCTTTTAGGCACTTGTTCTTTCATGACTGTGTAAAAATTAACTGATCAGCTATTTATACTATAAGTCAGAAAAGGTTTCCAGCACAGAATTTTATCTTTAAAATCTCCAATGGATGGAGAAGCAAAGAAGGCTTAAATTCTGCTTTGTACTTCTGCAACAGAATCATCAGTTCCTTAATGGATTAAATGTTTTCTATGGGTTAGTTAAGGAACTCAGTCTATTTTCACAATATTTTATCATCAATTTCATATGTATTGTTATTTTTAAAGTATTTTGTCTGTGTAATTTTAGTTGACTTTATTTTTTAAATTTAATTTTTAATTGGAGGATAATTACTTTACAATATTATGATGGTTTCGGTAATACATTAGCATGACTCAGCCATAGGGGTACACATGTCCCCTCCCCCTTGAACCTCCCTCCCACCTCCCAGCCCACCCCACCCCTCTAGGTTGTCACAGAACACCAGGTTTGAGGTCCCTGTGTCATACAGCAAATTCCCACTGGCTGTTTTTAATAAAAAGAACAGAACCAGTGCCTTGTAAATATTTTATTTAAAAACCACAAAACAACTCTACCACTATCTCCAAATTCACATCTAACATTCAAATGAATTGTTTTAATTATCAAGATTTACTCTCTGAACTTTCTCTAGTACACTGAAAACTGCTAAGGAAAAAATGGCCATACATATGTTACATAACATTACCTCAATCCCCAATCATTAGCCTAGAATTTATTATTTTCAGCTGGGCATATGGAACAGAATTCCTGCTTGACCTTAAATTTGTATTGACTTTTGAATCCTTTCACTTGTCTAGAATAATGTAGTTTCCCTTTGAAAAAAAGAATATTGGGTGGAAAGAATTTCAAGATTGGTTCTCTCTCTGGTGGCATGAGGGCAGTTGTGATTTGAAGTTTCCGTTTGAAAAAGAAAGACTTCCATGGAGACAGACTAGGAGGAGGGTGTGACAATTAATGATAAATCTTGAGGTTCAGAAATGTGGAGCTGATCCCTGACAATGCTGCCACAAATGACACCGGGTCCCAAAGTTCCAGGTTCAGGAACCAGAAGAAGGTCAGAAGAACCGAAGAAATGATCATCATGAGAGTGGTGAAGAAAACTGACTCCAACTTTGTGGTGTGCATACGTACTCATTTGTTTCAGTTCAGTTCAGGCTCTCAGTTATATCCGACTCTTTGTGACCCCATGGACTGCAGCAATGACAGGCCTCCCTGTTCATCATCAACTCCCAGAGTTTACTAAAACTCATGTCCATTGAGTCAGTGATGCCATCCAACCATCTCACCCTCTGTCATCCCTTTCTCCTCCCACATTCAATCTTTCCCAGCATCAGGGTTTTTTCCCAATGAGTCAGTTCTTCACATCAGGTGGCCAAAGTATTGGAGTTTCAGCTTCAGTATCAGTCCCTTTAATGAATATTCAGGACTGAGTTCCTTTAGGATGGACTGGTTGGATCTCCTTGCAGTCCAAGGGACTCTCATGAGTCTTCTCCAACACCACAGTTCAAAAGCATCAATTCTTTGCCACTCAGCTTTCTTCACAGTCCAACTCTCACATCCATACATGACCACAGGAAAAACCATAGCCTTGACTAGACGGACCTTTGTTGGCAAAGTAATGTCTCTGCTTTTGAATATGCTATCTAGGTTAGTCATAACTTTCCTTCCAAGGAGTAAGCATCTTTTAATTTCATGGCTGCAATCACCATCTGCAGTGATTTTAGAGCCTAAAATGATAAAGTCTGACACTGTTTCCACTATTTCCCCATCTACTTCCCATGAAGTGATCAGACCAGATGCCATGATCTTCATTTTCTGAATGTTGAGCTTTAAGCCAACTTTTTCACTCTCCTCTTTCACTTTCATTAAGAGGCTCTTTAGTTCTTCACTTTCTGTCATAAGGGTGGTGTCATCTGCATATTTGAGGTTATTGATATTCTCCCGGCAATCTTGATGTCAGCTTGTGGTTCATCCAGCCCGGCATTTCACATGACACACTCTCCATATAAGTTAAATAAGCAGGGTGAGAATATACAGCCTTGACGTACTCCTTTTCCTATTTGGACCCAGTCTGTTGTTCCATGTCCAGTTCTAACTGTTGCTTCCTGACCTGCATACAGATTTCTCAAGAGGCAGGTCAGGTGGTCTGGGATTCCCATCTCTTTCAGAATTTTCCACAGTTGATTGTGATCCACACAGTCAAAGGCTTTGGCATAGTCAATAAAGCAGAAATAGATGTTTTTCTGTAACTCTGTTGCATTTTTTATGATCTAGCGGATGTTGGCAATTTGATCTCTGGTTCCTCTGCCTTTTCTAAAACCAGCTTGAACATCTGGAAGTTCACAGTTCATGTAGACTTGAAGCCTGGCTTGGAGAATTTTAAGCATTACTTTACTAGCATGTTTGATGAGTTGCAACTGTGTGGTAGTTTGAGCATTGTTTCACATTGCCTTTCTTTGGGATTGGAATGAAAACTGACTTTTTTTTTTTCTTCAGTCATGTCCAACTTTCTGTGACCCTATGGACTGAAGCCCACCAGGCTCCTCTGTCCATGTGATTCTCCAGCCAAGAATACTGAAGTGGGTTACCTTGCCCTCCTCCAGGAGGTCTTCCCAACACAGGGATCAAACCCACATCTCTTATGTCTTCTGCATTGGCAGGTGCGTTACCACTAGCACCACCTGGAAAACCCAAATGTTGTGTTACATAGGCCAAGCCAACAACTGCCCTGAAATACTGAGCACACAAGCAGCACCGTATCAGTGCTTCAAGACCCTGCACTCCTAACCATCTGGCCACTCTGTGGGTATACCATCCTCTATACTTGGGTCCAGACAGCACAGCTGGACATTAGTTGAGGTAACAACTGCTGCTGCTACTGCTGCTACTGCTAAGTCGCTACAGTCATGTCCCACTCTGTGTGACCCCCATAGACAGCAGCCCACCAGGCTTTTCTGTCCCTCGGATTCTCCAGGCAAGAATACTAAAGTGGGTCGCCATTTCCTTCTCCAATGCATGCATGCTTGCTAAGTCGCTTCAATTGTGTCTGACTCTGTGCGAGCCTATGGATAGCAGCCCACCAGGCTCCTCTGTCCGCAGGATTCTCTAGGCAAGAATACTGGAGTGGGTTGCCATTTCCTTCTCTGAGTTGAGGTAAAGAGGAAGGCAAGTCTGAGACATGCTAAGCACCCTAAGCAGATGTGAGAGGGGAGTAGCCTCTGACATTTGTCACCATGTAGGAAATACTGGTGGTTTTACCTTTGTTTTACCTCCATTTCCCCCTTGCATTAACAGGCAGCTGATTTCCTTGTAGGAATTACTCATTTCTTGTGCAACTGTCAGACTGAGGAAGGTGACAGGACTAAAAAGACCCACAATGACATTTTTTAAAAGCCTTTAACTTACGGGTTGTCTGAAACTAGTCTTAATCCTCAGCTTCTAGTTACTTAAGCCAATACTTTCACTTTAAAGTCAGTTGGAACTGGTATTTTTTTCTGCCATTTACCTCTAAAAAGATTCTGAACTGGTACATTATAGCATTTTCTTTTGGTTATTAAACATCACGCTCTTGAATAGTCCATAATCTGAACTTTACAAGGGTCTGCCACTTAAACATGGCAATCCCTTTAAATGTGATGCCTCAATATACACAAAACACAGCAAAGGTGAGACTTTTATTCCAGATGTTGTCCGCAATCTACTCGCTACTGTCTTGTTCTCCCTAACTATTGCTCTGGACTCTTTCCTCCCTCTGCTCCTCATGCCTTTGCTTTCTGAGTCAGCTTTTTGGTCTCTAATTTGGTGGCCTATTAGTGTTCCTCTCTTTGGTTTATCTCAGTTCTGAACTCTGGATTTATTCATGGAGTGTCTGGGAGACAAACTCTTCCTGCTAATGAGATGCAACAGGTAGGAAGGCCAGAAGTCTCCAAATGGCAGAAGGAAATAAACTGCAAGTGGCAGATATTTTTTTCCCTCCCTTCTCTACACAAAATTAAAAGAGGCTTCTTTTAATTCTGTGTTGATGACACCTTGTTCTGCCTGAGCCTTTTTCAAACCTTGAGGTAACCAATGCGTTTTTCTTACGGAAATGTTTTTCTTAAGCTCTGTTAATGAAACTATGCATTTGCTTAGGGATCTGCCTTTCTTCAAAATGGTTCTGCCTAAAGACTAAATTTTTTCTTTTCTCAAACCTTGGGCTGATAATGACTCAACAAACCAGTATTCATGTCAATTGTTTTATGGCAGGGGATGACACACTTCATGTCATCCTGTCTCAAAAATGCATATTGTGGGAGAGGGTCCTGGTGAAATTCCGTCAGCCTTGATGTGTTTCTCTTACTGATTAGAAGCTTGCTAACAGACCTAAAATGCCTTGCTAAAAACTAGCAAGGAGGCATTCTTTCTGACCCCTTCTGATGTCTATGCCAGACACTTTCTCTGTCTCTTTTATACTCTAATAAAACTCCATTACACAAAAAGTTCCAAGTGGTCAAGCCTGGTCTCTGGTCCCAGATGGAAATCCTCTCCTCCGGAGGTCACAAATCCCAGTGTAGTACATGGCTCACGGCAGCAGCCTTTCACTAGTTTTGGTAGAGCTGACAAGGCCCAGTCTTCTCATTGTTGCCCACCTCCCTCTGCCCCAACCATTCCAGGGAATCCTCCTAAGCAGCAGGATTTCTTCATTGAGTATTTTAGGTGTGTCACTTTTCCTATGGAAAGATTTAATTAACTTAAAAACATGAAATTTTATAAGGTCAAGGGAGCCTTAGAGTTCACTGTATATATTTATTATTTTAGTCTAAAGGAATCTAAAGTTCAGAGCAATTGTGCGGCTTGCTGAGATCACAAGATAAGTTACAGGTGTCACAAACCACTATGAAGACAGTTTTAGTGCACTTAAAATGTTATATATGTCCTTTAATAACAATATAAACAACACTCAAGTACTAATCAAAAGCAGGGGACTTCTCTGTCTTGTATATGCCTGGAAGTGGGTGAGTCATCACTGACAATGGAAGCTCTTTTTCTGGTAACAATTTTTAACATCACCTGTACAATGTTCTAGGCTTCCAAAGTGGTTCAGTAGTAGAACTCACCCTCCAATGAAGGAGATGTATTCCCTGGGTCAGAAGATTCCCTGCAGAAGGGAATAGCTACACACTTCAGTATTCTTGCCTGGAGAATCCCATGGACAGAGGAGCCTGACAGGCTACAGTCCATGGAGTTGCAAAAGAGTTGGACACAACTGAATGAATAAACAATGATACGTTTTGACAGGGAAATCTGGTGATGTTTAGAACTGGTTGAAATAATCCAAGCTTTCAAGATAATCTCATTATGACCTCATGACTTGTCTCTTGCTTCCTACTGCTCATATTATTTTCTGCCTAGAACAAAAACTTTAAAACTAGAAATTACATGGAACTGTTCATCAAGTAATTATCACCTCTTTGAATTTCTTCCCTTAATATCTAGTCTCTATTCAAGCAGAACTGTTAACTCACCAAAAACACCATTTTCCCCATCATTTATTCATATTTCATTTTACTTTTTGGTTCATTTAAAAGAGGGAATAATAGATGAACTAGCTCAGGAAAAACAAAAACAAAAACAAAAACCTGGCCATAAGGAAAGTGAGGGGAAAGTGTGAACATATTTGTAATACTCTCAAAGTGATTTATGCTCTTTGTGATTAAACCTAGGTCAAGCCTTGACCTCAAAATTTAAGAATTTTGTGTCTCAAAGTGTTCCACCTGTGTTCTGAATTTCATCCCACCCTTTTCTCAGAAACTAAAGATATTTCCTTTCCTGTATCTTTTACCTCTTGCTTCTTATCTGATTCTTCCAATCAGCATTTAAATTAACCAACCTTCTCAAACCTGAAAATCATCACACTTATCAAACAAACAATAATGGGAACAAAATACCAAAATTCTCTTCCCTCAATAATTATGGCTTGTCTGCTTTCTTCCATTTACAGCTCAACTTCCTGAAAACCATGCACTCAAGTCCAGCTTTTCATCACTTACTTCTCAGTACATTTCTTATCCCTCACTTTCCTGACTTCCTTGCCTCACTAAAGTCACTAATGACCTCTATATTACTAACACTATTGAAGCATTTTGTCTGAAGATTACAAGAGCTCTTTATCCACATATTATACCATTGATCAATCCTTCTGAGACATAAAGTTGTTTAGGTCCCCCACTGTATTTCTACAGTTCCTTCTGTTAGGTAGTTAGAATAGGAAAAAGGAGTCCAGAATGGCGGTGGCTAAAAGACAAGGAAGGGAAAAGCCCATGAAAATAGAACAAAGGAAGGTCTGAGGACCTCAGAGAGGACCTCAGGTAGAACAGACAGCACTCCTGGCTAGCCCGATTTACATAGGGCAGGCCCAGGGGGAGGAGGAAAAAACATATAAAAAGAAGAGCCAAAGGGCCAGGGGTCTCTCTCTTCTCTTTGCATCTTTTGGGTCGGCATGCCCTCAAGCCTTGAGGAAGTATTTTACTTTCTAATTAAAACTAAGCTGTAACACTGGTCCATCTGAGGGCAGTAAAACACTGGTCCATCACTTCAAATTTTTGTTATGAAACCGAGGAAATTACATACTCCCCTGACACTTCTAAGTCTTCTTTTGCTGGCTAATAATAGATCCATGGTGCTTCAATCATACCTCCTATTATAAAATAGCAGTCATTCCATTTAAATAATAATAATAATAATAAAGAACTGCTATAAGATGTAAAGGAGCTATAACACAGGAAAGCTCCTAGCACAATATCAAGGATACAACAGATCCCCAAATGTTGTTTAAAAATTTAAAGTAGAAACAAGGATTTATTATTATACTTTATGATGCCTTAATTGCCAAGTATCTGTTTTGCAAACAAATTCTTGGTCTAGGGACAGCCATTCTCTATAATTACAGATACACAGTAACATCCAATATCTTTTGATCAACTCCACCATTTCAAGTCAGATTCATGACATGCCTTACTAACTAAAACACTCATAAATTGAGGATCAAGACGAAAGTTCTTCAAATAATTTCTCATATGAATTTAAAATAATGGTTTAAAAATGATATGAGTAAAACTATTTTTGAAAAAATAGATAAGATCTAATTTTGGAGATCTAATATTTTTAGATCTAATAAGATCTAATATTACATCTAATAAGAGCTAATATTTTTTTCTCCACAGAAAATTTTCTTTCCTTCTCTTTCTGTGTTAACACATGCTGCCCCTGTGGACCTAGAGGAAGGATTACTGACCTATGCTTGAGTGATCATACATTATGATTCCCCTTATCCCCAAGGTCAGTTTTGGTTACCCAAATGATGGTAATTATCCCCATTCCTGGTATTAATGTCCCTTTATCGTTCCCTCCCCTTGAAACTGCGATGTGCTTCTGACCATTAGACTATGCCAAATGGATGTCACTATGGATGTCACTTCCATGATTACTTTAGGTAAGATAACTTCCATTGTGTTAGAAAAATCTCTATTGATTCTCTCCATTTCTGGCTTTGATGAGTAAGCCACACGTGGCAGGACCCACATGGCAAGGAAATGACAGCATCTTTCAGAAAGACAATGAGAAACTGAGGGCTTCAGTCCACAAACGGACTTCAAGGAAGTGAATCCAGCCAACCACTCTGTGATCTTTACAAAGTGAATCCTTCACCTCTTGGGCTATTACATGGCAGCACTGCCCTGGTCACAAGAGAAGAATGTCTATTTACAAGAGAGGATATTAAATTCCACAATAAAATGCATAATTGACAAGTGGAGAAATGAAATACAAAGGGTAGAAGGAAAAAGAGAGAAGAAATAATTTGGTAACCCTAAACACCTAAGCACCTGCCCCTGACACTATGATCCTCCTAGTTGTTTTTGTTTCTGTTTCCCTTTTGTTGCTTCTGTGACAGACTTTCTAAGCATTTTCCCCATTTCCTAATCAATTTACTATACTGCTGACATTAGTTTGAACTGAGTCTCTCTTGAAACCAAAATAATACTAAAAGTTGGTGATGAGCTTATGAAGAAAAAGTAAGACGATAAGCACCCGGATTTTATAACTATTCTCAAAGTTACTGTATTTATGTGAAGTCAGAAAGCCTTACTGTTCCCTTAAGAACAAGTTGTTGCCTAAAAAATTTCATCACTTATCACTGTGTGAATCAGATGAGTTTTTATCTAACTTCTCTTTACTTCTGTTTTCTTTTCAGAAAATGGAGATAATATTACTTAACAGGGTTACTATTAGGTTAAAATCAGTATACACCAATGTCAGAAACAAAACAAAAACTAAATAAGTATTAGCTGCTATTACTGGTATTATTATAAACTCTATCCCCTCCAAAAACACAAAAAAATGTGATTCTCTCCATGAGAAACATGCCACTTACTGAAGATTAGCATTGTGATGTCTATTATTTTTCCATCCTTTGGGATAAACTGTGGGCAAGTGACATAAGGACTTTCCACTGGACCTGAGACTCAGGTCAGCATGAAAAGAAAGTGAAAATGAAAGTTGCTCAGTTGTGTCCAACTGTGACCCCATAGACTATATAGTCCATGGAATTCTCCAGGCCAGAATAATGGAGTGGGTAGCCTTTCCCTTCTCCAGGAGATCTCCCCAACCCAGTGATCAAACCCAGGTCTCTTGTAGGCCAGGTCAGAGTAGAAGACATATAAATTTGCACATTTAATAAGCACCACCTTCTACACAGAAGAGTAGTGTTTATGATTTGAAGACTTCCACATAAAGCTCTCTGAGGTTGAGGGTAGAAACTAACATATCGTGAACACATAAGGCTACATATTGAACAGCTTCACTTGCTTAAATAAAACATTTCTCAGTAAATGTTTTATCCTATATATATTTAGTAAGTGGAAGAGTTAGAGGCAGAGGGAATGTGGAGGACAAAAGAAGAAAATGAAGGAACAGAGAAATGAATCTTTGCTGAACTTCATCCAAAGGCGTTCAGTTCAGTTGCTCAGTTGTGTCCAACTCTTTGAGACCCCATGAATCACAGCACGCCAGGCCTCCCTGTCCATTACCAACTGCTGGAATCTACCCAAACCCATGTCCATTGAATCAGTGATGCTATCCAACCATCTCATCCTCTGTCTTTCCCTTCTCCTCCGGCCCTCAATCTTTCCCAGCATCAGGGTCTTTTCAAATGAGTCAGCTCTTCACAATAGGTGGCCAAAGTATTGGAGTTTCAGCTTCAGCATCAGTCATTCCAATGAACACCCAGGACTGATCTCCTTTAGGATGGACTGGTTGGATCTCCTTGAAGTCCAAGGGACTCTCAAGAGTCTTCTCCAACACCACAGTTCAAAAGCATCAATTCTTCAGCACTCAACTTTCTTTATAGTCCAACTCTCACATCCATACTTGACTACTGGAAAAACCATAACCTTGACTAGATGGACCAAAGGTGTTTATCTATCTACAAAGCTTCAGACCTCTCTGAGATGGGTATGATGACAATTAATTATATTTGCCCTGCTGTTCCCATTTAATAAAGATTCCATTGATATATAATCATTTACATGAAAAACATTTAACTAAAAGCAACTTTGTAAAAATTCATCTGGAAGAAAATATTTACTTCCCAACTAGTTTTATTTTAGCAGGCCAGAATAATCCTAATACCAGAACCTGACAAAGAAATTGCCAAATATATTTATATAGGCATGTATATTAAAATACTACTAAGATTGCCAGGAGAAATATCAATAACCTCAGATATGCAGATGATACCACCCTTATGGCAGAAAGTGAAGAGGAGCTAAAGAGCCTCTTGATGAAAGTGAAAGAGGAGAGTGAAAACGTTGGTTTAAAGCTCAACATTCAGAAAACTAAGATCATGGCATCAGCTCCCATCACTTCACAGCTAATAGATGGGTAAATAGTGGAAATAGTGTCAGACTTTATTTTTGGGGGCTCCAAAATCACTGCAGATGGTGACTGCAGCCATGAAATTAAAAGATGCTTACTCTTTGGGAGAAAAGTTATGACCAACCTAGATAGCACATTAAAAAGCAGAGACATTACTTTGCCAACAAAGGTCCATCTAGTCAAAATCATGATTTTTCCAGTAGTCATGTACGGATGTGAGAGTTGGACTATAAAGAAAGCTGAGTGCCAAAGAACTGATGCTTTTGAACTGTGGTGTTGGAGAAGACTCTTGAGATTTGCTTGGACTGCATGGAGCCAACCAGTCCATCATAAAGGAAATCAGCCCTGAATATGCACTGGAAGGACCAATGTTGAAGCTGAAACTCCAATACTTTGACCAACTGATGCGAATAGCTGACTCATTTGAAAAGACCCTGATGCTGGGAAAGACTGAAGGCTGGAGGAGAAGGGGATGACAGAGGATGAGGCCATTGGATGGCATCACCGACTCAATGGACATGAGTTTGAGTAAACTCTGGGAGTTAGGGATGAACAGGGAGGCCTGGCGTGCTGCGATTCATGGGGTCACAAAGAGTCAGACACGACTGAGTGACTGAACTGAACTGATGAAAAAATCTATAACCAGTGTTATGTGTGTGCTTTTTAAGTCGCTCAGTCATGTCCAACTCTTTGCCATCCACTGGGCTGCAGCTCGCCAGACTCCTCTGTCCATGGAATTCTCCAGGTAAAAATACTGGAGTGGGTTGCTGTGCCCTCCTCCAGGGCATCTTCCCAATCTAGGGACAGAAACTGCATCTCTTAAGTCACCTGCATTGGCAAGCAGATTCTTTACCACTAGTGCCACCTGGGAAGCCCTACCAATGTTATATATAATGGTAAAATATTCAGCTCTTTCTCTATAGTCCAGAAAAAGACAAGGATGGTGTTCTCCTCTATAAACTTGCATTAACACTGAACTGGAGGCCCAGCTATTGCAATAGGGCAATAAAATGAAATGAATAAAAATAAACACTGGAAATGAAGGACTGCCATGCCTATTTCCAAGGAACATAACTGTTTATGTAGAAAATATTAAATAATCTATAAAACAAGCACTAGAACTAACAAATAAATTTAGCAAGTTTGAAGACTGTATGGTATATAACATATGTATATGGAATTTCAAAAGATGGTAATGACAATCCTATATGCAAGGCGGCAAAATAGACACAGATGTAAAGAACAGACTTTTTGGACTCTGTGGGAGACGGTGAGGGTGGGATGATTTGAGAGAATAGCACTGAAACATGTATATTACCATATGTAAAACAGATGACCAGTGCAAGTTCAATACATGAAGCAGGGCACTCAAAGCCGGTGCTCTGGGACAACCTAGACGAACGGAGTGGGGAGGGAGGTGGCTAGAGGGTTCAGGATGGCAGGACACATGTGCACCCATGGCTGATTCATGTTGATGTATGGCAAAAACCATCACAATATTGTAAAGTAATTATCCTCTAATTAAAATAATTACTTAAAAAAATATGTGAACCCTGGGGCCAAACTTGAGTCTCCTGCATTGCGGGCAGATTCTTTACCATCTGAGCCACCAGGAAAGCCCACAGTGGAATGCTACTCATCTATAAAAAGGAAATATTAGTGATTCGGGGGATGTTTTTAAAGATGTATTCATCAATCAAACTCACTGAATTCTTTACTTTAAATGGATACAATTTATTGTAGGCCATAAAATTGATTTTAAAAAACTTTGTAATTAGTTTCTTTAAATGGGTTGTTACTTGAGTTCTAAGATTTCTCCAAAAATATTGTCAAATAAATGGCCTGTTGGACCATTAAAACGCTAAAACACTTGATCTGCAATATTATGCTAATACAAAGGAACTGTACATGCTAAGTGGCTTCAGTTGTATCTGATTCTTTGTGACCCTATGGACTGTAGCTCGCCAGGCTCCTTTGTCCATGGATTCTCCAGGCCAGAATACTGGACTGGGTTGCTACACCCTCCTTGGGGGGATCTTCCCAATCCAGGGATTGAACCCACATCTTCTGCATTGCAGGAGGATTCTTTACCCACTGAGCCACCTGGGAAGCCCACAAAGGACCTCAGCTCAGTAAATTCAGTTCAGTCGCTCAGTCGTGTCCGACTCTTTGTGACCCCATGAATCGCAGCACACCAGGCCTCCCTGTCTATCACCAACTCCCAGAGTTCACTCAGACTCACGTCCATCGAGTCAGTGACCTACTACCAAATAAATAAAAAGTGAGAGAATCTGTCATTAGCAAACTTGCTCTATAAGAAATATCAAAGGAAGTCTTTCAGGATGAAATGAAAAGACACTAGACAGTAACTCAAATCTACATGTAAAATGAAGAGCACCAGTAGAAGTTAATAAATAGATAAATGTAAAATAAGGTTAAATGTATATTTTATAACTTTTTGTTCCCTCAATCTGGTTTAAAAGATAACGCTTATCAAACTGTTTTGATTGACTTATACTGTATGAATCTGTAAATTGTTAGTATAAAGAGGCAGGAAGTATGAAGCAAAGCTTCTGTATGACTTTAAAATTAAATTGGCATGGACCTACATCACACTCAACACTGAAAAATTTAGAGCCTTCCTTAAACATGGGAACAAGACAAGAATGCCCACTCTCACCACTTCTATTGAACACAGTACTGAAAATCCTAGACACAGCAATCATACAGGGAAAAGAAATAAAAGACATATAAGTTGGAACGGAAGAAATAAAACTGTCTCTATTTGCAGATGACATGATACTTTATAGAGAAAACCTTAAAGTCTCCACCCAAAGGCTATTACAGCTACTAAATGAATTCAGCAAAGTTGAAAATATAAGATTAATATACAGAAATGTGCTACTTTTCTATATTCTAATAATGAACAATCAAAAAGAAAGTAAAAAATAATCTAGTTTAAAATCACATCAAAAAAAATAAAAAAAAAATCACATCAAAAAGAATAAAATATCTAGGAATAAACATAACCAAGTAGTTGTAGGACCTATGCTCTTAAAAGTATAAAATACTGATGAAGGAAACTGAAGATGATACAAAAAATGGAAAACTATCTCACATTCTTCCATTGGAAGAATATTGTTAAAATTGCCATACTACCCAAAGCAATCTACATATTAATGCATGACATCTTTCCCATGACCTTTTTCATAGAAGTAGAACAAATAAACCTAAAATGTATATGGAACCACCACAGATCCTGAGTTGATAAAGCAGTCTTGAGAAAAACACAACAAAGCTGGAGCTTATCACCTGCCCAGATCTCAGACTATACTACAAAGCTACAGTAATCAAAACAGCATGGTACTGATACATAAACTGATGGAATAGACTAGAAAGCCCAAAAATAAACCCACATACCTATGGTTAATTAATCTATGACAAAGGAGGCAAGAATATACAATGAAGAAAAGACAGTCTCTTCAATAAGTGGTGTTGGGAAAACTGGACAGGTATATGCAAAAGAATGAGATTAAGACATTTCCTCACACCATGTACAAAAATAAACTCAAAATGAATTAAAGATCTAAATGTAAGACATGACACCATAAAACTCAGAAGAAAACAAAGGCAGAACATTCTTTGACATAAAACATAGTAATATTTTTTTATTCTATCCCTTAAGGCAAAAGAAATAAGAGTAAAAATTTTAAAAAATGGGGCCTAATTACATTTTAAAGCTTTGGTATGGAAAAGGGAACCACTGAGAAAATGAAAAGACAACCTACAGAACAGGAGAAAATATTTGTAAATGATGATTGAAAGGGGGTTAATATCTCAAATATATAAATTAGCTCATACAACACACACATACAACTCAGTATCAAAAAATGAACCCAATCAGAAAATGGGCAGAAGACCTACATAGACATTTTTCCAAAGATGACATACAGTCACATGAAAAGATGCTCCATGTCTCTACTTATTAGAGAAATGCACATAAACACAATAAAATATCACTTCATACCTGTCAGAGTGGTTATCAGCAAAAAACATATATATACAAATAACAAATATTGGCTAGGATATGGAGAAAAAGGAACCTGCATATACTGTTGGGAATTAAAAAAAAAAAAAACATAAGCTTACTATATGCTATCCAGAATAAACATACTTCAGATTCAAAGACACAAATAGGGTAAAATTAATAAGATGGTATTGTAAACAATACTCAAAAGAGTGAGAGTGACCATACTAACATGAAACGAAGTATACTTTTAGATAAAAATTGTTACTAGAATAAAGGCAAAGAATGACAAATTGAAATGATAAAATAATCAATACATTAAAAAGGCATAATACCTTTTTAAAATACATGCACTTACCAACAGAGTCCCAAAATACATGAAGCACACAGTGACAGAATTGAATGAAAAAAAAGTCAATTTAATACTAATATTGGAGACTTCAATATCAAACTTTCAATAAAATGTGTAGAAAAACTAAACAGAAGATAAGCAAGGAACTACTACTGAACACCAACTAGACCTAATAGACACCCAGTCAACAAGAAAAGAATAAACATTCTTCTCCAGTATACACAGAACACTGTACAGGGCAGACCATCTATTAGGTCATAAAATTAGGTTAAACAATTTTAAGGAACTGAAATTATGACCAAGTATGTTATCCAACCACGATGGAATGAAACTAGAATTACCAAAAGAAATATGGGAAACTCACAAATAAGCAGAATTAAACAATACATACTTTAATAAACAATGATCAAAAAGATATCACAAGAGAATTTAGAAAACGCTTTATTTATTTTCCATTATTGTTTTTCATAGGATATTGATTACAGTTCCTTGTGCTATACAGTAGAACCTTATTGTTTATTTTATATGTAGGAGTTTGTATCTGCTAATCCCAAACTCCTATTTCTCCTCTACCTCGTTCCCACTTTGGTAACCATAAGTTTGTTTTCTGTGTCTGTGAGTTTGAGTCTGTTTCATAAATAAGTTCATTTGTGCCATATTTCAGATTTTATACATAAGTGATATAATATTTGTGTTTCTTTTTCTGACTTACTCCACTTTGTATGATAATTTCTCTAGGTCCATCCCAGTTGCTGCAGATGGCATTATTTCATTCATTTTTATGGCTGAGTAGTATTCCACTGTACATATGTATGTGTGTGTGGTGTATACACACCACATCTTCTTTATTCATTCATCTGCTGATGGACATTTAGGTTGTTTCCATGTTTTGGCTATTGTAAATAGTGCTGCTATAAATACTGAAGTGCAAGTGTATTTTTAAATGTTTTCTGAGGATATATTCCCGAGAGTGGGATGGCTGCATATGACAATCCTATTTTTAGTTTCGAGAAAACTCCATACTATTTTCCATAGTGTTTGCACCAATTTACATTCACACCAACACCGCAGGAAGTTCTCTTTTTGCCATACCCTCTCCAACATTTGTTATTTGTAGACTTTTTAACAATGGCCATTCTGACTGGTGTGAGGTGGTACCTCACTATAGCTTTGATTTGCACTTCTCTAATAATTAGTGATGAGGAGAGTCTAGAAAAATACTTTGAGAAAAATAATAATAATACAACTTAACTCAAATTAAGGTATGTAGCTAAATAAATGCTCAGAGGAAAATATATAGCTGTAAATATCTGTATTAAAGAATAAAAAAGATCTCAATCAATGAATCCTCACAGTATAATCAACTGACTTTCCCCAGGAGTGAAAGACATTTTAGTGTGGAAAGAATAGCTTTCTCAATAAACAGTGACGGGAAAATGGGACATCAACATACCAAAGAATGAACATGGACCACTACCTTACATTTAATACAAAAATTAACCTGAAATGGATCATAAATCTACATGTATGAGATAAAACCATAATACTCTTAGAATAAAATAGGAGTAAATTTTTGTGACCATTGGTTAGACTAATGTTTCTTATATATGACACCAAAAAATAAATAATGAAAGGAAAAACATAAATTGGACATTATCAAAATTAAAAGCTGTTGTGTTTCAAAGGATACTATTGAGAGAGCAAGCAGAGACAATCCACAGAATGGGAGAAACATCATATATATATCAAGAATATATAAAGGACTCAACAACTCAAGGATAAAAGAATAAAGAAGCCAATTTAAAAAATAAAGATGTGAACAATCTTTTCTCCAAAAAATCCAAATGGTCAAGTAACACATGAAAAGTGGCTCAACATTCCTAACCCTTCTGTTCAGTCAGTTCAGTCGCTCAGTTGTGTCCACCTCTCTGCGACCCCACGGACTGCAGCATGCCAGGCCTGCCTGTTCATCACCAACTCTCAGAGTTTACTCAAACTCATGTCCATTGAGTTGTTGATGCCATCCAACCATCTCATACTCTGTCGTGCCCTTCTCCTCCCACCTTCAATCTTTTCCAGCATCAGGGTCTTTTCAAATGACTCAGTTCTTTGCATCAGGTGGCCAAAGTAAAGGAGATTCAGCTTCAACGTCAGTCCTTCCAGTGCATATTCAGGGATGATTTCCTTCAGGATGGACTGGTTGGATCTCCTTGCAGCCCAAGGGACTCTCAAGAGTCTTCTCCAACACCACAGTTCAAAAGCATCAATTCTTCGGCACTCAGCTTTCATTATAGTCCAACTCTCACATCCATACTTGACTACTGGAAAAATCATAGCTTTGACGAGATGAAATTTTGTTGGCAAAGTAATGTCTCTGCTTTTTAATATGCTGTCTAGGTTGGTCATAACTTTTCTTCCTAGGAGTAAGCGTCTTTAAATTTCATCACTGCAATCACCATCTGTGGTGATTTTGGAGCCCAAGAAAATAAAGTCTGTCACTGGTTCCACTGTTTTCCCATCTATTTCCCATGAAGTGATGGGACCAGATGCCTTGATCTTAAGTTTTCTGAATGTTGAGCTTTAAGTCAACGTTTTCACTCTCCTCTTTCACTTTCATTAAGAGGCTCTTTAGTTCTTCTTCATTTTCTGCCATAAGGGTGGTGTCATCTCCATATCGAAGGTTATTGATATTTCTCCCGGCAGTCTTGATTCCAGTTTGTGCTTCTTCCAGCCCAGCGCTTCTCCTGATGTACTCTGCATAGAAGTTAAATAAGCAGGGTGACAATATACAGCCTTGACGTACTCCTTTTCCTATTTGGAACCAGTCTGTTGTTCCATGTCCAGTTCTAACTGTTGCTTCCTGACCTGCATATAGGTTTCTCAAGAGGCAGGTCAGGTGGTCTGGTATTCCCATCTCTTTCAGAATTTTCCACAGTTAATTGTGATTATTAGTTGGCCATAAAAAGAACAAGTTCTTACACAATCCTAGAAAATGTATGAACTTTGAAATCATATGCTAAATGAATGAATCCAAACACAAAAGGCTACAATTATATGGTTCTATTTATATCAAATGTTTAGAATAAGCAGAACCATAGAGACAAAAAGTAGAAAAGTGGTTGCCAGGGACTGGGGTTTGGGAGGATAAAGAATTACTATGGGACTTTGGAGGGTGATGATGAAAATATTCTGAAATTGATAATATTAATTGATATATTATTATTTGTTGAACTAACATTAAATGATTATATTAGTGGATACAAAACTTTGTGAATATACTGAAAGCTACTGACTCTACACTTACAAAGGCAAAGTGTCACCCCATCCCTTTTATTTTAAGCAACACATTAATGTTTATATCTTAATACAGCAGTCATATTTTTGCATCCTTAATCTTAAAAAGGCAACCCAAATAGATGAGCATCATATTCTACAAAGCTGAGGTTTGTCCTTATTTAGTATATAAAATATAATCAGTAAATACTGGATGAATATTTTAAAGAATAAATTAATATTTCTGTACTGTGTATCGAGGACATTCTTTTCCAGGATTTTATATCTTACCTGAATTTATTTGGAAACCAATGATCACTGAAACAACTGTTTTTTTTTTTTTCTTTTTCCCAAATAAGAACTTCACGATGTAACTCTGCTTTTAAAAATTACTTAAGATTTAGGTCAGTGATGAAGTAACCACATAAGAAGGTCTGAAAGGAAAAGTAGAGAAAATAACCAAATGTTTTCCACTTGTGTGGGTGGCAGAGGCAAGGTTAGAAAGTCCAGATTTTCCTTCTCAGGGTATTATCCAGCTACTCCTACTTTTAAAAAAGAGTAATTTGATAGTTATGAAAATGACAAAAAATTATGATGCAGTGAAACCTGGATGATTGTTTGAGAAGCTTATTATTAATTAAGGAAAAGCAATAGGAAAAATATAAAGATTTTTCTGTTAACAGTTCTGTCAATATTATTTATTCTTTTCCTACCTCAATGAAAAAACACATTTAGTGACTCCCTAGGCTCTGAAATAGACTTGCTCCCCAAGAATGTTTAATCAGATCAGATAAAATGTACTCCCAGTTCTTATCCCCAAACCTCTCCCTGAACTAGTCAATATTATTGTGTTCCCTTATTGCTGACCTTAAGATCTTGCTATTTCTCATTTTGAAAAGGAATATAAAATGGTCATTATATAAGGGAGCATTATACAAATTCTCGTTTTTTAAGAATCTTGGTTGAGAATACCTCTACTGTCCTGGTGAGATGAGAACGTCATGGGAAACAGGTCACAGGGATTATTATCTAGATCAGATCTGATCATAGCAATTCTAGGCTTTGCTATGTGTGTGCTTAGTTGCTCAGTCATGTCCTAATCTGTGCAACCCTTTGGAATGTAGCCTGCCAGGCTCCTCTGTCCACGGGAATTTTCTGGCAAGAATACTGGAGTCGGCTGCCATTTTCTTCCTCCAGGTGGTCTTTCCGACCCAGGGATTGAACACATGTCTCCTGTGTCTTCTGCACTGCAGGCAGATTTTTTACCCACTGAGCCATCAGGCTTTGCTATATATTCATAAATTCATTCATAAATCAAGTTATAAGAGTCTGAGTGCAGAAAAGGTTCAGAAACTCTGTACAAGGAAGAATAAGGCATCATAGAAGCTTTTGGTCCACTGCCTTACTTAACTCAGCTAGTCCATCACCAGGTAGATCTTTTACCAAAGGTCAATGCAAGAAAGCATAAGAGAAGTAACCCAGGTTCTCTGCTAACTGCCTTTTTCTCTGAATGCCTAATATTTCCGGGCATCTGATCCATGCCTGTACCCCCAAGCCCATGGGGACACACACATGTGGGTGCTCAGTTGTGTCTGACTCTGGGTGATCCCTTGGACTGTAGCCCCCTAGACTCCTCTGTCCATGGAATTTTCCAAGCAAGAATACTAAAGTGGGTTGCCATTTCCTCCTCCAGAAGATCTTCCCAACCTAGGGATTCAATCTGTATCTCTTGCATCTCCTGCAGATTCTTTACCACTGGTAACACCTGAGAAGCCCATGGGAAGTAATTAGTAAATGCTGGTTAAACAAGGGATTGCCTGTTTTGCTTATAACAACTCTAGTCAGAACTGCATTAACATATTTCTAAGAAACTGAGTGAAATAACAAATCTGAAATCCTCCGGTCCAAGACCTACATCATTACAAGCCTGAACTGGATGTTTCAGAGTCTAAGAAAAAGTGATTTTTTTCTAGTTTTATTGAGATATAACTGGTATACAAAAACTGCACATAATTTATGCATACAATTGGCGAGTTTTGACATATGTAAACCCTCATGTTACAATCACCACAGTCCAGATAATAATTATATTCATCATCCCCAACAGTTTCCTTTGTCTCTTTGTTGTTTATTGTTTGTCTGTGTGTCTTTTCAATAAGAATAGTTAACATGAGATCTACCCTCAATAAAATTTTAAGTATATAACATTTCATTGTTAACTATAAGCACAATGTTGTACAGCGGGTTTCTGAAACTTACTCACTTGGTATAACTTATCCACTGAAGCACTCCTCATGTCCTCCTATTCCCATCCCATGATAACCACTGCTCTATTGTCTACTTCTATAACTTTGACTATTTTAGATGCCTCATATAAGTGGAAACATTCAGTAGTTGTCCTGTGACTGACAATTTACTTAACATAATGACTTCCAGGTCAACCAACAGACGAATGTATGAAGAAAAGGTGGTATATACGCACAATGGAGTATTATTCAGGCTTTAAAAAGAAGAAACCCTACTATCCGTGACAATATGAATGCACTGGTAAGAATATGTGATTTGAGGGAGGTGGGAAAAAAAAATGATTTAAAAATTTTAGGACAGTTTTAGATTTATAGTGTTTTGCACAAAAATTTGAGCAAACCAGAGGATTCCCATAGATCCTCCACTCACTCTTTCCTATTATTATTTTAAACTGTTAGTGTGCATTTGTCATGATTAATAAACTAATTTTGAAACATTAAAAAAATAAAAATTCTTCAATAACATATCAAACAAACAAACAATGAATATCAAACAAACTAGAATATCAAACTGAAACTTAAATGGTAATCAAAATAAATTCAAGAGGAAGGATTTTTTTGCTCAAATAATAAGAAATAGAACTAGTTTTACATATGATTATAGAGGATATTTTGATATAACTGAGTCTTTCTTCTTTTCCACCTTTTATTTTTTGTTTTCTTTTCTTTCTTTCTGTTTTTCCATCATTCCATCCATCCACCCTTCCTTTTTTTCTACAGGATCATTTGATACTGGCTTCCTACTTATATCATCAATTTGTCAAAATACCTACTGAATATAATAAAGAGGGAACAAAATAAGGAAACTAACACATTAGGAATTCTAATGGGATGTGAAAATGGGATGAAGAAAATAAAAACAGGAATTCTACCTAAGGAACTGTGAGGTAGAATTTTCTTACGAATGAATAATAAAACCTAATAAATATTAGATACAACAATTTGTCCTGATGTTAATTTTCATCAACAGTTATAATCAGTTGAGAATTTAAAATTTGGTCAAAACTTGTTAAGAGCAATCTGAATTTAGTGTTTTAAAGAAAGCGACAAGGAAAACAAGACATATAAAAATTCCTTAAAGAATGTATTTCTTAAGTATTATGAAATGTCTAATAAAGAGAGTGAAAGAAAAATGAATGAATATAAGTGAAAGTTATGAAAAGTGAAAGGAATGGAAGTGAAAGAAGAAACTATTTAATTCACTGCATAAGACATTGGGGCATAATATTTAACCTCTATTTAAAATGACTATGTGAAAAACGAAGTTTATGAAAAAGTCATACATTAATGGACTTCTTAGAAATTCATTTATGAAATGTATCTAGTTTGAATTTTAATTTCTAATTTCACATTACAGAAATGTAATGGACTCAAATGCTTCCTATACCCTGCAGGTAAAAATTTTATGTTTAATTATTTTTATTCTTCAGTAAATTACCAAGCCACAATTTAATGTAAACTTGAGAGACATAATAATTTCTAGAAATGAAAACAATGATCTCTAAACTGAGAGCTATGGGATTTGGGTGGATTATTCAAAAGCTTAGACATAACTATGAAGGTTAACATGTGAAAACTAAATCTAAAAGGCTTATGCCAGCTTTCTAAAATTTTGAATTGAAACTTTTTCACAAAAAAATTTAAAGGTTACAGGAATTTACGCCTAAAATAATTCTCTGGAATAGAGCTTGGAAACCAGACTTAGCAGCTAGGAAAAAAGGAAAAAAATGCTCTATGTTGCCAAATGAAATAGAAATGGTTATTAAAAACAAAAAGCTAATGCTTGAAAATTTCCTTTCCTAATTAAACATTTAAATATGCCCCAAACCAAACCTCTAAATCCTGAATGGATTATAAAATGAAATTTGCATTCATTATTTCCTATTGAGCATTGTTCCTAGAGATAAATAGATTGGCTAACTTTTAATTCCAAAGAAAGCATTTTTACTTCAGCAAATCTTTAGTTGTGCAAATTTTTCCAACTTCTCTTTGAGATATGTTCCTTATGTCCTGAAAAACATGAATAAATTTCTTCTTAAAAATGTACATCTTTTATTAATATGAATATTGGAGCCAGTATATTTTCTCGATGTTATTATTTACCCCAAAATGCCTAATGACAGCATATTGTAAAGATCAAGTGTAATCATACACTTTTTTTATCTTAATGTTTCCTGCACTGTTACATTTCAATCTAATGATACATACAAATAGTAAAAAAAAAAAAAAAAAAAAAAATGCTTTTAACAAGAAGGATTCCATGTTTGGAATGAAAAGACCATGTAAGTAGGGTTACTTCTGTTTAAACCTAGGGCACTATTTATTTAACAGTGATATTAAAAGTTACCATTAGTTGTATGCTAAATTTTTACAAACTTTATTTTTCATTTAATATTCACATGCAAAAGAAATATGGCTATGAGGGAATGAGAGTCATAAGTCAGTGACAAGAAATGTGGGACTTAGAGGCTGCTTTTTGTTTAGAAGACACTTGTTTAAAAGCTCATTGGACTTAGGATGTATAATCAGGCATAGAGGAAGTCACTCCCATCCTGGAGGAGAATGTACCATAATTTTTGGAGCTGCTCAGAGATCTAAGGTCACAAATCAACCAACTGTCTCACATTCACAAGTGTGGCAAGCCCCTCCAAGAGGAGATCTTAACATAACATGAAAGGAAGAGGAAGCAAAAGAAAAAAAATTAAAATTTTACCAGTATCTTAAAGGCTGTGTTGGCCCAGGATAGTTTAAAATCTCCATGGCCCCAGCTACAAGGGGAGTCCACACCCACTGCCAACCATTCCCCACAGGCCTCCACCAGGTGCCTGAGAGGAAGACTGGAGGCATGACCAAGGCAAATCATTGGGTGTGTCAGCTGCGCAGATGAGCAACACTGGTAAGATTAGAGGGGGAAGTGGGTGAACCAAAAGAAGCCTATCTGACCTTGGGCCCTGACAGTTCCAAGAAGAGACTAGCAGTCACTTGACTACAGGCTTGAATGCTACAGGCACTGAGAACACCTTCAGTACAAATGGAAAACCACTTCCTCTTGAAGGAAGAGCAAGAAACCTACAACTGCCAGATTGATAATGAAATGGCCTTACTACACAAAGCAAGACTTAATGCAATCCCTATCACATTACCCATGACATTTTTCATAGAAATAGAACAAATAATCCTAAAATGTATAGGTAACAGCAAAAGACCCAGAATAGCTAAAGAAAACCTGAGGAAAAAGAACGAAGCTAGAAATAGAACTCTCCCAGGATTCAAACAATATTGCAGAGCTACAAAAAAGATCTTCAAGATCCAGATAATCACGATGGTGTGATCACTCATCTAGAGCCAGACATCCTGGAATGTGAAGTCAAGTGGGCCATAGAAAGCATCACTATGAACAAAGCTAGTAGAGGTGATGGAATTCCAGGTGAGCTGTTTCAAATCTTGAAAGATGATGCTGTGAAAGTGCTGTACTCAATATGCCAACAAATTTGGAAAACTCAGCAGTGGCCACAGGACTGGAAAAGGTCAGTTTTCATTCCAATACCAAAGAAAGGTAATGCTAAAAAATGCTCAAACTACCGCACAATTGCACTCATCTCACACGCTAGTAAAGTAATGCTCAAAATTCTCCAAGCCAGGCTTCAGCAATACGTGAACTGTGAACTTTCAGATGGTGTTAGAAAAGGCAGAGGAACCAGAGATCAAATTGCCAACATCCGCTGGATCATGGAAAAAGCAAGAGAGTTCCAGAAAAACATCTATTTATGCTTCATTGACTATGCCAAAGCCTTTGACTGTGTGGATCACAACAAACTGTGGAAAATTCTGAGAGAGATGGGAATACCAGACCACCTCACCTGCCTCTTGAGAAATCTGTATGCAGGTCAGGAAGCAACAGTTAGAACTGGACATGGAGCAACAGACTGGTTCCAAATAGGAAAAGGAGTACATCAAGGCTGTATATTGTCACCCTGCTTATTTAACTTATATGCAGAGTACATCATGAGAAAAGCTGGACTGGAAGAAATACAAGCTGGAATCAAGATTGCTGGGAGAAATATTAATAACCTCAGATATGCAGATGACACCACCCTTATGGCAGAAAGTGAAGAGGAACTGAAAAGCCTCTTGATGAAAGTGAAAACGGAGAGTGAAAAAGTTGGCTTAAAGCTCAACATTCAGAAAACAAAGATCATGGCATCCGGTCCCATCACTTCATGGGAAATAGATGGGGAAACAGTAGAAACAGTGTCAGACTTTATTTTTTTGGGCTCCAAAATCACTGCAGATGGTGACTGCAGCCATGAAATTAAAAGATGCTTACTCCTTGGAAGAAAAGTTATGACCAACCTAGATAGCAGAGACATTACTTTGCCAACAAAGGTCCGTCTAGTCAAGGCTACGGTTTTTCCTGTGGTCATGTATGGATGTGAGAGTTGGACTGTGAAGAAGGCTGACCACCAAAGAATTGATGCTTTTGAACTGTGGTTTTGGAGAAGACTCTTGAGAGTCCCTTGTACTTCAAGGAGATCCAACCAGTCCATTCTGAGGGAGATCAGCCCTGGGATTTCTTTGGAGGGAATGATGCTGAAGCTGAAACTCCAGTACTTTGGCCACCTCATCAGAGGAGTTGACTCATTGGAAAAGACTGATGCCGGGAGGGATTGGCGGCATGAGGAGAAGGGGACGACCCAGGATGAGATGGCTGGATGGCATCACTGACTCGATGGACGTGAGTCTGAGTGAACTCCAGGAGTTGGTGATGGACAGGGAGGCCTGGTGTGCTGCGATTCATGGGGTCGCAAAGAGTCGGACACGACTGAGCGACTGAACTGAACTGATGGTAATCAAAACAGCATGGTATTTGGCACAAAAGACACACAGATTGATGGAACAGAATAGAGAAGCCAGAAATAAACTCACACACCTACAGTCAATTAATCTTCAACAGAGAGAAGCATACACATAGAAAAAAGACAATCTCTTCAGCAAATGACGATGGGAAAACTGGACTGCCTCATGTAAATCAACGAAATTAGAACATTCTCTCACACCATATATAACAATAGATTCAAAATGGTTTAGAGACTTAAATATAAGATATGATACCATAAAACTCCTAGAAGAGAACATAGACAAAACATTCTCTGACATATATCATAGTAATGTTTTCCCGGATCACTCTTCTAAGGCAAAAGAAATAAAAGCAAAAATAAATAAATGGGATCTAACAAGGCTTATAAGCTTTTGCCAGCAGAATAAACCACACAAAAAAAAAGGAAAAAAAACAACCTGTGGAATGCAAAGAAATATTTGCAAACAATGTAATCAACAATGGTTTAATTTCCAAATTATACGAACAACTCATAAAAGTCAATGTCAAACAAACAAACAAAAAATACCCTAATCAAAAAGTGGGCAGAAGCTCTAAATAGACATTCTCCAAAGAAAACATGCCTAATGGTCAACAGGCACTGAAAAGGTTCTCTAGACCACTGCTTATTGTTGTTGTTCAGTCTTTCAGTTGTGTCTGACTCTGTGACTCAATGGTCTACAGCATGCCAGGCTTCCCTGTCCTATCTACCAGAGTTTGTTGAAACTCATGTCCATTGAGGTGATGATATCATCCAACCATACCATCCTCTGCCACCCTTTTCTCCTCATGCCCTCAATCTTTCCCATCATCAGGGTTTTTGCCAATGAGTCTTTGGCTCTTTGCATCAAATGGCCAAAGTATTAGAGCTTCAGCTTCAGCATCAGTCCTTCTAATGAATATTCAGGGTTGGTTTCCTTTAGGATTAACTGGTTTGATCTCCATGCAACCCAAGGGACTCTCCAGAGTCCTCTCCACCACCACATAGTTTAAAAGCATCAATTTTTTAGCATTCAGCCTTCTTCATGGTCCAACTATCACAGTCATACATGACTACTGGAAAAAACATACCATTGACTATACAGACCTTTAGGAATGCAAAACAAAACCATGATGTATCACCTCACACCAGTCAGAATGGCCAGCATAAAAAGTTTACAACTAACAAATGCTGAAGAGAATCTGGAGAAAGAGGAACCCTGCTACACTGTTAGTATGAATGAAAATTGGCACAGTTACTATGAAAAACACATGGAGGTTCCTTTAAAAAGTACAAATACAGCTACCATATGATCCAGCAATCCTCAATTCAGTTCAGTCCAGTCACTCAGCCGTGTCAGACTCTGTGATCCCATGGACTGCAGCACGCCAGGCTTCCCTATCCATCACCAACTCCCGGAGCTTGCTCAAACTCATGTCCATTGAGTCAGTGATGCCATCTAACCATCTCATCCTCTGTCATACCCTTTTCCTCCTGTCTTCAGTCTTACCCAGTATCAGGGTTTTTTCCAAGGAGTCAGTTCTTTGCATCAGGTAGCCAAAGTATTGGAGTTTCAGCATCAGTCCTTCTGATGAATACTCAGACTGATTTCCTTTAGGATGGACTAGTTGGATCTCCTTTCAGTCCAAGGGACTCTCAAGAGTCTTTTCCAACACCACAGTTCAAAAGCATCAATTCTTTAGTGCTAAGCTTTCTTCACAGTCCAACTCTCACATCCATACATGACCACTGGAAAAACCATAGCCTTGACTAAACGGACCTTTGTTGGCAAAGTAATGTCTCTGCTTTTGAATATGCTATCTAGGTTGGTCATAACTTTCCTTCCAAGGAGCAAGCATCTTTTAATTTCATGGCTACAGTCACCATCTGCAGTGATTTTGGAGCCCAAGAAAATAAAGCCTGTCACTGTTTCCACTGTTTCCCCATCTATCTGCCATGAAATGTTGGGACCGGATGCCATGATCTTAGCTTTCTGAATGTTGAGTTTTAAGCAGCTTTTTCACTGTATTCTTTCACTTTCATCAGGAGGCTCTTTAGTTCTTCTTCACTTTCTGCCATAAGGGTGGTGTCATCTGCATGTCTGAGGTTATTTATACTTCTCCTGGCAATCTTGATTCCAGCCTGGTCTACATCCAGCCCAGCATGTCGTATGATGTACTCTCCATATAAGTTAAAAAAGCAGGGTGACAATATACAGCCTTGACATACTCCTTTTCTTATTTGGAACCAGTCTGTTGTTCCATGTCCAGTTCTGTTGCTTCTT